>NC_138202.1:344992578-345470078 GCF_964194415.1 Vipera berus
AGGCATTGTTGTATACTCTGATTTAAAAATAGAGGTAAAGTTGAAAAGTGAAAAAATGTTTGTCTCCCATTTTTTCCCAATTTTCTCCTAGGTGCTTTATATTTGTATGTAAATACAGGTAGTCCTCAACTTACAACCATAATTGAGCCCAAAATTTATGTTTAAGTGAAAAAAATGTTGTGAGTTTTGCCCCATTTCACAACATTTCCTGCCACATTTGTTAAGTGAATCACTGCAGTTGTTAAATTAATAACATAGGTGTTAAGTGAATTTGGCTTCCCCATTGACTTTGCTTGACAGAAGGTCACAAAAGGGACTCTGGGACATCGCAACCATCATAAACGTGAACCAGTTGTCAAGCATCCGAATGTAAATCACATGACCATGAGGCGGCTGCAAAAGTCATAAGTGTGAAAAATGGTCATAAATCACTTTTTTCAGTGTCGTTGTAACTTCAAACTGTAAACGAACTGTTGTAAGTCGAGGACTACCTGGATGCTATTCAGCTAGCCTAATTACTATATACTTATGCTCTTTTTCTATTATTTCATTTTCTGTCAACTAACTTGTGCAATTTCACCTTTTATTTTCATTTTTCTTTTCAGGGCTTTAAACAGCTGTAAACAATGTTTTGTTGCATCATTTTAACTAATTTTAATTCCAAAGAGGGTACAATGACTATGTTAAGGTAAAGGTAAAGGTTCCCCCGCACATGCATGCTAGTCGTTTCCAACTCTAGGGGCCGGTGCTCATCTCCATTTCAAAGCCGAAGAGCCAGTCTCCGTGGTCATGTGGCTGGCATGACTAGACGCCAAAGGCGCACGGAACGCTGCTGCCTTCCCACTGTAGTGGTCCCTATTTTTCTACTTGCATTTTTATGTGCTTTCGAACTGCTAGGTTGGCAGAAGCTGGGACGAGTAACAGGCGCTCACTCTGTTACACGGCACTCGGGATTCGACCCGCCAAACTGCCGACCTTCTGATCAACAAGCTCAACGTCCTAACCCACTGAGCCACCCCGTCCCTTAATGACTATGTTACAGTATTGTTAAAGAGCAATACTGGAAATCGCCTTGAGAACAATGGCTATATTCAATTTTATTTAATAATTCCTATTCATGTATGGCATCAGTGGTGCCTTCTTTCAGAATATTGTTTTTTCAAAGCATCAGCGTTTCAATGGTACACACATGTTTTTAAAACTACATATTGGTCAGCTTTGCTCATTTAGGTCATTAGGGGTACATTCAGTTGTACTCCTTTTATCATACTTTGTCAGCAGTTTCTTTTCATTTGGTTTTAAAGCTTGCCATTTCAGAGTATTCAGATTGACTTTTCCTTGCCAGCCTAGGCCCATTCCTAAGTATTTTAATCCTGTAATGGTCATACGAACCCCATTTCCATATTTCCTTTCTATATTACCTGAGTTTTTAGTTTTGCTTTTTCTGCCTCCTGTGACTGAAATGCTTGTGCTGCATAAAATACATTAATCAGTACACTTATGCAGATTGGACTGGGAATTCTTTAAATAAATGCTTTTATTTAATCAGTTGTGATCAGTGAATGTATATTGTATATATATATATATAAATTAGTACATGTAAATCAAGTAATTATAAAAATGCTAATCCTACTTGCCTAAATCATTGTGTAGGTGTTTGATCATCCTAGCTTACATTTTATTTATAAACAGTAGCTAATGGTTGGATTTTTTTAAAAAATTTCTGTAGCTTGACTTTCATCATGAGTTCTGAGTTAAATGTCCCCGTAGACCCTACTCCTTCAGCCTGCTGTGCTGAGCCCACTGGCAAGGGCATGGATTACCGGGACTGGGTCCGTCGTAGTTATCTGGAGCTGGTCACCTCCAATCATCACTCCGTTCAGGCCCTTTCATGGAGAAAATTATACCTGAGTCGAGCCAAGTTGAAAGCTTCCAGCCGGACCTCTGCCCTCCTCTCTGGATTTGCCATGGTATGTTTTTATAACTGCTGGACTATCACAATTTCCAGATCTGTGATCTGCTTCTATGACCGTGGAACTGAATTCTATGATATCTACATTGGGTTCTTTAGGTAACCAAAAGAAGGGAGTAAAATCCCACTCCTTCTCCCCCCCCCCCCGAGATCTCTTATTTTTGGGACTTTCTTCTTCAGGAAAATAGGAAGGATAGAAAAAATCAATATTCTTACCCAGATTCAAGCATGCTGTTTAAAATCCGCTTATTTTAAAAGCTTATGAATTCCGTTGTCACCAGCTATGGCTGAACATGAAGTTAGCCAGCCTTTTCTTCTGTTGGTTTTTGGGAAGCTTCTCCTGGACTGTTCAGGGAGACCTCTGTCTCTCCTAAGTCTCTGGGATTTCCTTCCTTCATTCCACCCCTTCAGGGTGGGTTCTGGCCCCTTAGGGTCCCCAACAAAAAGAAATTTCAGCTGAATGGTTCAGCATTCCGAATCTTCAGTCTGCTCGCTGGAAAACAGGAACTGGAAGTCTACATTGGGTTCTTTAATACAGGTAGTCCTTGACTTACAACCATAATTGAGCCCAAAGTTTCTGTTGCTGAGTGAGACATTTGTTAAGTGAGGTTTGCCCCATTTAACGGCCTTTCCTGCCACAACTGTTAAGCAAATCACTGCAGTTAAGTTAGAAACGTAGCTGTGAGGTGAATATGGCTTCCCCCTTGACTTTGCTTGTCAGAAGGTCACAATAGGGGATCCCATGACCCCGGGACAGTTCAACCATCATAAATATGAGTTATTTGCCGAGCATCAGAAATTTGATCATGTGACCATTGGGATGCTGCAACGGTTGTAAGTGTGAAAAACAGGATAAGTCACTTTTGTCAGTGCCGTTGTAACTTTGGTCACTAAACAAACTGTTGAAAGTCGAGGACTACCTGTACTCAGATGTAACAAAGCTAACCTGTGATTAGAAGTATCCAGAGGAGCATTAAAAGTTTGCAATGTAAGCATAAATGCAGAATTACGATAAATAATAATAATAATAATAATAATAATAATAACAACAACAACAACAACAACAACAACAACAACAACAACAATAATAATAATAATAATAATAATAATAATAATAATAATAATAATAATAAGAAGAAGAAGAAGAAGAAGAAGAAGAAGAAGAAGAAGAAGAAGAAGTTGGAAGGGACCTTGGAGGTCATCTAGTCCAACCCCTGCTCAGGCAGGAAACCCTATACCATTTCAGGCAAATGGCTGTCCAGTCTCTTCTTAAAAACTTCCAGTGTTGGAGCATTCACCACTTCTGGAGGCAGGTTGTTCCACTGGTTAATTGTTCTAACTGTCAGGAAGTTTCTCCTTAGTTCTAGGTTGCTTCTCTCCTTGACTAGTTTCCATCCGTTGCTTCTTGTCCTGCTTTCAGGTGCTTTGGAGAATAGCTTGACTCCCTCTTCTTTGTGGCAGCCCCTGAGATATTGGAACACTGCTATCATGTCACCCCTCACCCTTCTCTTCGTTAAACTACACATACCCAATTCCAGCAACCGTTCCCTATGTTTTAGCCTCCAGTCCCCCAATCATCTTTGTTGCTCTTCTCTGTACCCTTTCTAGAGTCTCGACATCTTTTTTACATTGTGGTGACCAAAACTGGATGCAGTATTCCAAGTGTGGCCTTACCAAGGCATTGTAAAGTGGTATTAGTACTTCACTTGATCTTGATTCTATCCCTCTGTTAATGCAGCCTAGCACTATTTTGGCTTTTTTGGCAGCTGCAGCACACTGCTGGCTCATATTTAAGTGATTGTCCACTAGGACTCCGAGATCTCTCTCACAGTTGCTACTATTGAGCAAGGTACCACCTATACTATACCTGTGCATTTGATTTTTCCTGCCTAAATGTAGAACCTTACTTTTTTCACAAATGAATTTCATTTTGTTAGATAGTGCCCAGTGTTCGAGTCTGTCCAGATTCTCCTGTATCTTAAGCCTATCTTCTGGAGTATTGGCTATTCCTGCCAGCTTGGTGTCGTCTGCAAATTTGATGAGTTCCCCATCTATCCCCTCATCCAAATCGTTGATGAAGATGTTGAAGAGCACTGGGCCCAGAACAGAGCCCTGGGGCACCCCACTATACACTTCCTTCCATGTAGATGCAGTTCCATTGAGGACCACACGCTGAGTACGGCCTATCAGCCAGTTATGAATCCATCTGGTGGTGATGCTATCTAACCCACATTTTTCTATCTTATCAAGTAGTAGGTTGTGATCTACTTTATCAAATGCCTTACTGAAGTCCAAGTAAATTATATCTACAGCATTCCTCTGGTCCACTAGTTTTGTCACTTGGTCAAAGAATGCAATAAGATTTGTCTGGCATGATCTGTTTTTGACAAACCCATGTTGGCTTTTAGTGATAACTTTGTTCGCATCAAGGTGTTCGCTGATTTGTTGTTTGATTATCTTTTCCAGAATCTTCCCAGGTATTGAGGTCAGGCTGATAGGTCTGTAATTTCCTGGATCTATTTTTTTCCCTTTTTTGAAGATGGGAACTACATCAGCTCTCTTCCAGTCCTCTGGTAGTTCCCCAGTGCTCCAGGATCTTTGAAAAATATAGTTCAGTGGTTCTGAGATCACGTCTGCCAGTTCCTTGAGAACCTTGGGGTGTAATCCATCTGGTCCTGGTGATTTGAACTCGTCTAGGCTGGACAGGTGCTCACTTAACATTTTCTCATCTATCTTAACTTGCGTTTCTATTCTGTTTTTTATGGCACTGGTTTTGGTAGGTTGGACTGTTTTTTCCCTTTGTGTAAAGACAGATGCAAAAAACGAGTTAAATCTGCTTTCTCCCTGTTGCTTGTCACCTTCTTGCCACTTTCACCCACTAATGGACCAATCATTTCCTTAACTTTTTTCTTGTTTCTTATATGTTGAAAGAAGCTTTTTTTGTTATTTTTGACTTTGGTCGCAAGCCTTAGTTCATTTTGAGCCTTAGCTTTCCTCACTTCATCTTTGCAGGCACGGGCTGTTTGCTGATATTCTGCCTTAGTTATGTGCCCCTCTTTCCACTTATACTTGTCCTTTTTATCTTTCAGTTTATCAGAGAGTTCTTTATGCAGCCATGCTGGTTTCTTTTGAAAGCTGTTATTTTTCTTCTTTGTTGGTATTGTGCTAGACTGGGCCTTTATTATCTCACTTTTCAAAATTTCCCAAGCTTCTTGAGTTGTTTTCCCCTTTAGGATTCTCATCCATGGAATTCTTCCCAAGGTCTCTCTAAGTTTATTGAAATTAGCTCTTTTAAAGCCCAAGACTCTAGTTTGGCTGTATTCTATTGCTTGTGCTTCCATAATGTTGAATTCCAATAATGCATGATCACTTCCCCCCAAGGTTCCTGTGGCTTCGACACTTTCTATCATTTCATCTCTGTTAGTGAGAATTAAATCCAATATGGCTAATCCCCTAGTTCCCTTCTCTACTTTTTGAGAGGGAAAGTTGTCAGCTAGGTTTGACAGGAATCTGTTTGATCTTCCACTTGCTGCAGAATTTGTCTCCCAGTTGATATCAGGGTAATTAAAGTCCCCCATTACTATTGTGATGCGCTTCCTACATACCTTAGTTAACTGACTAGCAAAAAGTTCATCTATTTCCTCTGCTTGGTTGGGCGGCCTATAGTATACACCTATGGCAATGTCATTTTTCCCCCTTTTATATTGACCCCAATACATTCAAGTTTACAGTTTTCATCATTGTTGTGCTCTATTTCTGTAGAGATAAAGTTATTTCTTATATATAGAGCAACTCCACCTCCTCTTTTGTTTAGTCTGTTTCTTTTAAATAATTTAAATCCCTCTAGCTGTGTGTTCCATTTGTGGGTTTCGTCCCGCCATGTTTCCATAATGGCAACAATATCATATCCGCCCTCATTTACCTGAATTTCTAGTTCACCCTGCTTGCTGTTCATACTCTGTGTATTGGTGTATAGACATTTGAGTCCTTTATGACTGACCCTGTGTTTACTTGCTATATAACTTGTGTGGTGCCTGAGTTCCCCTATTTTCTTAGATTGCCGGGGACAGTGATGTTCTATATCAATTAACTCACTGTCCCCGTTGTTTAGTTTAAATATTCCTCCAAAAAAGCTGTGAATTTATTGCCAAGTAACTCAGTCCCTTTCTTGGATGGATGTAGACCATCTCTTTTGTACATTTTTTCATTGGACCAGCTACAGACATCGTGACTAATATAACCAAAGCCTTCTCCTTTACACCACTCCTTTAGCTACATATTAAATTCTGCTATACGCTGGCCTTTTCCATTTTGCTCCTTATACACTGGTAAGACCTCTGAAAAAGTGAGCCTACAGCCTATTCTGCTGAGTTCCTGCCCCAAGCTCTGGAAATCATTCTGCACAGAGAGTACATCGTTTTGGGACAGATCGTTAGTGCCAAGATGTACAATGGCATCCACATCACAGTCTTTGCTGGCATTGTTGACTATTTTGAAAATGCGCTTCTTGTCCCTACTGGCAGTAGCACCTGGAAGACACCTGACCTCTTTTGAAAGCTCTGTGTCCTTTCCTAAATTTACATCCCTTATAAATGAATCACCAACCAGAAGGTGGCTTCTCTTTTTGGGTATTTTTCTTTTCTTGCATGCTCAGTACTTCTCCATTCCATTGCTTCCACATCCTGTTTGTCGTTTTTCTTTTTGGTAAGAAGTACAAAGCATGCAGTGACATATTCTTTATGCATGTCCAGTGACTTTGCTGGAAGGTGCTTATAAAATACTTTAAGAACTGTCACATAGATCAGGGATCCCCAACCCCCAGTCCATGGACCGGCACAAACAAGCGAAGCCCCACGGAACCGGTCCCTGGTGCTCAAAACGTTGGTGACCCATGACATATATGTAGATTTAGGATAAATTCTAGGCTGTCTTTCACTGCATGTGCTCAGAAGCTATAAGATTGTTGTTTGTATTTATTTGTCTTGGTTCCTGTGTGCAGCAAGTTGTACAGTTGCAAGAAAAAGTATGTGAACCCTTTGGGATTACGTGGAGTTTTGCATGAATTGGCCATAAAATGCGCTCTAAACGTCATGTAAGTCACAACAATAGAAAAACACAGTCTGCTTAAAATAATACTACACAAACATTAGCTGTTGTCATGTTTTAATTGAACATAAGATGGAAACATTCACAGTGCAGGGTGGAAAAAGTATGTGAACCCCTAGCCTAATGACTTCTCCAAGAGCTAATTGGAGCCAGGAGTGAGCCAACCTTGACTCCAACCAGTGTGATGATATTGGATGTGTTGCTGACAGCCGTCCTGCCCTTTAAAAACACACACCTGTTTTGGGTTTACTGGTCTCAAGAAGCACTGTCTGATGTGAACCATGCCTCGCAGAAAAGAGCTCTCAGAAGACCTACGATCAAGAATTGTTGACTTGCATGAAGCTGGAAAGGGTTACAAAAGTATCTCCAAAAGCCTTGATGTTCATGTGTCCACGGTAAGACAGACTGTCTACAAATGGAGAAAGTTTAGCACTGTTGCTACTATCCCTAGGCGTGGTCGTCCTGTAAAAATGACTGCAAGAGCACAGCACATAATGCTTAATGAGGTAAAGAAGAATCCTAGAGTGTCAGCTAAAGACCTACAGAAATCTCTGGCACATGCTAACATTTTTGTTGACACATCTACAATAAGGAAAACATTAAACAAGAATGGAGTACATGGGAGGACACCACGGAGAAAGCCATTGCTGTCCAAAAAAAATATTGCAGCATGTTTGAAGTTTGCAAAAGAGCACCTGGATGTTCCACAGCACTACTGGCAAAATATACTGTGGACAGATGAAACCAAAATAGAGTTGTTTGGGAAAAACACACAACACTATGTGTGGAGGAAAAAAGGCACAGCACACCAACATCAAAACCTCATCCCCACTGTAAAACATGGCGGAGGGAGCATCATGGTTTGGGGCTGCTTTGCTGCCTCAGGGCCTGGACGGATTGTTGTCATTGATGGGAAAATGAATTCCAGAGTTTATCAGGACATTTTGCAGGAAAACGTATGACCATCTGTCCACCAACTGAAGCTCCGCAGAGGATGGGTGATGCAACAGGACAATGACCCAAAGCATAGAAGTAATTCAACAAAACAATGGCTTCAACAGAACAGAATACGCCTTCTGGAGTGGCCCAGTCAGAGTCCTGACCTCAACCCGATTGAAATGCTGTGGCATGACCTTAAGAGAGCGATTCACACCAGACATCCCAAGAATATTGCTACACTGAAACAGTTTTGTGCAGAGGAGTGGTCCAAAATTACTCCAGATCATTGTGCAGGTCTGATCTGCAACTACAGGAAACGTTTGGTTGAGGTTATTGCTGCCAAAGTTATTAAGTCCAAAGGTTCACATACTTTTTCCACCCTGCACTGTGAATGTTTCCATCTTATGTTCAATTAAAACATGACAACAGCTAATGTTTGTGTAGTATTATTTTAAGCAGACTGTGTTTTTCTATTGTTGTGACTTACATGACGTTTAGAGCGCATTTTATGGCCAATTCATGCAAAACTCCACGTAATCCCAAAGGGTTCACATACTTTTTCTTGCAACTGTATTTGATGGCTTAAATAGCCTCTTTCATGATTCCTGTTACATTAGAGGTGGCAACTTAAAAACTATGTGACTCTCCAGCCACTCTGATATCACAGCACTAACATTTAGTAGTAAAGATAATTTCTTGATTTTAAAAAAGAAATAAGGATAAAAATAGTTGTGTCATCATATTTATATGGCTGCCCATCTCACAAAATGTGAGGGAAATGGGGAAGGAAGGAAGGAAGGAAGGAAGGAAGGAAATTTTGGCCTTGCACCATTTACTGTGCTTAGTGACATCATTGTGTCATTACCATATGGATTGGGGGGAAAATTGCAACCCTTGAGTGCAAAAAAATTCTGCCATTGTTCTACATCATTTCCTTCCTTCCTAAACCATGTTTACGAACCTTCTTTCCTAAAACATAAAACCATGTTAGCACCACAGTCATGGATTAAAACAAATTTCAATACAATTAGGTTTATAAGTGCTTAAAAAGATAACATTAAATGGACAACTTCTCTTCATTTGATTATCTTCCCTTATACCCTGGCAACATGCTTATGTAATTGGTTTCTCCAATGGAGCTCCAGCCTAAATCCATTCAAATTGATTGATTGGTTATGTGCCATTAAATTGGTGTTGACTTTTAGCAACTATGTAAGATATGCTTTCTCCATGATGATCTGTCCTTAACCTGGTCTTTCAGGCCAAGCAAATAGTCACCTCTTAATATGTTGTTTTGCAGGTGGCAATGGTTGAAGTCCAGCTTGAAATGCAGTACCAGTATCCCCAAATGCTGCTGATTGCCTTTAGTGCTTGTACCACCATTTTAGTTGCTGTCCATCTCTTTGCTCTACTTATCAGCACTTGCATCTTGCCTAATGTGGAAGCAGTGAGTAACATCCATAACCTGAACTCCATCAGTGAATCTCCCCATGAACGTATGCATGTATATATAGAGTTGGCATGGGGTTTTTCCACTGTTTTGGGCATCCTTCTCTTTCTTGCTGAGGTTGTCCTCTTATGCTGGATCAAATTTCTGCCGGTGGACTCCACGTTCAGAAATGATAGTACTGTTATCCAGAAGACTAGCCAACATACAGGCTGGCATGCAGCCCTCATCTCTACTATAATTATGGTTCCTGTGGGGATCATCTTTGTTGTCTTCACAATCCATTTCTACCGGTCACTTGTCCGCCACAAAACAGAACGCCACAACCGAGAGATTGAAGAGCTTCACAAACTGAAAGTGCAGCTAGATGGGCATGACAGGGGTTTGCAAGTTGTGTGACAAATGGATGCCTTTTTGTTCCTACACTCATGTCCAGCTGAGGGGTTTTTTAGAAACAGCAGGAGAAAGGCTTGATAAGCTGTTTAGAGTCCTATCCTTCTCTGATGACAAATATTTGGCTGCTTTTCATTGAGGCCCAGATGAACTTCTCTTTGGTTTGTCATACTACAGCCAACATAACCATGTTTATAAAATTGAAGGCTACTTACATCTGGGCAGTTATTCTTTCTACTTCCATAACTTGAAAACAGTTTATACAGCTGGATGATTGTGATGCATTTTAATTTAATTGCTGCTACTTTTAGTATTTTTTGAGGAAATGCATGGAACCAGGGAAGTCTGTCACTGCTCCCTTACTGGCAAGTTTTACAAGCATTACTTTGGAAATGAGTTTGTACATCACAACATGCAAATAGATTCTACGATATGGAAATTGTGAAATGTGTCTACTTTGCAATTTCATACAGAGGAAGTATTTCTATCCGACAAAGATAGATTCAGTTTGAGCCAAGAACTTTTCCTCTGCGAGCTTTTTTCTCTTTATTTATTATTTCATATTGCTTCTGTAAGGTATTTTTTCCCATTGAAAAAAGAGAAAAAAACAGCCCTTAGCCCAGAAATTCCCATGTTTTTGGTTAATGAGAATTTTTTGGAAATTACAGCAGTACTTTTCCTTCTAAATGCTAATTATAAAAGAAAGATCTTTGATTGTACAACAGAGTTGTGTGTGTAAGGTTGCAATTTAAAAACATCAGGCCCTGGAGACACAATTTGTTACGCTGCAGAAGGCATCCAAGCTGATACTGTTCTTCAGTAACAGAAGACAGCTGGAATGTGAAGTACAAATTCTGATTGATGCACAAAGTTATTTTATGATACAGAAATACTGTACTAGTGACAAAGTGTAGCTAGTATTTGAAAAAAAAAACCTTTTTATAAGTCCAAGAATCCTTGTTCAAACCACAGTTCTATATGTTCAAAGAATTCTAGCTAAGTGAAATGTGGATGATTTCATTTAGCTATTTTCAGTCTGAGAAAATTAAATTTTATCCTATGCATTCTAATTTAATAATGAGTTGATACCATAAGTAGACATCTTTCAAAACATGTGCCCTACTATTCAGATGAGACATTAATGTCCTATTTCACACATCTTATAGTATGTATAATCAATTATTGTATGTTGAAAATAGGATAATTGTATGATGAATTTCAAATATATTTCCCCAAACTTTTTTTTCTTATGCAAAATATACTTTGAAAAGGAAAAATAGAATATAATTGTAGAATATAATCCTTCCTGGTAAATTGTTCAAAGGTAATATGTACCTAATTGTATACTTCATCCCTTATTTCAGTGGTTTGCCTGCTGGATATATTAATTTTAGTATAATTAATATATATACATTGTATGTGCATTTTCTGCAAAAGACATACCGGTACTAATTGCAAAGCTACATAAAATGCCATTTATTGAATACTTCAAAACAACTCTTGTATTTTTTAAAACAAATAAGTCATTAATGATTTAAATAATATGTGCATTTGAGATGGTATGAGTATCTGAGTGTCTTCAAATTAGGCCTAATTCACAAGTCTGATATATAGCTGGTAATTGAGACTCTCTGAACACTCCAGTATAACAAATTTATGTGCAGTATTCACATGGCAATAGAAGAGCCATATACACCTGTTTTTAAAAAAAGTTCCTCAGAAGCAGTTGATTGGATCCGGATTTAGTTTCACTTTAGTTTTGTTATAATTGGGACAAGCTAGCCACAATTTAATCTCATGTTCTTTGATATCAGCAGGGCTAAAATCTAGCACAATTCTAGTGTAATCAGCAAACTAACTGTAAACTCCATCTTAGGTTTAAGTCAAATATTGCCCAAGATCATCATTATTAAAAAAATTAAACGTGACTCAGTTCAGATGGAATAAGATGAAAAGAGAAGAATAAAAATACTTTAATTATCTATTCCTAGCATGGAGGAGAAAAGGAGTGAAGGACACTGGCTGACATATCATTCTGGTAAACTATGGTTCATTAAATACCAACATTCTGTATAGCGCATTAATTTAATGAATTAATTTGACCCACTCTAAGCAGCACAGCTTCTGTTCTTTTACAGCAAGGGGCCCCAATCCCCTGGCCATGGACCGTTCCAGTCCGCAGTCTATTGGGAACTGGAGCCGTGCAAGCAGCAGGCGATTGCACAAAGCTTCATTTGTGCATGTGCAGAATTAGGTTGCACATATGCAACCATCCCCTCTCCCCCTGCTGCTGCTGCTACCACCATCGGTCTTTGGACCCAAAAAGGTTGGGGACTGCTATTTTACAGATTATACATTAACTAGTAGAATATTTAAAAAAAAATGAAGGAAAGAAGCAGCCAACAAGACGTAGAAGTGGAATAGAATTTTTATCTTGTTCTGGGGTTTCTATATTGATCAGAGATAGTACTAGATTCTGGTTACTACTTGAAACAGAAAACCTTTTGTTTTCTCCTTTTACAGAGGTGTACTTTTTGCCATTTGTTTAAGGAACTGAATTCCTGAACACTTACAAAAAGAAAGTTTAATTGCAGTTTGCTCCACTGACATCTTAAGTATTAAGACTTTTAACTACAGTACAAGACACTAAAACCTTTTTATTTTATTTTCACAAATCCAAATCATCATCACTAAGGATTGCCAAATGTTGGAGAAGGCTTTTCAAACTCTAAAATATAAAACTGTAAAAAGCTTTTCTGTGGCCTCACTTAGCAAGCCACAACTTTTATCTTTTCTGTCCATCTCTCCTCCATTCTCCAGTCTTATTTGCTACCTGACCGAGAGTTGCATTCTTATAAGACATTATTAGATAGATGTTCAATATTAATTTATGCAACTGTTCCAGAGATGCACAACTTGAGGCAAAAGATCTCCTGCAGAACCCCCTCAAAAGCGTTGTATGCAAACTAGGAGCAGGATTATCAAAATGCAGGGTGAAGCTAGGAGATAAACTGAACTAGAATCGCAGCAAGGTGAGCTGCAGATTCTGGAAACGTGTAAGGAGGGCTCTGGAAAGGATGAACAAATCTTAAAAGTTGCTATGGAAAGCCTGACTCCCTGTCCAAAATACAATTGATCTTATCCACATCCAAACTGCTTATTTCACCTTTCTATCTTACTGATCATTAATTTGCCCATTTTGGCCTTCTGGTGTCTCAAATTTGTATGCCTAATCCCCAGCCTCAACTCTGGATTCACTGGAATGTATTTTGCATACTGCAGCCACATCATGCAAATGACAACAGCAAATTAATCTTATTAACCGCAAAGATATCCAATCCTCCCAAGGAGTCCTTCATGACTTACTTTCTGCAGATCCTCTTGGCTTCTTTCTTCATTTGTGGTTTTGCCATCTCTTATCTGCTAATATACAGGCAGTCCTCAACTTATGACCACAACTGAGCCCAGAATTTATGTTGCTGAGAAATTTGTTGAGTTTTGCCTCATTTTATGACTTTTGTCACATTTGTTAAGTGAATCACTGCGGTTGTTAAATTAGTAATACAGTTAAGTGAATCTGGCTTCCCCGTTGACTTTGCTTGTCAGAAGCTCGTAAAAGATGATCACATGACCCTGGGACACTGCAACCGTCATAAATATGAATCAGTTGTCAAGCATCAGAAAGTAAATCATGTGACCATGGGAATACTGCCATGGTCATAAGTCACTTTTTCAGTGCTGCTGTAACTTGGAACAGTCACTAAATGAACTGTTGTAAGTCGAGGACTACCTATAGAAGCACAAATCACATACTATGACCTATTTAGCCTTGCAATTTTAAGGAAGCATTAGAGACGAGTTTAGTGAATTCATTGCAATATGGTACTATATGTGATGCTAATGGAATATATTCTCTGAATCAGAGGTCCCCAACCTTTTGAGCACCAGGGACTGGTTACGTGGAGATTTTTCCACGGACCAGGCTGTCTCTGTGTGGTTTTGTGTGCTGCCTGCATCTTGTGGATGGGGCTTTCCTTGTTTGTGCGGACTGGTTGCTGGCATGCCACGGCCCGGTACTGGTCCATGGCCCGGGGGTTGGGGATCCCTGCTCTGAATAATACAAAAGCAGTAATAATGGAAACAGGGGCATTCCCCAACAAGGTAAATTGGGAAGTAACTAAGTTACATTATACTTTGTATATAATAACAGCTAAAATTAGGCTACATTTAGGAATAAGCAGTCTGTATAAGAAAAACCACAATCATACTGTCAGAATCCATTTATATCCCATTCATAAATGTATGTCTAAACTATTATACCCCTCCCTGGATTCTGCCATTTTCCTGAGGGGAGAAGAGGTTTATTCAGCCTGCCTGTAGGCTGTCTTCAAAGACCAGGGAAAACCTTTTGAACTGAGGACAACAAAGGGAGGGAAGGGAGGAGGAGATCTGGTTTGTATCTCCATTTGAATCTGAAAAGGAAGGAGGCAATAGTCATAAAGACACGGGAAGATCCCTCTTTCCCACGAAAGGGTTTGACACCTAAGTTAAATTGATGTGGGTCTGACCAAATGGGTTTGAGGGGAGGGGGTTGAACCGGGAACTCTTTATAAAGTATCAGAGTGTAACACAATGCCAGATCCTGTCTTGTATTTCCACAACTGATCATGTCCTAGTAAACACTCCTTTTGGACAAGACCTGGCTCCAAGAGTTCTTTATTTTCCTAAGATGTGGATTGGGGTGGGTCCTGACATACTGTACAATAATCTCATCATCTATCAATGACATGCATTTGTAGCCTTGTTAATTATATAAATACAGATGCTACCTTCTTCATGAAGGTATTTTACCATAGTTAAGAAATAATCAAACCTTAGAGGAGGGATTTTCAAGCTTTGTAGTGCTAAATAAATGTTGGAAACGTCTCAACAAGAAAGAATGTTTTAGCATATATTGTGGTTATGCTAAAAAAATCCCACTATAATAACTAAAAAGAAATAGACAAAAATATTCAGAAAATTTTTAATAAAATTTGAATTAAAACAACAAAATATTTTTATTAGGATGATTCTAGAGAGCAGAAGTGAAAGGTATCATAATTTATTAACATATATATTGACAGTGGCAAAAATCAATTTGACACAATATTGGGGAAAAATAATCCTGGTCATCAGTACAAGACTGGAAGTCTAAAATTGAAGAATATGCAGCGATGAAAAGCACATATATGCAGCAGCAAGCTAATGAAATTCAAACAGGAATGGTTCCCTTACATCGCAATGCAAGCTAAGACATACATACACACACACTTATACAGGTAATCCTCAATTTACAACCATTTGTTTAGTGACCAAAGTTACAACAGCATTGAAAAAAGTGACTTATGACTGTTTTTCACACGACTAATACAGCATCCCCATGGTCACATGATCAAAATTCAGACCCTTGGCAACTGGCTCATATTTATGACAGTTCCAATGTCCTGGGATCATGTGATCACCTTTTGTGATCTTCTGACAAGTAAAGTCGATGGGGAAGCTAGATTCACTTAATAACTATGGTACTAACTTAACAACTACAGTGATTCACAGAACAACTGTGGCAAGAAAGGTCGTAAAATTGAGCAAAACTCCCTTAACAATTGCCTCACTTAGCAACAGAAATTTTGGGCTCAATAAGTTGGGGATTACCTGCATATATAATTACAAATTCAAGATGTATACAAGTAGTTCTCAATGACCATTTGTTTAGTGACCATTCAAAGTTACAACAGTACTGAAAAAAGTGAGTTATGACCATTTTTCACACCTATGACTGTTGCAGTATCTCATAGTCACTTGATCAAAATTTGGACACTTGGCAAATGGCATGTTGCAATGTCTTGGGATCATGCAATCACCTTTTGCAACCTTCTTACAAGCAAGGTCAATGGGGAAGCCAGATTCATTTAATAACCATGCTACTAACTCAACAACTGCAGTGATTCACTTACCAACTGTGGCAAGGAAGGTCATAGAATGGGGCAAAATTCACTTAACAATTGCCTTGGTTAGCAACAAAAAATTTGGGGTCAATTGTGGTCAAAAGTTATATGTATGTATCTCCTTTGTTTTGCTTGCATGTTTAACTAATTAAAAAATGGTTTAAAAAAACTTCAGCAGATTTTTAGATTACATCCTTTTCCACAAGAAATAATATTTTAGAAATCATCTCATTGCATTTATATTGTTGGGAATAGCAATAGCACTTAGATTTATATACCACTTCACAGTGCTTTATAGCCCTTTCTAAGTGGTTTAGAGAGTCAGCATATTGCCCCCAACAATCTAGGTCCTCATTTTACCGACCTTGGAAGGATGGAAGGCTGAGTCAATCTTGAGCTGGTGAGGCTTGAACCCCTGGCAGTCAGAATTAGCCTGCAATACTGCATTCTAACCTCTGTGCCACCACCGCAATGCAATGAAATAGCTTTATTTTTGACTTCTGGACAAAGAAAATGGACTTATAATTATGATCAGTTATGGAAGACAATAGTGAATTGTGGCATAAATTTATTCATATGTCTATAAAACCAGTTAGATAAGAATGAGGATGGTTGTGAGCCAGTTTACTGTAGTGCCAGCAGTCCCCAACCTTTCCAGCTTGGTGGAAAGAACTGGCACAGCCCAATTCTGAACAGGCCAAGGCCCGGTCGTGGGCCCCGGCTCTGGGGTAGGGATCGCTGCAGTAGTGGTTAAGGCACCAAAGTAGAAACCAGGAAACTGTGAGTTCTTGTCCTGCCTTGTACAAAACCAGCTGGATAAACCTGGGCCACTCACTGATTCTCAGCCCTAAGAAGAAGGCAGTGGATAACTATTTTAAAAATCTTGCCAAGAAAACTGCAGCGACTACTCCAGGCAGTCAGCAGGAGTCAACAACTTGAAGGCATGTAAAAAAAGTATCTGTATTTATTTCTTTTTGCAGCATTTTTCTCCATTTTCTAATTGTGCTTTTTTAAAAAAAATTCTTTTTTTAAAATTTGGTTAATTTTAAAGAAACCTATACAACCTATACAAAGAAATACGGCAGACCTCAACAAACAGACCGGTGATGCGCTCCATGAGCAGAGTGCAGACACCAACAGTATAAACGCGATCTCCCCACCCCAGCATCTCCATCCTGACGAGGTTGGCAGTTAGCCAACGAAAGCTTGATTTTTTAGCAATAAAAACTCTTTTGGTTTTTCTTATTCGATCCCACTGTTCTTTTAGTTTGTTAATTTTAACATGCCTGGGATTCGCATTTTTAATCTTATCAAGGAATACAAAGACATCTGTGAAGCAGGGATTGGAAGGTAAAGTTAAAAAATGAATGCCCTGGTATGTATGCTTTGGAAATTCATCAGTCTTTAAAAATCAGCTTAGATACTGATCATCTTATGATTAATAGATATTTTATATATTTTATTGGTATATATCAAGGAGAAATGCCAAGTCTTTGGAGAAATGCCAATAATTGTCAGAAGGGTTAATAAACTGTTCTTTAATTTATTTCTCTTACAGTTTTAGTTAAATAAAATAAGAGAAATGAATGTATGCCCATCCTTAAAACTAATGATTTTAACAGGGTTATGGATAGACAAGAAATTTAACACTTTTAATTAATATGTTTTAACATATAACCTATGGCCCTCCAGATGGTGAATTAAAACTCTCAACAGCCCCAGCTAGTCAGCTAAGGATGAGGACTGTTAGGTGCTGTAGCCCAACAGTGTCACAAAGGCTACAGACCATGTGCTGCAAACAGACTTTCAAAGGAAACCTGTTTCCAAGGAAGATGCATTTATTCTCTTCACTGTTAACATAATTAAATTCAGTGACATCTGAAGAGCCACACAGTGTAGATTTAAAAAATTAATTCAAATTATTTTAATTACAGTGGACATTCGAATCTAGAATGTAACACTGAGAACCACCCTTGTCAGAATAATGAATGCTGTATATAACTTTGCTCAGGGGAGGAAAAAAAGGAAGGTGGTTTATGAAAGCCCTGAACATTAATATCCAGCAGCCAAAGAAAAGCCACAGTGCTTTTCCCTTGGTGTTTATACAGGTGATCCCTTGAATGTTAGAGCAATGTCCAAGAGATCTTTACCCAGCTCTGCATGTTCTCCTCCAAGACTAAACTCAGCAGTCAATTCTCTGAAGGTGATACATATGCGACGACTTTTAATATGGTTGCGATAAATGGCATGCTTCCACTGGTAGCGAGCAGGTCCACTGAGAACGACTAGTGATCTCTGAGGTAGGTAAATAGCAACAAGGATTTCTCTGAGTCGAACTAACTTTGTGGATGAATATTCAGTGCTTTCTAGAAGACTACAATCATCAATCTGATACTCTTGAGAAATATCAGGAGATTTATACCTGTGCATCTGCTTGTTTTCTTGAAGAACTAGAGGAAATAACTGGAGACTATCCTCTGAGTCGCAGGACATGGAAAGTACAGTATCTGAGAGCAAGTTTAAGCTCACCAGCCGTTTCCCCCATAGCCACCAGTCATCCCAATGTGGGTCAATAGCAGATCCTCTCTCAGGGTCGTAATCTAAATTGCACTGCTCAACAGGAGAAAAACTTTCAAGAATTGGATATTTTTGCATTCGTGCCACGATCTCCTTGCTGAAGCTGGGCAACCCAGAAAAATTACCAGCTTTCAATTTTTGCTTCTTAAAGTTCACTTTGGGGCCATAGTCCTATTGAAAAAGAAGAAAGAGTATTTGAGGAGGGGTAAATTAAAAGATAAAGACTGTGAGCAATGGAATCCCCAATTCGGATCTCATCTCTAAAAAAAAATGCAGGCTTAGACAAGCTGCTATTTTTAGTCCAACACTTGCAATAACAGGGTAACAATATTAATTTATACATTCTCGTTGAGATCCTTGACAAACAATGCTGCTTCCTAAAAAACAAAATCTACCCTAAATATTTATACAGATAAACTATTTCAATATAATAATTTGTAACTGGTTTTGCATCCAATATAAAAAGGAACGATCTAAAATGTTAGAATGTCAGACAGTCAATGTCATTTGGCCAATATGGCAGTGTAATCAGTCAAGCATCAACATATTCTGGCATTTCCTGCAGGGTTTTTATCCTGGTAATTAACTGTGCTTCAATTGCTACTGAAATTGCTACCTGAAACACATTTTCCATTTAACTGAAGAATATTTAGATTACTTAGCTGGTTGGTACCCAAGAAATTCCTGCCTTTAATTTGCTTCCTTAAGAAACATCGTAGAAATAAAGAGAAATTTTCTGACAGGACAATTAACCAGTGGAATGACTTGCTCCAGAAGTATCCTATATGCATTCATAATTCATTTTCTCATGTAAATCAAGAATACTGAATTGAATAAACCCTGATTAAATAAACCAAGTACTTATTATGATCAAAATAGAAAGTGGCTGCACCAGAGGTACTACTAACATTTCTGTTGTTTTAACTTATTTTGGAAAAAAAATCACAGGGAAAGAGAATGGAAGGAAAAACACACACACTAAACAAAAGATATCCAAACACTGGAAGATGACCCCATCCCTACCTCCCAGAGTAAGGAGGAATTTAAGCTTGAGACAAGACCTGTTTTCTTCGGCCAGATTGTGATGGCTTCCATATGCTTCGATCCATTAGCTCAACCATTTGATATTCCTCATCTGTGTTTATAAAGTCTTCCAGCAAAAAAATTCCTGGAAACTGGAAAGCCCATCCTTCAAATTCTGATTGTTTCTCTCCCACAGCAAAGCCGGTCAGTGGGCAGTAAACAAAATTTGCACTTTTCTGAGGAAAAAAATGGGAATGTGAAAAGGAGAAAAGTAGTAACTGAATCTGATCTTCACGTTTACAATTTGTTAAATTTTCTAGTTTGCAGAAATATACAGTCTTCTAATCGCTTGCAGAAATATACAGTCTTCTAATCGCTTGCAGAAATATACAGTCTTCTAATCACTTGCTTAAATAAATATGCTTTTAGAATTCCTGCGTCTTAAAGGTAGTCCTTTACTTACAATGTGTCTCTTATTGATCATTCAAAGTTATGACAGGGCTCCAAAAGCTACTTATGACCCAGTTTCAAAGTTACATCAGCTGCAGCACCACCGCAGTCATTTGCCCTTATGGTCAACTGCAGGGATGCTTTAGTGCTCTTTCACTCACCCCGCTGGGTTCCTGCAGCCACTCATCCACCCAAGCCTCCAGCTTCTTTCCCATCCAGCAAGGAAGGGAAGATTAGGCCTCTGGAATTTGCAACTTCCGGTAAGGAAAGGGAGATCAGGCTGTCTGGAGCTTGCAAGCCTCCAGCTTCTTTCCCACTTACAGGACTCAACCTGCTCCAGAGCCCAACAACACCCAACTTACCTTTCTGTTTTTTGCAGCTTCTGAGAGGGGCACTCAGCCCCGAATACAGAATCTTATAGACCTAGCCTTCTGACAAAGCAGGTGTTTATTCTCAAGCACCTATAGGGGGCTTCCTTTTTAAGGAGGCTTTATAAACTCCACAAAGAAATGGGCCTCCTTAAAAATATTAAAAACACTACAGTATTGCAAGAACAGAGTTAGAACCTAATGCAAAACAGCACAGGTTTGGCCGGCTCGCTGGGTGGGAAGACAGCTGAAGGCTTGTAAGCTTTAGCTGGCTTGATCTCCCTTGCTTACTGGGTGCAAAGGACACTGCGGAGACCGGGCGGCACAAGAAGTGGAGCATGGGGTGCCTCGAGGGAGGGTGATGGCCTTGGGATGTCTAATGCAGACAACCCTGGGCCTGTATAAGCCTCTCCTACCCCTGAAGCAACCGGTACAGGTAGTCCTCAACTTACAATAGTTCATTTTAGTGACCATTCAAAGTTACGATGACACTGAAAAAAGTGACTTATGACCATTTTTCACACTTACAACCGTTGCAGCATCCCCCTGGTCACATGATCAAAATTCAGCCTCTTGGCAACTGACTCATATTTATGACGGTTGCAGTGTCCTGGGATCATGCAATCACCTTTGGTGACTTTCTTACCAGCAAAGTCAATCGGGAAGCCAGATTCACTTTACAACTGTGTTACTAACCGTGTTACTAACCGTGTTACATATTAGAACATGCACTGATAGTGTAACAACGGATAAGTGCATTAGAGTTTACGAGAACTGTAAACCCTGGATGACTGCAGAGATACAAACACTCCTGAGAGCCCGGGATTCTGCCTTTAAGGCGGGGGACAGGGACAGATACAGAGAGGCCAGGGCAAATCTCAGAAGAGGCATTAGGATGGCAAAACAACAATACAAACAAAAGGTGGAGAACCATTTAGCGAACAACGATCCGAGGCAAGTATGGCAGGGACTGCAGCACTTAACCAACTATAAGGGCAGCACGAGGAGCATGGCAAACACAGATGCCTCGTTGGCTGAGGAGCTGAATATCTTCTTCGCCCGCTACGAGTTTAAAAGACCAGACCCCGTAGCCTTTGCTGGCCGGCCTTCTGACTCTCAGCCACTCACCCTGTGTGAACACCAAGTGAGAGCTGTATTGAAGGCTGTGAATCCCAGCAAAGCCGCAGGCCCAGATGGGGTACTGGGGATAGTGGTCAGGAATTGTGCCGATCAATTAGCAGGGGTCCTGACAAGGATTTTTAACATCTCCTTGCAAACGGCATGTGTACCATCGTGCTTGAAAGCAGCTACCATTGTCCCAGTCCCCAAGAAAACTGCAGTTGAGTGCCTGAATGACTACAGACCTATTGCATTAATGTCTGTAGTCATGAAATGCTTCGAAAGATTGGTTCTCCAACATCTTAGGATATGCCTCCCACTGGACTTTGATAAACATCAATTTGCCTACAGGGGAAATAGGTCGACAGACGATGCCATAGCTACTGCTTTACACTCTGTAGCAAGTCATCTCGAGAAGCCTGGAAGTTACGTCAGGATGCTTTTTGTTGACTACAGCTCGGCTTTCAACACCATTTTGCCGAGCATTCTCATCGAGAAGCTGACTGACTTGAAATTCTCCCCCGCCATCTGCGATTGGATTAAAGACTTTCTTAGGGATCGGTTACAAACAGTGAGGGTCGGCTCTGCTTTGTCCACCCCCCTGAAGCTTTGCACCGGCACACCACAGGGCTGTGTGCTTAGCCCCTACCTGTACTCTTTATACACTTATGATTGTGTATCATCTGACCCATCCACTGTGATAATCAAGTTCGCAGATGATACAACTGTGGTGGGTCTTATTACAGGTGGGGATGAGACAGCATATAGGGCGGAGGTACAAAAACTATCCATATAGTGTAGTAACAACAACTTGCACCTAAACATCGGCAAGACGAAAGACATGGTGTTAGACTTCCGGAGGAAAAAGGAGGAACCTGCCCCACTTCACATCGGAGAGAACTGTGTAGAGAGAGTTTCCTCCTTTAAATTTCTGGGAGTCTACCTCTGTGAAGATCTGACCTGGAAAGTTAACACAACTCAGGTGGCTAGAAAGGCCCAACAGAGGCTTCACTTTCTTAGGGTCTTGCGGAAGAACAGGGTAGAACAACAGCTAATGACCCTTTTACCGGTCTACTATAGAGAGCGTCCTCTCGTATGGTATTGTGGTTTGGTATGCCGGTAGGAGATATAGGAATATAGACAGCCGTACCAACAGGCTGAAAAATAGCTTTTATCCGTGGGCTGTTAGGCTTTTAAATGGGACATAATCTTATGCAGAATTGACTTGGGAGGCCGGTGTGTGGTGTAGTTGGTTCACATAGTGTGGTGGGATGGAGGGTTTGTTGTCACTGTGTGTTGGGGGGAGAGAGCACGGGGGGAGGCTCAGCTAATCTCAATGTACACATGTTGTACTTTGACAATAAAGGTTTATTATTATTATTACTAACAACTACAGTGATGCACTTAACAATGGTGGCCAGAAAGGTCGTAAAATGGGGCAAAAATCACTTAACAAATGTTTCACTTAACAACAAAAATTTTGGGCTCAATTGTGGTCATAAGTCAAGGACTACCTGTACTCCACTTAGCAACCCTTGAATTAATTCAACAGTTGCATCAGGGACAGTAAGGGTCATTAAGTGAGGCCATGTTGCTTAATGGCTATGGAGATATGTGACAGGCTCCATTACGGTCATATCCTGAGGACTGCCTATAGTTGGCATTAGATTTTGAAGATAGGTTTTGATCATTTGGCTTTATGCCCTCATTTGGTTGAATATAAGTGCTAAATGTTTTAAGATAAACGATTTCCTATTCTTTTAAAACGCACTTCTTTATTAATGTACTGTATAATTAATCTCTTATTTTCACAAGATTTCTTTTAGCAGAATTGAAGAGATGAAGTTATAATGATGTAATTTATACCCCATGTGTAAAGATGTAATTTTGAAGAAATTAAGAATTATGTGCCATTGAATCAGACTATAGGGACAAATTAAGAATAATAGAAAACATAAACAACACATTTAAAACTAATAGGTTATTTAAACTATTGGTTAAGTATTTTAAACAGTGAAATCACAGCCTACAAATATTTTACAGGGGTAGGACAAAAATAAAGTTATTGTCATTTAATATAATAGAACTCCTTGTTCTGTCCTTTATTTTCTGACAATGTACTCAGCAAGAGAGGAGAGGATTTTGTTAGACTTCTGACCTTTGGCAGAATAAGATTTCCAGTAAATTAAGGATATTTGTCACTACTGTGTGCCTCAATAAAAATTCAATCGTTTGTCACAGAAAAGCCTTATTCATATCCTCTGCCAGTTCAAGCAGTCTATAATAAGCTACCACAATAATATCTACTCAAACGCCGTTATGATATTTTTGTAAGTTTTTTAGGTAGAACTGCTTGCAAATCCTTAGACTTAGATGCCACACCTGGATAGAGTCTGGTGAGATGATTTGGGTAACATCCTGCAAGATCAAATGTGATTTACAGGCAGTCCTCAACTTACAATCACAATTAGAACCAGAACAAAGCGGTCATTAAGTGAGTCATCACATGATCACATCCAATTTTATGGTTTTCATTAAGCAAATCACACAGTTATTAAGTGAATCTAGTTTCCCCATTGACTTTGCTTGTCAGGAACTGGCTGGAAGGCCACAGTGGCAATCATGTACAGTGGCAATCATGTGATCCTGGGATGCTGCAGCCATAAGCACAAACTGGTTGCCAAGTACCTAAATCAAGATTATGTGACTATGGGGATGCGGATAGTCATAAGTGTGAGGAATGGTCATAAGTCACTTTTTTCACTGCTGCCATAACTTCAAACAGTTGCTAAACAATTGTAAGTTGAGGACTATCTGTATTCTGAGCCTTGGAAAAGACATTAGGTTTCTAGCTACAGAGGATCCTAGAGAAAAAGGGATTATGCTGTTCCCTTTCAACTGAGATTCAGGACTAGACATGACAAAAAACAGTACCAGTTGCCTTAAGATCTGGATGGAGTGTTATCTATTCTCATCTTACTGGCCTGGCCTTTCGTTACTCCCATATGTGTTATGCAAGTCTTCTCTTTCTTTCTGCTCTGAAGTTTCTAAAAAGTAATTTTTCAGTTCAGGATTTGGTATAACCAGTCTACTAATACAGCAATACTAACCATACCCAGACCTGACCCAGCACTTAACAATTGTAAAGAGTTTGGGTGATCACAACAATGAAATTAAAGCCCGTATGGCAGAATAGATCTTCATAAGTGAATATTTGGCTCAATCCCATATCGTAAATTTGCTCTGGATTGGATTGTACTTCCCTTGAAAAAGAGTTTTGTAATGTGGAGGTCCCCCCTGCTCTCAATAACTGAACTCTTTATTACAATTAAGTCAGAGACAAGTATAATATCTTGGTCTTTTATTCTTTGAGTAGTGGGATGATACTGTGGCCAGGTATCAGACTAACAACAATCAGAACTTGAAATGATAAATCCAAATCAGCCTCTCAATTCAAATTAGCAAACTTTAATGTGAAAGTGACAACACAAGAATTCTAGTCAATGCTATTACCTTCAGTTGAGATGTCTATACAGAAGCAACCCTAAGCAACTAGAATCAACTTTTCTTTCTCATCTTTTTAATGTAAAGGAGATGACACCTTTCTCTTTTGAGAAAGAGGAACAGCTTACACCAGTAAATGGTTTTAGAAATGGCTACCAGCTTCCTTATTGTTGTGTGAACAAGCCAAATACCTATGGAGGTTCTCAGTCATCCAGGTCATGGTTGTCAAAAGGTGCATTATCCAAAAGACTTTCTTCCTTTGAAAACATTTTGCTTCTCATCCAAAAAACTTCTTTAGTTCTAATGGAATGGAAGGATTTATATTCTTTGCAGTCATCTGGTTAGGTCTCTTGAGAGTCCTTGAGGCTACTTGGGGGTTTATCTGTATCCTCAGTCACCTGAATCAGAGTGTAAACAGCTGCGGAACTTACTTGGAACTGCTGCAAAGGACTGCATTGTAAACAGGTGTTATATCCCTTCCCCCCTGTTAAGAGAGGGCTGTTTAATTTTAACATAAATACTGTAGCCTTTAAAACTATTTAACCTTGTAAGAATTTAGAACAATATATTGTGATAAATAAGTAATCTGCCCTCTCTTCCACCATTTTACAACTAATCAACAAAGTTAGATCACGGGTGTCAAACTCGCAACATCACGTGATGCGACTTTTTCCCCATTGCGGGCAATTGGGTGGGTGCGATTTCGGCATGACACATCCGGCCCATGGGCCGGCAGTTTAACACCCCTGAAGTAGATGAATCTGACAGAAAATGGTCCAGTATCATCCTGGGTGTTAATAGCCTCAGAGATGTTTGTAATTTGTATCTCTTTGGTACTAATTTAAAATTCTAATAAAGCTGATTTTTGTAATATTAAGACAGGATGCACAAGAATCCTAGAATTATCCTGACAAATTTATTTATTTTTATTTATTTATAATTGAATTTCTATACCGCCCTTCTCCCGAAGGACTCAGGGCGGTGTACAGGGCAATAAAAGCACTACAAAAGTTACAAAATTAAAAGTAAATTAAATTAATGAAGCCCTAACAATAAATAATTAAAAAACCCCAAACCCTTAAACCAGGCCGGCCTGTTCAAATAAATAGGTTTTCAGATCCCGGCGGAAAGAGCGAAGGTCGGGAGCCATCCGGAGCTCAACCGGTAATTGATTCCAAAGGGCTGGCATGCCCACAGAGAATACTCTCCCCCTGGGGGCCGCAAGCCGACACTCTCTGACCGACGGCACCCTGCGGAGGCCCTCTCTGTGGGAGCGCACAGGACGAAGGGAAGATGACGCCGGCAGCAGGTGCTCCCATAAGTAATCCGGACCCATGCCATTTAGGGCTTTATAGGTAATCACCAGCACCTTGAATCTCACCCGGAGGGCAACTGGAAGCCAATGCAGCTCGCGGAGAAGAGGTGTTACATGGGAGTATCGGGAGACCCCCATCACAGCTCGCGCGGCCACATTCTGCACCAGCTGAAGCCTCTGAGTGGTCCTCAAGGGCAGCCCCATGTACAGAGCATTGCAGTAGTCTATACGAGAGGTCACGAGTGCATGAGTGACTGTACGCAGGGCATCCCGGTCCAGATAGGGTCGCAACTGGCGCACCAGGGCAAAAGCCCCCCTGGTCACAGCTCCTACATGGTCTTCCAAACTGAGCTGTGAGTCCAGGAGGACACCCAAGTTGCAAGCCCTATCTACGGGGGGTAACACCTCACCCCCCATGGTTAAAGATGGAATGGACCGAATTTCCCGAGATGCCAGAATGTACAACCACTCGGTCTTGTCGAGATTGAGCTGAAGCCTGTTCCTCCCCATCCAGACCCGAACCGCCTCTAGGCAACAGGACATCACATCGAGGGCATCACTGGGGTGGTTTGGGGTAGAGATGAAAAACTGGATATCATCAGCGTACTGATGATACCCCACTCCAAAACCACAAATGATCTCACCCAGCGGCTTCATATAGATGTTGAACAGGAGAGGCAAGAGGACCGACCCCTGAGGAACTCCACAAACGAGAGGCCTCGAGGCCGACCTCTGCCCTCCTGTCAGCACCGACTGCGAACGTCCCAGGAGGTAGGAGGAGAACCACTGGAGAACAGTGCCCCCCACTCCCAACCCCCTGAGACGCCGCAGTAAGATACCATGGTCGATGGTATCGAAAGCCGCTGAGACGTCTAATAGGACTAGGACAGAGGAACAACCCCTGTCCCGAGCCCGCCAGAAATCATTCACCAGCACAACCAATGCCATCTCCGTGCTGTACCTGGGCCTAAAGCCCGATTGGTACGGGTCCAAATAATCAGCTTCCTCCAGGAACAGAGGGAGCTGATGCACCACCACACTCTCAACAACATTTGCAAGAAAGCGAAGGTTGGAGACTGGACGATAGTTATTCAAAATAGCCGGGTCCAGGGCAGGCTTCTTGAGGAGGGGCCTCACCACTGCCTCCTTGAAGGTGGCAGGAAAGCTACCCTCACTCAAAGAAGCAGTTATCACTGCCTGGAGCCAGCCTCGTGTCCCCTCCTGAGCCGCATAGACCAGCCAGGAGGGGCACGGGTCCAATAAACATGTGGTGGAGCTCAGCTTCCCCATGATCCTGTCCACATCTTCCAGAGTCACAGGGTCGAACTCTTCCCAGATAACATCACCAGAACCGCTCGTGTCACCTCCGTCAGACTCTGCCCAGTCGGAGTTCAGACCGGCCCGAATCCGAGCGATTTTGTCCGCCAGATGTTGGCTAAACTCCTCGGCACGACCTTGCAAGGGCTCCTCCCTCACCTCCTGATTGAGGAGGGAGCGGGTCACCCCAAACAGGGCGGCCGGACGATTATCTGTGGACGGAATGAGGGCAGCAAAGTAATTAGACTTTGCCACCCTTATCGCCACGAGATAAGACCTCATAGAGGACCTTAGTCGCAATCGGTCAGATTCAGACCGGCTGGATCTCCAACAGCTCTCTAGGCCCCGTCTTCGACGCTTCATCTCCCAGAGCTCCATGGAAAACCATGGAGCCCACTGGGATCTGCGCCGGGTCAGGGGCCGCATGGGTACAACGCGGTCGAGTGCCTCCGTGGCTGCCCTTTCCCAGGCTTCCACCAAGGCATCGGCCGGGTTATGAGCGAAGGCGGCAGGCGGGGACCCAAGCGCCACCTGAAACCGCTCAGGGTCCATTAGGCGCCTGGGGCGGAACCATCTTGTCGGTTCCGTGGCCCAGCAACGGGGGGTGGCAAAACGGAAGGCCAGCCGCAGGAGATGATGATTGGTCCATGACAGGGGCATAATAATTGGAGAACCCCCACCCAGATCATCTAACCACCGTCCAGAGAGAAAAACAAAATCGAGCGTGTGACCCCCCCCATGAGTCGGGCCCTGAATTACTTGCATCAGGTCCATGGCCGTCATGGAAGCCATGAACTCCCGAGCCAACTCTGATGATACCTCCAGGGATGGCAGATTAAAGTCCCCCAAAATCATAAGTTTGGGGAACTCAATCACCAAACCCGAGAGGATATCGAGAAGTTCAGGCAGGGCTGCTGCTACGCGACTGGGCGAAAGGTACACCAGCAGCAAGCCCAACTGAGCCCTAGGGCCACATCTCAGGAGGAGTGACTCACACCCGGATATCTGGACAATGGTGGCCTCCCGCGGACAAATATGTACAGAACATGACTGTTACTTGAAAGAACATATTGCTCCAAACAAAACAAGATGATTTAGACAGGAACAAATGTATTCACAATAATAGCCTCCTAATTCTGATAAAACACAAAACATTTTTCTTCAGCTTTTTGCCCTAGCAGAAGGAATAGGATAAAATAGATGATCTGTATCAGAATCCTGCTAAATTCATCATATCAATCCTGAATCCATTTCCTGTGAATGTACACATTTACACAAGGTTTGTTTTGGAGGTTTTTTTTGCAGGATTAAACATTCACGTCAACCTTTTTTGAACTTTATTAATGAAAATATTCTTTTACACGAATTCTCCAAAATGCTTAACTACTTCAATACTATTTTAATTAGTTATTGCAGATAATCCGTAATTGAAATAACTTGATCACATTTTAAAGGTTTCTGGGTTTGAACACATATAATCAATCATAATAGTAAAGTTGGAAGGGACCTTGTAGGTTTCTAGTCCAACCCTCTGCTCAGGCAGGAAACCCTATACCATTTCAGATAAATGGCTGTCCAGTCTCTTCTTAAAAACTTCCAGTGTTGGAGAATTCACAGCTTCTGGAGGCAGGTTGTTCCACTGGTTAATTGTTCTAACTGTCAGGAAGTTTCTCCTTAGTTCTAGGTTGCTTCTCTCCTTGATTAGTTTCTTGTCCTGCCTTTGGGCGCTTTGGAGAATAGCTTGAGTCCCTCCTCTTTGTGGCAGCCCGAGATATTGGAACACTGCTATCATGTCCCCCCTCGTCCTTCTCTTCATTAGACTAGACATACCCAATTCCAGCAGCCGTTCCTTATGTTTTAGCCTCCAGTCCCCTAATCATCTTTGTTGCTCTTCTCTGTACTCTTTCCAGAGTCTCAACATCTTTTTTATATCATGGTGACCAAAACTGGATGCAGTATTCCAGGTGTGGTCTTACCAAAGCATTGTAAAGTGGTATTAATACTTCACGTGATCTTGATTCTATCCCTGTTAATGCAGCCTAGCATTGTGTTGGCTTTTTTTGGCAGCTGCAGTACACTGCTGGCTCATATTTAAGTGATTGTCCACTAGGACTCCGAGATCCCTCTCACAGTTACTACTATTGAGCAAGGTACCCCCTACACTATACCTGTACCTTTGGTTTTTCTTGCCTAAACGTAGAACCTTACTTTTTTCACCATTGAATTTCATTTTGTTAGATAGCGCCCAGTGTTCAAGTCTGTCCAGATCCTCCTGTATCTTAAGCCTATCTTCTGGAGTAATGGCTATTCCTGCCAGCTTGGTGTCATCTACAAATTTGATGAGTTCTCCATCTATCCCCTCATCCAAATCATTGATGAAAATGTTGAAGAGCACTGGGCCCAGAACAGAGCCCTGGGGCACCCCACTACACACTTCCCTCTATGTAGATGAAGTTCCATTGAGGACCACACGCTGAGTACAGCCTGTCAGCCAGCTACGACGAATCCATCTGGTAGTGATGCTGTCTAACCCACATTTTTCTATCTTATCAAGTAGTAGTTTGTGATCTACTTTATCAAATGCCTTACTGAAGTCCAAGTAAATTATATCCACAGCATTCCTCTGGTCCACTAATTTTGTCACTTGGTCAAAGAATGCAATAAGATTTGTCTGGCATCTTTTTGACAAACCCATGTTGGCTTTTAGTAATGATTTTGTTTGCCTCTAGGTGCTCACTGATTCATTGTTTGATTATCTTTTCCAGAATCTTCCCAGGTATTGAGGTCAGGCTGATAGATCTGTAATTTCCTGAATCCATTTTTTTCCCTTTTTTTGAAGATGGGAACTACATCAGCTCTTTTCCAGTCCTCTGGTAGTTCCCCAGTGCTCCAGGATCTTTGAAAAATATAGTTCAGTGGTTCTGAGATCACGTCTGCCAGTTCCTTGAGAACCTTGGGGTGTAATCCATCTGGTCCTGGTGATTTGAACTCGTCTAGACTAGACAGCCCCTTCATGGATTACTGCCTTGTCGTGGCGAAGGGGCTTGCGTAATTCAATGAAGCTATGAGCTATGCCGTGCAGGGCCACCCAAGACGGACAGGTCATAGCAGAGAGTTCTGACAAAACGTGATCCACTGGAGGAGGAAATGGCAACCCACTCCAGTATCTTTGCCATGAAAACCCTATGGACAGTACCAAAAGGCAAAACGATATGACGCTGGAAGATGAGCCCCTCAGGTCGGAAGGCGTCCAATATGCTACTGGGGAAGAGCAGAGGGCTAGTACTAGTAGCGCCAGAAAGAATGAAGCGACTGGGCCAAAGCCGAAAGGACGCTCAGCTGCGGATATGTCTGGTGGTGAAAGGAAAGTCCGATGCTGTAAAGATTTTTTCTCCATAGGAACCTGGAATGTAAGATCCATGAATCAAGGAAAGCTGGACGTGGTCAAACAAGAGATGACAAGACTAAACATTGACATCTTAGGTATCAGCGAACTAAAATGGACAGGAATGGGTGAATTTAATTCAGATGACCATCAGGTATACTACTGTGGGCAAGAATCCTTCAGAAGAAATGGAGTAGCCTTCATAGTCAATAAAAGAGTAGGAAAAGCAATACTGGGATACAATCCTCAAAATGACAGAATGATCTCAGTTCGAATCCAAGGCAAACCATTCAATATCACAGTAGTCCAAGTCTATGCCCCAACCACCGGTGCTGAAGAGGATGAAATTGACCAGTTCTATGAAGCCCTACAGCACCTTATAGAACTAACACCAAAAAACGATGTCCTTATCATCATGGGGGATTGGAATGCTAAAGTAGGAAGCCAAAAGATAACTGGAATAACAGGCAAGTTTGGCCTTGGAGTGCAAAATGAAGCAGGGCACAGGCTGATAGAATTCTGTCAAGAGAATACGATGGTCATAGCAAACACTCTTTTCCAACAACCCAAGAGACGGCTCTACACATGGACATCACCAGATGGTCAACACAGAAATCAGATTGACTATATGCTCTGCAGCCAAAGATGGAGAAGCTCTATACAGTCAGTAAAAACAAGACCAGGAGCTGACTGTGGCTCAGACCATGAGCTTCTCCTTGCAAAGTTTAGGCTTAAACTGAAGAAAGTAGGGAAAAGCACTAGGCCACTCAGGTATGAATTAAATCATATCCCTGTTGAATATACAGTAGAGGTGACAAATAGATTTAAGGAATTAGATCTGATAGACAGAGTGCCTGAAGAACTATGGACAGAGGTTCGCGACATTGTACAAGAGGTAGCAACCAAAACCATCCCAAAGAAAAAGAAATGCAAGAAAGCAAAATGGCTGTCTGAGGAAGCTTTGCAAATAGCTGAGGAAAGGAGGGAAGCGAAAGTCAAGGGAGAAAAAGAAAGATACACCCAATTGAATGCAGAATTCCAGAGAATAGCTAGAAGAGATAAGAATGCCTTCTTAAATGAACAGTGCAAAGAAATAGAAGACAACAATAGAATAGGGAGGACCAGAGATCTTTTCAAGAAAATTGGAGAAATGAAGGGAACGTTTAATGCAAAAATGGGCATGATAAAGGACCAAAATGGCAGGGACCTAACAGAGGCAGAAGAGATTAAGAAGAGGTGGCAAAATTACACAGAAGAACTATACAAGAATGAGCTTAAAGTCCCTGATAATCACAATGAGGTGGTCACTGACCTCGAGCCAGACATCCTAGAATGTGAAGTGAAGTGGGCCTTAGAAAAGCTGAGCAACAACAAAGCTAGTGGAGGTGACAGTATTCCAGCTGAGCTATTCAAAATCTTAAAAGACAATGCAGTAAAAGTGCTACACTCAATTTGCCAGCAAATTTGGAAAACTCAACAATGGCCACAGGATTGGAAAAGATCAGTTTACATTCCAATTCCAAAGAAAGGCAGTGCCAAAGAATGTTCAAACTATCGCACCATTGCACTCATTTCTCATGCTAGTAAAGTCATGCTTAAAATCCTACAAGCTAGACTTCAGCAGTATGTGGATCGAGAACTACCAGAAGTGCAGGCAGGATTTCGAAGAGGCAGAGGAACTAGAGATCAAATTGCCAACATACGCTGGATCATGGAGAAAGCTAGGGAGTTCCAGAAAAACATCTACTTCTGCTTCATTGACTATGCTAAAGCCTTTGATTGTGTGGATCATAACAAACTGTGGCAAGTTCTTAAAGAGATGGGAGTACCAGACCATCTTATTTGTCTCTTGAGAAACCTATATGCGGGCCAAGAAGCAACAGTGAGAACTGGACACGGAACCACTGATTGGTTCAAAATTGGGAAAGGAGTCCGGCAAGGCTGTATACTGTCGCCCTGCCTATTTAACTTATATGCAGAGCACATCATGAGAAAGGCAGGGCTAGATGAATCAAAAGCTGGAATTAAGATTGCCGGAAGAAATATCAACAACCTAAGATACGCAGATGATACCACTCTAATGGCAGAAAGTGAAGAAGAACTAAAGAGCCTCTTGTTGCAGGTGAAGAAGGAGAGTGCAAAACTTGGGTTGAAACTTAACATTAAGAAAACCAAGATCATGGCATCTGGCCCTCTCAATTCCTGGCAAATAGATGGGGAAGAAATGGAGGTAGTGACAGATTTTATTTTCCTGGGCTCCAAGATCACTGCAGATGGGGACTGTAGCCAAGAAATTAAAAGACGCTTGCTCCTGGGGAGGAAAGCCATGGCAAATCTAGACAGCACACTAAAAAGCAGAGACATCACCCTGTCAACAAAAGTGCGTATAGTCAAGGCTATGGTCTTCCCAGTTGCAATGTATGGCAGTGAAAGTTGGACCATAAGAAAGGCTGAGCGCCAAAGAATTGAGGCCTTTGAACTGTGGTGCTGGAGAAGACTCCTGCGAGTCCCTTGGACCGCAAGGCGATCAAACCGGTCAGTCCTAGAGGAGATCAATCCTGACTGCTCTTTAGAAGGCCAGATCCTGAAGCTAAAACTCAAGTACTTTGGCCACCTAATGAGAAGGAAGGACTCACTGGAGAAGAGCCTAATGCTGGGAAAGATCGAGGGCAATAGAAGAAGGGGACGACAGAGAATGAGGTGGCTGGATGGAGTCACTGAAGCAGTAGGCGTGAGCTTAAATGGACTCCAGAAGATGGTAGAGGACAGGAAGGCCTGGAGGAATGTTGTCCATAGGGTCGCGATGGGTCGGACACGACTTCGCAGCTAACAACAACAAAGACTAGACAGGTGTTCACTTACCATTTTCTTGCCTATCTTAACTTGTGTTTCTATTGTTTTTTATGGCACTATTTTTGATAGGTTGGTCTGTTTTTTCCCTTTGTGTAAAGACAGATGCAAAAAATGAGTTAAATAGTTCTGCTTTCTCCCTGTTGCTTGTCACCTTCTTGCCACTTTTACCCATTAATGGACCAATCATTTCGTTCACTTTTTTTGTTTGTTACATGTTAAAAGAAGCTTTTTTTGTTTTTTTTGACTTTGGTCGCAAGCCTTAGTTCATTTTGAGCCTTAGCTTCTCTCACTTTATCTTTGCAGGCTCGGGCTATTTGCTGATATTCACTTAGTTATGTGCCCCTCTTTCCACTTTCTATACTTGTCCTTTTTATCTTTCAATTTATCAGAGTTTTTTATGCAGCCATGCTGGTTTCTTTTGAGAGCTGTTATTTTTCCTCTTTGTTGGTATTGTGCTAGACTGGGCTTTTATTATCTGTTTTCAAAATTTCCCAAGCTTCTTGAGTTGTTTTCCCCTTGAGGATTCTCATCCATGGAATCCTTCCCAAGGTCTAAGTTTATTGAAATTAGCTCTCTTAAAGTCCAAGACTCTAGTTGGACTGTATTCTATTGCTTGTGCTTCCATAATATTGAATTCCAATATTGCATGATCACTTCCTCCCAAGGTTCCTGTGGCTTCAACACCTTCTATCATTTCATCTCTGTTAGTGAGAATTAGATCCAAAATGGCTAATCCCCTAGTTCCCTTCTCTACTTTTTGGGTGACAAAGTTGTCTGCTAGGTTTGTCAGGAATCTGTTTGATCTTCCACTTGGTGCAGAGTTTGTCTCCCAGTTGATGTCAGAGTAGTTAAAGTCCCCCATTACTATTGTGATGTGCTTCCTACATACCTTAGTTAGCTGACTAGCAAAAAGTTCATCTATTTCCTGTTTGGTTGGATGACCTATAGTATACACCTATGGCAATGTCATTTTTTCTCCCTTTTCTCTTGACCCAAATGCATTCAAGTTTACAGTTTTCATCATTGTTGTGGTCTATTTCTGTAGAGATGTAGTTATTTCTTATATAGAAAGCAACTCCACCTCCTCTTTTATTTGGTCTGTTTCTTTTAAATAATTTAAATCCCTCTCTCTGTCTATAATTTATATATAAATTATAGTCTAGATAAAATCATCATAAGAAATGACTTGGCAACTTTTGTATTCCCTAGCCTTATGTTGTAAATGTTTTTTATCAAACAAATGCCTAAAAATCTTAATTTTAATCTGGGGTTTTATTTATGCAGGGACGAATATATTTTTTTAATTTGTTTTTAACTTTTGTATCTTTGTTTTTTAATCATCCTGTAAACCGCTCTGAGTCCTTCGGGAAAGGGCGGTATATAAATGTAATAAAATAAATAAATAAATAAAAAGTTTGAGCTTCTATTGAGTTCACACAATCTGCCAAAGCAGAAAGACTAGGCAATCCGTTGATAGCTAGAATCATAGGTAACATTTGGAGAGAAGGGAGAAATACAATGGGTAAGACAATACCGGGATAGTAGATTCATCTGTGTTGGACAGACTTTTCTGAATGTTAATTGGAGTCTGGGAAGTTTCTTTGGAAGATTTCCATCTCGCCTCGACTGCTAAAATTTGCCTGCCTGAAATTGCCACATATCCTTTTCAGCTTTCCCAATAGAACAGTAAGATGGATTTTTAAGATATATAAAAGTTATGATTAAAAATACAAGGGCAACCTGAAGTGGGAACTTCTTCCCCCGTAGCAAACGTGGCTAGGATTCTTCCTCCCTTTCCTCGAGAGACGAGCCCTCTGCACATCCTCAGAGGCGCTCTTAGCCGAAGTTTCTCAAGACTGCGCTTGCGCTCTCTCTTTCTCCGACGACCCCCAACCCTCGAATCTTCCCCTTCCCACCCTCCATTTCCCACCCCCTTCCCCACCCCTTCTCTGAGGCAGCGTGGATTACCTGCGGGGGCGGGGCGGCCTCGCAGAGCAGGCAAGAGCGGATCCCCTTGCACCCGCAACCGCTGGGTTCGCCGAGGCCGGCTCCAGCTCCTGCTGCTGCTCCTCCTCCTCCTCGCGTTTTAACAGCCTCCATCCTACCCGACCCCGGTAGCTTTTGCCGCCGTCGGCCCCCCCTCCGCGCTTCCGGTTCGCGGAGCCCCGGCGGTGGCAGCAGAAGCAGCACCAGAAGGTTCTTGCGCCCGTCTGAGGTAAGGCTCGAGAACGGCGAGAGATCGGTTGGCGCGGAGCCCGGGGGCGTGGGGACAAGGGCCGTCAGTCTTTGGGGCATGAAGCGAGAGCGCGCCCGGCGGGAAATGTTGAGGCGAGCCGCCTCCTTCTTCGGACTTTTCAAGGCCCTACCGGGTGCCTTGACTGGAGGAGCGATGTTGTGACGGGAAACTCGTCTTCCCACAGCGCTTTGCGCGGTTTAGCGGTAAGAAAGACATCCCCGCGTCCTGCCGGGGCGTGATGGGAATTGTGGTCTCGAAGCTGGTTGAGCATTTAAAGATGCCGCTGCTCTTGCCTTACCCTCCCCTGTCCAGTTTTCCTCATCGCCGCCACACGGCGCCTCTTTCTCTCCAGGGTCGGGTTTTTTAAAATATATATAGATATACATATATATATAAAATCTGCCCCTCCGTATTGAGGTGATGCGTAATTTTTTTTTACACGTTGTAAATATCGGTCTAGCTGAGGAGAGATTTTTTTTTGTTTGTTCATTAGGGGGTTAGGAAGACGAGGCGGCAACCAGACCCTCAAAGCCTGCTCATCTTCATTTTGAAACAATAACCCCCTTTTGAAAAAGACACATGCAGTTTTTCCCTCTTCCGTCTCATTTTAGACTAAGGTTTGCCTCAGAGATAAGATTCTGGGTCGATTTTTCCTTTTCCGCATCTCTTCTGTTCCCCTCCTCAGGCATGTCGTTGTAGTTGAAAACTGCTCTTAAAAAAATAATTCTACTTCTCCAAGATTCTTAGGCATTTTTTATTTCTTCCCATACCTTTGAAACTGCCTATGCTCTGATTTAGTTTCGTAATAACACATACAAAGCACTTTTGTTGGAACAAGGGAGTCAAAGGTGCTCATAATTTGACACCAGTCAGCTACTATAAATGCCTTAGAAATCAAAATACCCAATTATAACAATAATAATGCTTTCCAAAGCTGGAAAAGCTCTCTCATTTTAACCCAAATTCTATTCATTCCCTGTCTTTTGATGCTTTTCTTGTATCCAGATGTGTAAGAATGTTAGAGCTGAGACTGTTTTTTTTAAAGGTCCATAATATAGAGATGGTGCTATGTAATATATGCATGTATAAATATGTCTTTCAGCCATGAATTTCTGAAAATTTATATAAGGCACTGTAAAAGGAGGTAAGCAAAATTAAAAGAGTTTGGAGGGGCTGTTAAGACCATTAACATCAAATCCTTGTTCAGTTTAGGAATTTGAATTAAAATATCCCTGAGCTATGGCCCTTCAGCCTCTTTCTATAAACATTGAGTCAATGGAAGCCCACCACTTTTTTGGATAAATATTTTTACTAACTCTCTTACATTAGGTTTTTCCTAACTGGACATTTAAAAATTCTTACTCCTTGTTTTTGCACTATGTAGTGCTTAAGTTCCAACCAACTGTTGATCAATCTTCTTCATTCTGATCTTGATAATTGCTATCAGATCCCCTTTCATTTGTTTTCTGTTGGGAATAAACATACAGTACAGATTTCCCTCAGATACAAAACTAATTTTTTAATCTTTCGATCACTCTTGTTGCCTTTCTATTGTTTCTATGAATCTTCTTAAAATATAATATCTGCAACTGGACACTGTACTTGAGGTAGACTCTGAAGAAGGCAGATATAGTTACTTTGGGAACTGCTCCTGTTGATGCATTATGAATTGCATTTCCCTTTGGAGCTGTATCATGTTGATTCATATATAGTTTACAATTAACATTCCCAAATCATTTTCATATAATATAATAGGATATAACAGAATAGAATAGAATTTATTGTCACTTTAAATATACACTAACCATTATATATTAAAAAAGAAATTTTGTTGCATTCAGCTCTCAAAAAATATCATTATGCATATATCCACATATACATGGCAAACAAAAAAGAATCCTGTGAATTTACAAGATGGATGGCATAAGGAACAAACCTGTTACAGAAACAAAGTAGTTCTGCTATAAATACTTCAAAACCTCCTCCCAGAGGGGAGTAACAGAAACAGACCGTGAAGTGGTGTGTGGGGTCTTTAACAATGCTTTGATCTCTAAGCACATTATGCTTATAAGCAGTATCCTGAATAACAGGAAGTGAGCTTCCTATAATCTTCTCAGCTGTCCTTACCACTCTCTGTATGGAGCTTCTATCTGAGGCACTGCTACCACCAGACCAGTGATGCAGTTTGTTAAAACGCTCTCAGTTCTGCCTCTGTAAAAGTGGCCAGGACAAAAGGAGAAAGATGTGCTCTCCTCATCCAACACAAGAAATGCAAATGCTGGTTTGCCTGCTTCATTAAAGATAAAATATGAAGAGACCAAACCAGATTGTTAGTTATCTGCACCCCCAGGTACTTAATACTACTGACCACTTCCACAGCTGCAGCCTTGATACAAAGTGGAATATGACTATGCTGGCTCTTTCTAAAATCAATGTTGCTCTCGTTTGTTTTATTAATATTCAAAACCAGGTTATTTTTATAGCACCAGTCCACCACCGCCTTCACCTCCTCCCTGTAAGAATCTTTATTATCATTCCGGATAAGAGACACTTCTGCTGTGTCATCTGCATACTTCACAATATGATTTATAGTAGACTTAGCAGTCATGGGTCAAGGTGAACAGTAATGGACTCAAAACACAGCCCTGTGGGGAACCCATAGTCAAAAAGATGGAATTGGAAACTTTTCTTCCAGCTCACACAAACTGGGGCCTATCAATAAGGAAGTCAAGTATCCAGTTACATAAGGAAGTATTAAAGCCTAATAGGTCCAATTTGTTCACCAAATGCTGAGGAATGATTGTGTTGAACACCAAACTAAAATCAATAAACAGCATGAAGTAGTATGAAGTCAGTGATCATGTATGTGTGCATTTTATTTTTTTTCCTAAATGAAGAAAATTGCATTCATCTGTATTAAATTTCATTCTAGTTTGAGCTCACTTTTATAGCCTATTGTTCATTTTGAATTATGTTTCTGTAATATCAGAAAACTAACTCAGTTTTGTGTTAGTTGTAGATTCTTCTGATTCCTTAAATGAAGGTGAGGACTGGATAGGTATATAACCTGCTGTGGAAAAGAGGTGTAATATTACTTTTTCAGAAACTTCTTTTCTCAGCCATAACTCTGAACAACTGCCAGCTAAAGAAAAACATTTGTCTCTCTGATAAAGATAATGAAATATTGGAAAATGTTGGCAGAAAACTAAAGAAAGCATCTTAGAAGCTTTAGGAAGATCTTCACATGTGTTAGTAAAAGTATGGCTGCTGGAACTTCTGGTTTGCCGACATGGCCGACGCGGATGCTGGAAGGCAAGCTCCGTCTTCCATGGCTGATTTTGCATTGCTGGGGGACCCTGGAAAGGGTCTAAAGTTGCCCTGTAGGGGCGACAAGCAAGGAGGAGACCCCCGCATGATCGTGGGAGGGCGGCAGCCCTTCCACTCAATCCGGGGCAGCCCTCCAAACCGGCAGATGAAAGACCGGCCATAGAAATATGGTCCGTAGGTGAGCAGCGAAGCAGTCAAGGGATTCGGAATGTTGAGCCCTTCAGCTGAGTTTCTTTCTGTTTGGGGACCCTAAATGGTCCAGGAGCCACCCCGGAGAGGTGGCAATGAAGGAAGGTAGACCCAGGAACCTAGGAAAGATGGTGGTCTCCCTGATTGGTCCAGTAGAAGCCTTCCAGAAACCAACAGAAGAAAGGCTAGCTAACTTCATTGTCTAGCCCTAGCTGCAAACAACGGAAGTCAAAAGCTCTACTTTAAGCTGATTGTAAACAGCACATTTGAATCTGGGTAAGAATATTGACTTTCTCTATCCTACCTACTTTCCTGAAGAAGAGAACTCCCAAAAACAAAAGACCTCTGAGAGTGAGAAGGAGGGGTTTCCCCCCACCTTTCGGCTATTGGAAGCGTCAAATTTAACCTTTTAGGGAGGGAAAAGATTAGAAAGATCTGAAAAATGAACCAATGCTGACACCTACTGGTGGATGAAGATTGACTGGGGACAAATTTCTGCCTCTGACCTTCAAAGTTTTCAATAATTAATCGTTGAGAAAATTTTCACTAGTAAGAATATTTAGAATTTGGTGGGAGAAATAAACTATAATAAGTATTGTGACAGGATTTACGATAAGGCAACCAAAATGACTAATAAGAAAAGAAATATTATACTAATATGATTATTATTCTTTAGGAATATTGGAAAAACTATATACTCAATTGTTACTTATCAAAACAAGAATTGTATTAACTCAATGTTTGTAAAAAAGGATATTTTGGGGAAAGAGGAAATCAAACAAAATTAACATATGAAATACAGATGATAGAAATTAATTGTTAAAGATTGTTCTACAAATGTAACCCAGACAACACACTGTTGAGTGATTTATGCTTTGATAAAAAAATCAATAAAATATTTTTTTTTAAAAAAAGAAATATGGCCCGTCATTAGGCTACAGACAGCTGAAGTCAAACTTACCACCAGGCACCTATAAAGCAGTGCGGATGAGACTGGGTGTGATCTGAACCTCTCTTCAATCCTAACTATTTTTTCTACTTGTATAAGCTGCCCAAAGTATTTTCCCCCCTGTGGAGAGAGGGAAGGGAAATTTTATCCCACCCTCTAAAAACAGCGGCGACTGACTATCCAGGGGAGCTTAAAACGCTGAAAGAATAACCTGATTCTAACTGGATTTCTATCTTTCTAAAATTTGAGGACTAAAAGATTTCTTATCTTTATTAAAGATTTAGGTTTTTACTTATAAAAAAGTAAAATTGGAAAAAGGATTATAAAAATTTTGCACTTAAAAAAAATCTTAAACAATATGGGTGAATGAATGAATGAATCTTTATTGTCAAAGTACAACTATGTATACATTGAGATTAGCTGAGCCTCCCTTTGTGCTCCCACCCCCCAACACACAGTGACAACAAGCCCTCCATCTTACTACACCATGTGAACCAACTACACCACACACCGGCCTCCCAAGTCAATTCTGCATAAAATTCACAAAAGTTATTTCTCATTCAAAAGCCTAACAGCCCACGGATAAAAGGTGTTTTTCAGCCTGTTGGTGCGGCTGGCTATACTCCTATATCTCCTACCCGATGGTAGGAGAGTAAAGAGATACCGTCCAGGGTGTGAGTCGTCCCTGAGAATTTTCCTCACTCTTCCAAGGCAACGAGCCCTGGCGATGTCATCCAGTGGTGTCAGGGAACAGCCCACAATGTCTTGCTGTACTCACCACCCTCTGTAATACTTTCCTATCCGCGGCTGTCAGACCAGCATACCAGACCACAATACCATACAAGAGGACGCTCTCTATAGTAGACCGGTAAAAGAGGTTCATTAGCCGTTGTTCTACCCTGTTCTTCTGCAAGACCCTGTGAAAGTGAAGCCTCTGTTGGGCCTTTCTAGCCACCTGGGTTGTATTAACTTTCCAGGTCAGATCTTCACAGAGGTTGACTCCCAGAAATTTAAAGGAGGAAACTCTCTCCACACAGCCCTCCCCAATGTAAAGTGGGGCAGGTTCCTCCTTTTTCCTCCAGAAGTCTAGCACCATCTCTTTTGTCTTGCCGATGTTCAGGTGCAAGTTGTTGTTACTACACCATATGGATAGTGACATTTAAACCTGATATTACAACTTGTTATTGTCTAAGAGAGACTTGGCTTGAAGCACAGACTATAGATAAGACTTTTGTAATCTTGGCAGATGTCAGCTGTGAGAAGCCCAGCTGTGTTCTATACTCAGTGACAAAATTATTTTCACTGTCTGATTGTAAAGCTTTTAATTTAGCACACCACTAAGAGAACATGGATGAAGATCAGGAACAGATTCTTTTTATGTTGAAAGCAATTTATGAAACTATTCTTACAACATCTGATGAAATAAGCTACAGAAAAGAACAAAATGTCAGCCTAAATATACGAACCCAAACTTTGATTACAACTAAAGAATCAACTACACAGAATATAATAGATGAAGTGGAACAATCAAATAGTATTATAGAAGATTCAACTGATCAACAAATACAGTTAACAGAAAACCCAGAAAAGGCACTGACAACACTGAAAATGGAAAAGACTTTCTATATAAACCAGAAGAAACCTGAGGATCAAGAAGAAGAAGAACAGAATGAAGGGAAGATAAACATTTCAGGACAACTACGTTGAGAAGGAAATGATTGGTCCATTAGTGGGGGAAAGTGGCAAGAAGGTGACAAGCAATAGAGAGAAAGCAGAACTATTTAACTCGTTTTTTGCATCTGTCTTTACACAAAGGGAAAAAACAGTCCAACCTACCAAAACCAGTGCCATAAAAAACAGAATAGAAACACAAGTTAAGATAGGCAAAAAAATGGTAAGTGAACACCTGTCTAGTCTAGACGAGTTCAAATCACCAGGACCAGATGGATTACACCCCAAAGTTCTCAAGGAACTGGCAGACGTGATCTCAGAACCACTGAACTATATTTTTCAAAGATCCTGGAGCACTGGGGAACTACCAGAGGACTGGAAGAGAGCTGATGTAGTTCCCATCTTCAAAAAAGGGAAAAAAATAGATCCAGGAAACTACAGACCTATCAGCCTGACCTCAATACCTGGGAAGATTCTGGAAAAGATAATCAAACAACAAATCAGCAAACACCTTGATGCGAACAAAGTCATCACTAAAAGTCATCATGGGTTTGTCAAAAACAGATCATGCCAGACAAATCTTATTACATTCTTTGACCAAGTGACAAAATTAGTGGACCAGAGGAATGCTGTAGATATAATTTACTTGGACTTCAGTAAGGCATTTGATAAAGTAGATCACAACCTACTACTTGATAAGATAGAAAAATGTGGGTTAGACAGCATCACCACCAGATGGATTCGTAGCTGGCTGACAGGCCGTACTCAGTGTGTGGTCCTCAATGGAACTGCATCTACATGGAAGGAAGTGTGTAGTGGAGTGCCCCAGGGCTCTGTTCTAGGCCCAGTGCTCTTCAACATATTCATCAACGATTTGGATGAGGGGATAGATGGGGAACTCATCAAATTTGCAGATGACACCAAGCTAGCAGGAATAGCTAATACTCCAGAAGATAGGCTTAAGATACAGGAGGATCTGGACAGACTCGAACACTGGGTGCTAACAAAATGAAATTCAATGGTGAAAAAAGTAAGGTTCTACATTTAGTCAGGAAAAATCAAATGCACAGGTATAGTGTAGGTGGTACCTTGCTCAATAGTAGTAACTGTGAGAGGGATCTCGGAGTTCTAGTAGACAATCACTTCAATATGAGCCAGCAGTGTGCTGCAGCTACCAAAAAAGCCAACACAGTGCTAGGCTGCATTAACAGAGGGATAGAATCAAGATCAAGTGAAGTACTAATACCACTTTACAATGCTTTGGTAAGGCCACACCTGGAATACTGCATCCAGTTTTGGTCATCACGATGTAAAAAAGATGTCGAGACTTTAGAAAGGGTACAGAGAAGAGCAACAAAGATGATTGGGGGACTGGAGGCTAAAACATATAGGGAACGGTTGCTGGAATTGGGTATGTGTAGTTTAACGACGAGAAGGGTGAGGGGTGACATGATAGCAGTTTTCCAATATCTCAGGGGCTGCCACAAAGAAGAGGGAGTCAAGCTATTCTCCAAAGCACCTGAAAGCAGGACAAGAAGCAATGGATGGAAACTAGTCAAGGAGAGAAGCAACCTAGAACTAAGGAGAAACTTCCTGACAGTTAGAACAATTAACCAGTGGAACAACCTGCCTCCAGAAGCTGTGAATGCTCCAACACTGGAAGTTTTTAAGAAGAGACTGGACAGCCATTTGCCTGAGCAGGGGGTTGGACTAGATGACCTCCAAGGTCCCTTCCAACTTCTTCTTCTTCCTCCTCTTCTTCTTCTTCTTCTTCTTCTTCTTCTTCTTCTTCTTCTTCTTCTTCTTCTTCTTCATTATTATTATTATTATTATTATTATTATTATTATTATTATTATTATTATTATTATTATTATTATTATTATTATTTGAAAAATAGAGAGACGATTTGTTAGCCCTTCCAAAAAAATGGCAACTGGATCGCCTCTTTTATCCTGTTTTTCACACTTACAACCGTTGCAGCATCCCAATGGTCACATGATCAAATTTCTGATGCTCGGCAAATAACTCATATTTATGATGGTTGAACTGTCCCGGGGTCATGGGATCCCCTATTGTGACTTTCTGACAAGCAAAGTCAAGGGGGAAGCCATATTCACCTCACAGCTACGTTTCTAACTTAACTGCAGTGATTTGCTTAACAGTTGTGGCAGGAAAGGCCGTTCTTCTTCTTCTTCTTCTTCTTCTTCTTCTTCTTCTTCTTCTTCTTCTTCTTCTTCTTCTTCTTCTTCTTCTTCTTCTTCTTCTTCTTCTTCTTCATTATTATTATTATTATTATTATTATTATTATTATTATTATTATTATTATTATTATTATTATTATTATTATTATTATTATTATTTGAAAAATAGAGAGACGATTTGTTAGCCCTTCCAAAAAAATGGCAACTGGATCGCCTCTTTTATCTCAATATATATAATAACAGAGGGAGATCTATTTGATGACGTAAAAGCATGGATATGGAAGGCAAGTTGGCAAAGAAAGAAACCTAGAATAAGGCTGAAGAAAATTGGAGTTTTGACTTATTGGTGAGGATTAAAATAGAATATACTCAAATAGACAAGATGTGTACTATGAATACTAGATTTTGTTATGAACTGGGATAAAGAAAACTGGTCATTTAAAACTTGGAAGTATAATATTAAAAGTTAAATGTGAATATTGATTTGTTTATAAAGGTTGAATGTAAAAGTAATTAAGATATATACAAGCTAAAATCTATTGATAAATGTAAAACATGTTTTTACTTAGCTGATATAATAAGAACTGTACTAGCTTAAATATGAGATAATAGACATTAAGAGAAAAAGAGAGGAAGTATTTGATGTTGAAATGAGAAATTTTGGTTACTAAATTTAAGACATTTGGAAATTAATAGAAAATAAGAATGTTATACTGAATTATTAATTAGATGATGTAAGATGGTGAGAAATAGAATATATTCAAATAGATAAGACGTGTATCCTGAATATTAGATTTTGTGATGAATTGTGATAAAGGGAACTTTGGTTACTTAAAACTTGGAAATTATAAATATTAAATGTTAAATTTAAATATTAATGGGAAACTAAAAATTGGGAAAAACTAATTAGAACATTGATTGTCTATAAAGACTGAATGTTAAAATAACCAGGATATGTATAAGCTAAATGTAAGAATGTTATTTTTATTTAATTGATTTAATAAGAATTGTATTACCGTATATACTTGAGTATAAGCCGACTCGAGTATAAGCCGAGACCCCCAATTTCACCCCCAAAAACTGGAAAAAGTTGTTGACTCGAGTATAAGCCGATCCGCCGTTCTGCAAGCCTCTGCCGCCAGCAGAGGCTCGATCCGCCATTTTGCAAGCCTGAATACACAGGAATACCCTGTGTGGCTGCGGCTCTCGGGGAAGCCCTGGCTGTCCGCTTCCTCGCTCCACGCTGCCATTCGGGGCCCGCGCGTTCCCCGGGCAAATCGCGGCGCCCAGCAGGCGAGGAAACACGCCCGCTCCAGTCGCCCACCCTTCCCTCATGAGACGCGAAGCAAGTGACCGCCCGGAGCTTACCGAGGACTTGCTTCGGTGCTTCCAGGATCGCGCGCACCTCTCCCAAGCCGCCGCCGTCCGGAGACCTGCCGAAGTTTGGGGAGGTTTGGGGAGGTGCGCGCGCACCTCCCCAAACCTCCCCAAACGTCGGCAGGTCTCCGTTCCTCTGCGCCCTGCCTGCCTGCTTCTTTCCGCAGCGGAAAGAAGCAGGCAGGCAGGGCGCAGAGGAACGGAGACCCGGCGACGTTTGGGGAGGCGCCCAAACCTCCCCAAACGTCGGCAGGTCTCCGTTCCTCCGCGCCCTGCCTGCTTCTTTCCGCTGTGGAAAGAAGCAGGCAGGCAGGGCGCAGAGGAACGGAGACCCGGCGACGTTTGGGGAGGTTTGGGGAGGCGCCCAAACCTCCCCAAACGTCGGCAGGTCTCCGTTCCTCCGCGCCCTGCCTGCCTGCTTCTTTCCGCTGTGGAAAGAAGCAGGCAGGCAGGGTGCAGAGGAACGGAGACCCGGCGACGTTTGGGGAGGTTTGGGGAGGTGCGCGCGCACCTCCCCAAACTTCGGCAGGTCTCCGGACGGCGGTGGCTTGGGAGAGGTGCGTGCGATCCCGGAAGCACCAAAGCCTCGGCCGCGCACAAGTCCTCGGTAAGTTTTTTTTGTTGACTGGAGTATAAGCCGAAGTGGAATTTTTCAGCCCAAAAATGGGGCTGAAAAATTCGGCTTATACTCAAGTATATACGGTAGTTTAAACATGAGACAGTAAATACTAAGGGGAAAAGAGAGGAAATATTTAATGTGGTAGTTTGATGACTTGTACTAAAGATACTTGTATGTCATTGAATTATCGAATAACCCAGCCGCCATGTTGCTTTTTAAATACTTAAATGTAAAATTAGAAAATCAATAAAATATTTTTAAAGAAGTATGGTTTCTGGACTTGGAAGGAATTAGGACAGAGTTGGGACGATATCTGTTTATATGAATGAATTAATGATCCTGAACTCAATTTGAGACAAACATTTTTCTGCTTGGGTTATATTTCTCTGCAGCCTGAGTTCAATTTGAATATCACAGGTATAGCTTCAGATGTTCATCTGGGTCGCAGATTGCCTGTATATTATTATTATGATTTAAATGTCATGGTTCCGACTAGTGACACAGATCAAAGAACATTGCATGATTGTTTATTCTAAAAAAGTCTATAATAATGAGAACGAAGCATTGGCACTCATGGATGGATGCCAGAATTTGAATTCTCCTCCCCTTGACACATCATATCATACAGAATTCCCTCCCTTAATTACACGTCATGAATCACATTCACCAATTAGTTTAACACACAAAGTTTCACTACCCTTCTGAAGTGCGCTATCCCTTATCTTCTCAAAACATCCGGGTTAAATTCCTCCCGCACTTTAGTGATTCAAAGCCAAACAGTTAAAGCAAAAGGCTGCCTCTTATATTGTCAGTGCAAAAACATGTCAATGTTTGCAGCACTGACATCCTGCCCCCCCTTACAAAAAGGACAGATCCTGTAATGTAAACAAAATACAAGTTAGGAGCTGGCTTTTGGTTTGTTGGGGTGTTTCTTATAAAACTTTTTGATAAGTCTGTCATCTTTCACATCGCTAGATTTCACCCAAATGGCTTCAGACAATGGGTATCCCTTCCGTTGTACTAGGTACTGCAATTTTCCCGTAAAGATTCTAGAGTCAAGAATACATTTCACTTCATAATGCGTCTGACCTGCTACTGCAAGGGTCTGGGTGCCTTCTTAGTGGGAGGTCTTAGTGGAGGCCTGAAAAGGTTTCAGTAAGCTACAATGGAAAACTGGGTGAGTTTTTCCCAAAAGCCTGGGGAGTTTCAATTTTACTGCGACCGGGTTGATGATTCTCACAATGGGGAAAGGCCCCAAGAATTTCGGTCCTAATTTCTTGCTGGGTAATTTGAGGCGTAAATATAAGTCTCAGAAGTCTTTTTTAACACCGTTTTTGTGTTTCTCCAAACCTCTTCCCACCCCCTCACCCATTGATCAAGTGTCTGGGAAGCGGAGGGCACCTGAGGTAGTCAGGCATTGGGCTGAACTCTTTTCCTGTGGCTACTCTGCAAGGCATGTAGCCAGTGCTGCTGTGAGCAGAATTATTGTAGGCCACCTTGGCGAAAGGGAGGACGTCAGTGCAGTTTGTCTGTTGGTAGGAAACATAGCATCTGAGATATTGCTCCACCATTTTGTTAGCGGATTTTGCAGCCCCATTGGTAGCTAGATGAAAAGCAGATGATAAGCCTTGAGATGATCCAATTAATTTAAGGAAATTCCTCCAAAATTTCGCTGTGAACTGCACTCATCTATCTGAAAGTATTTGCTTAGGGGCGCCATGCAGTCGGTAGATATGTTTCAGGAACAATTTAGTTAGTCGTTGTGCAGATAGGAGTCCTATACAGGAGATAAAATGAGCCTGCTTCAAAAACAGGTCTATCACAGTCCAGATGACAGTATTTCCTCTACTTTTGGGTAGGTTTACAATAAAGTCCATAGCTATTTCTTCCCATGATTGAGAAGGGTCTGCCACCCTGCAGTAACCCAGGGGTTTTCCCTGGAATTCTTTTCATGGTGGCACATACAGTACAACTCCTGACATAGTTTTCTACATCTCGTTTTAACCCTGGCCACCAAAATTGCTGGCGGATGAGGCGTAGAGTTTTTAAATATCCAAAGTGTCCAGCCTGTTTTACATCATGGCTGTGTTTGAGAGCATTGAGACAGAGGGCTTCAGGTAGATACAATTTCCCCTTGTATGCCAAACCATCCCTGCATGTTAGGGAGGTTTGATTATCTTTGAACCATTGATCGGTGAGGAGCTCTCGTTTTATCTTCTTCTCTCCCGGGTCATCAGGATTAGGGATTCTGCGAGGTGTGAGTTGTGCCGCAGGTTGTGAACTGGAGATAATTGCCTTGTAGACCTCTTCGTGTTCGCTTTTGTACTGTGGTAATCGGGATAGCGCATCAGCTAGGAAGTGTTTTCTTCCTGGTATATACTTTAGAGTAAAATTAAAACGGTTAAAGTACTGTGCCCATCGCACTTGCTTTTGGGGACAATTTGCGGGGAGTTTTTAGTGCCTCTAAATTTTTGTGATCTGTCCATACTTCAAAAGGCACCTTGCTCCCTTCTAAATAGTGTCACCAGTTTAATAGTCCCCACCTAATTGCGAAGGCCTCCTTCTCCCAGACTGTCCATCTCCTCTCGCTTTCAGTGAATTTCTTAGAGGTGTAGGCACAAGGTTGCAGGACCCCACTTTTATTCTTTTGCAGTAACACAGCTTCGACTGCCACGTTGCTAGCATTTGCTTGAATTACGAAGGGCTCCCCTGGGCAGGGGTGCTTTACAACCAGTTCAGCCGCAAATAGTCTTTTTAAATTCTCAAAAGCTTTTTGACAACTCATAGTCCATGCTAGTGGTTGGTCAGGTTGCGGTTTTCCCCCTCCCTTGCCTGTTTTGAGTAGTTCTGTAAGGGGTAGAGCAACCTCGGCAAAAGAGGGAATGAATTGACGGTAGAAGTTGGCAAACCCTAGGAAGCTCTGGAGCTGTTTGCGAGTCTTTGGGGGCTGCCATTCTATTATAGTTTTCACTTTGGCTGGGTCCATTTCGATGCCCTCATCGGAAATTCTATAGCCAAGATAATCTAATCGGGTTTGGTGAAATTCACATTTCGACAATTTGACATAAAGTTTGGCATTCAATAGTTTCTTTAACACTTCTCTTACCAGTCTCATGTGGTCAGTCATATTCGTACTGTATATCAGAATGTCATCAAGATACACCAGAACCCCTTTGTATAAATGATCATGTAGGACCTCATTAATCAACTGCATAAATACGGCATGGGCCCCCTGCAGTGCAAATGGCATGACTTCCCAAGGGGCAGTTGGAGGCCGTTTTCCACTCATCCCCCTCCTTTATTCTCACCTGGTAATATGCTTCTGTCAGGTCTAACTTAGTGAAGACACTCCCCTTTGCCAGGTGGGTTAGTAAGTCTTTCAGGAGGGGGAGAGGGTATTTATTTTCCACACTCACAGCGTTAAGGCCCTTATAATCTAAGCAGAGATGTAGAGACCCATCTTTTTTTTTCTTTGAACAACACAGTGGCTCCTACAGTAGACTTGGCCCATTCAATGAATGGCAGTCCGGCTCAGGAGGGGAGTGAAAGGGACCAAGGAATGGCTTGGATAGGGGGGAAGGGCTGAAGGAAGCAGGTGTGGGGCTCGGCAGCTCCACCCCCTCTCCCATCTGTCTTGCCTTGTGGTGGCAGCGGTGCGATGTGCCGCACAGCCTCCTGCCCCGTTGCGGCAGCCAGGTGGGGTGGAGTGGGCGGAGTCTTAATTAGGGCTTATTTTTGGAGTAGGGATTATATTAGGCCCACCCCCACAAATCAGGGTAGGTTTTTTTTTCCGGGGTGAAGTTTATTTTCATGGAAGCACGGTACTACTAATACATAGATTTTGATTCTGTGCCTCTGTTTATGCAACCAAGGATTCTATTAGCTTTTTTGGCTGCTGCTGCACATTGCTAGCTCATATTTAAGTGGTTGTCCACTAGGACTTCATGGTCCCTCTCACAGTTAGTCACAGTTTTTGAGCCAGGTTTTGCCTAACCTGTACTTGTATGTTTGGTTTTTCCTGCCTAAGTGTAAAACCTTGCTTTTCTCCACATTAAATTTCATGTTGTTGGATAGGGCCCATTATTCCAAGTTTGTCAAGATCTTTTTGGATCCTGAGCTTGTCTTCTGGGGTGTTTTGTGGATTTCTGTAGAGATGTAATGATCTTTTATATATAATGCAACTCCACCTCCTCTTTTGTTAGGTCTGTTTCTTTTGAATAGTTTGTATCCTTCCATCAGTACATTCCAGTCATGAGTTTCATCCCACCAAGTTTCAGTAATGGCAACTGTGTCATATCTGCCTTCATGTACTAATACTTTAAGTTCACCCTGTTTGTTCCCTAAACTTTAAGTGTTAGTATATATCCATTATGGGTCTTGGTTATGTTTCTTATATTTGCTACTTTGTAACTGGGTTTTCCATCCTTTCCATCATTCTCTACTTAATTGTGTTTTCCCTTTTTTTTCTTTCTCTTTTGAAAGGTGTCAACTGCAAAAATGGATTTCTCTTGCCTCCCAAAACTTTAAACCTACTGGAGACCACTAGCTTGCAGTCTCCTCACAAGGAGCATTGTATTTTCCAGATTTGGAAAATACAATGGAAGGCATTTCAAAGTGGAAAAAGTTGAAACTGTCATGTTTGGAAGAATCACAGCAGTAAAACGTTTTGCAAGGCCCAAATTTTTGATCCAAATGATCCCTAAAAATAATTGAGAAAAAGACATTAAATGATTGGTTTTATATGGTTTAATAAAAGATCCAAAATAGGGTTTAAGATTTTAGAAGACTCAAAAGAACAGTGTGGACTAACAATATCCAAATGTAAGTTATGTAACTAAACTACTTGATTAACTTGGATAACAGATTGGATTATAAAAAAATATTGTTGGATTGCTTCTATGGAAGAAGGAAGACTTCCAGATAGGTTGTACAAATCTTTGGCCTGAAGTATGCAGAAAAATGCAATATATAACAGACTATTCAATAAGTATTGTTTTGAAAGTACAGAATAAGCATAGAAAAGGACCTGTACAATCCTCAGTTAATGATGGCTGCTGAATGTGGTGTGATCATGTAAAATTGTGCTTTATGCCTGTGTCACTTAGCAATAGAAATTCCAGTCCCAATTGCCTTTGTTAAGTCTATCTGTAAATTAAAGCTTTCTTCCAAGAGAACATTGTTAAACCTCATTAATTACCTAAGATAATAGTTTGATCGCAATTTCTTAGAAAGTCTTATATGATATTGTAGAAAATCCATCAGGTTCTACAAATTTCTCCAGTTTCAGTGTTTATATTGTTTCTTTTATTTCCTTTTTGATATTATCACTGGTTTGTAAAGAGCTTCATTTTTTTCTGTGAATTTATAAACTGCCTTGTATTTTCATACTGTTCTAAATTTAATATTTACTACATAATCTGGAATAATAAGAAATTGATTTATTTTCTATTGTTGAAACATATCTGTTGCCATCCCAATTAGTTATAAGAATTTTGTCTTGTTCCTTTCCTAATTGATAATCAGCAGTTTATCTAATTTATTGCCTTTTTCAAAATATTTTTGTTTGGCAAAGTTCAGTTTATTATAAGTGTCATTTACTTCTATTAATATGTGTATAGATAGCTTTAATCTTTTGTTCTAAAACAAATTTCAGTTCTAGCTTCAGTTCAATGATTAAGTTGTTGGTTTATTTTGTATAGTTTTCTATTTGAGGCTATTGAAATAGTCTCCTTATAAATGCTTTATTTAAATTCCATACTGTAAATAACCATCAGAAGTTGAATTGGTTTAGACATTCTTTAATCTGTATTGATCCTTCAGTTTAATATTCTCTTTTAGCAATAATAATAAACAATCCACCACTTGAAGATTCCTCTGTGTAAGCTTACAGTTATTGGATTATGATCAACATAGGTAAGAGATCCAATTTCCATATTTACATGTTTGGTTAGGAATGAACTAGAACATATCACTCTTTGAACAACTTCTAGGAATGGAAGAATAATTATATTTCTTTTCTGAAGGGTACTTGTGGCTCTCTCTATCTGAGAGGGACAATAATGATACTGTATGTAATCTATAACAGTTTTGGACATTTACCAGATACATTTTTTCATAATCCAGAAATGTCTAAGTTCAAAGAACATTCCAAAAACTAGAACATCTTTTTCTGCAAATTCAAGAAGTGATTGATTTTTTCCCCATAAAATTTTATTTTTCATTTGGACCATAAATTGAGGCAATTGGTGTTTTCCCTTGTTCAATCATTAATTGCTTCTAACTCAACATGCAGGACCTGGAATAAAATGACAGAGACCCAAAGGACCAGTTCTAGGAGGTTCTTATTGATAAATTATAAATTAGCTCAAAATATCTTTCCAAATTGTAATCTCCCATACAATTCTTCTACAGTGTTTATGGGTATTTGGAATATAGGTTTCATGCTATGTCATACTGCATCTGGAGTGAATCAGAACCCATCAATACTATCCAAAGTTCTGGCACAATAACTTTTCTTCTAGAAGTGCCAATAAAAGGTGGTGGGGGGAGAGAATCTCCTTATTGGTTACCTGAGGAAAAGTCATGTTGGAAACAAAAAGGTCAGTACTTGTTTCATGGAGATGGAAGCCATTTTGTAAATAGGTTTTCTAGCAAATAACATGTTATTTTGAAATTCATTACAGCCCAGATTTAATAGTTTTGGTCATCTTTCAGGTTCAGGGACATCTGTGTGAGATGTCCATGATAGATAAAGGGATAACCGTTAACTTCATGAACCTGCCCTTGTTGAGGTTACAACATCTAAATGTATTCTTTTGATGCATAGTCCACAAAACTGTCAACTAATGGGAGGCATGATGGTGTGAAGTTAAAACCAACTTTATAGAGCATCAACATATGAAATTGGAGAGGAGCAAGCAATTTGTCGGAACATTTCAAAAATACAAATAATAATAGCCTAAGAGAAAGCAACAAGAATAAAAGCAAGCTGTAAAAGTTCTCTTCAGAATCTAAATCTAAAAGCTCTGAACTTAAAATAGTTGAACTGCTATTGCAAAAGGGGGGAAAAAGTTATATGTGTTATCACCTAAAAAAATATATAAAGCCAGTTTACATATTTACAGTGGTTAAGGCATCAGGCTAAAAACCAGGAAACCATGAGTTCTAGGCCCACTTGCGGTACAAAGTCAGCTGGGTGAACTTGGATCAGTCATTCCCCCTCAGCACAGGAAGGAGGCAGTGGCAACGCACTTAAGAAATCTTGCTAAGGGACTTGTCCAGGCAGTAGCCAGGAGTCAACAGTGATGAAGTGCACACACACCCCAAGTTCTAATAGCACAGAGTACTTGTAGCTCAGGGTTGAATTGTGGAGCCCTTGATGATATAGAGCAGGGCTTTTCAACCTTTTCACCCATTGTACCACTTTTAGGATATGGCAACATCCAAATACCACCAGTCGCCTAGCAAGGTGTCAAAAACTTGACCAAAAAAAGAGGAAAAAAGTGATGAAGTACAGGTAGTCCTCGACTTAAAACAGTTTGCTTGGTGACTGTTCGAAGTTACAATGGCACTGAAAAAAGTGCCCCCCAAGCCACAGCCGAGCAAGACACCTGCCTGCCTGGTGGTGCTCTTCCTCCTGTCCGAGGTTTTCATTGTTAACATTTCTGTTGAGGATTGGCAGCAGGGGTGGGGTGGAGGGTGTTTGGTTTTTATTCCCCCTATGCTGGGTGGTTGCAGCAGGTTTTGGTCACTTCACATGACCCTGGGACACTGTGACCATCATAAATATGAATCAGTTGCCAAGCATCTGAATGTAAATCACAAAACCATGGAGATGCTGCAACATTCCAGCTGATCGGCACTTCTTCTGGGCTCAGAAGTGCCAGGATCAGCGCCGAGCTCCAGCTGGAGCCCTGACAGCCGCAAAGAAGCGCTGATACTGGTGCTTTCGCTGAGCCCTGACAGCCATGCAATTCCAACCATCTCTCGCTCAGGCTTGTGTGGTGCTGCCACCGGTTCAGCTCATTCCCCTCCCCCGCTACTACTTTTCTAGGATGGTCGTGTACCACCTGCCACGTGCCAATGTACCACAGGTGGTACCTGTACCACTGTTTGAAAAGCCCTGATATAGAGTAGAAAAATGTTGATATATTGGTATAGAGAAGAATTAATGAATGTAATGGAGGAGAGTATTATAACAATTAAACAGGAGAATTATAGTTTTGCTATGGTAAATACTTCCCAAAAGCCTTCATAAAATAGGAGATAATAACCCCTAGGCTTATGCATAGATTTTAATTTGCTGTTTTGATATTGTCCAGTAACAGCCTCAGCAGTAATTTCAACTTACATTCAATCATTAATTGCATATAACAAAATTTATGAATTTAAAATTCTTGTGGAGAAGAGCACTGTAAATTACAAGAAAAAACAAATACAGCTTGAAAAACAAAAGTACTTTAAGGAGTGGGGGATTTAACATTACAGGATTCTGGAACAAGCAAAACAGCAGTAATATTAACTGAGAAATATTATTCTCTGCATCTTTTCCAAATATGAAAGCTTATATCCCAAACCTTTGAACAAGTAGATAATTTGTGTGTGGTGTTGCTAAATCGTGTGATGCTACAGGTTGCTCTGAGTCAGGGCAGATGGCACAACAGATGATTAATAGTTTATTCTCTCACTGAACTTCTGCAGTGCCAAGTCCATTCCAGTGACTCGAAAGAAATTTTAATGGCTGACCAGATGAAATGGATTTAACAGAATTTATTATTTTTTACATAATTTGTTAAAATTATGAACTACTCACAGTCATCAAAACCGTCAACAGGACTTTTCTTTTACCAGATTGGAGATACACACTATTGATCATATAAGCATGCACCAAAGAGGCAGATGCCTGACAAAAAAGCAGCAGCTATATTAGTATAAACACGGGAGTGCAGCTGCAGCAGTCTACAGCAGAATTCAAACTAATAGTTGGTCCTTTCTAAAATTCATATTAAAATTAATGTGGCTTGGGCGTGAGAATATCAAAAAGATGTCAGTATGTACATTAATTATGGAAAGGCCTTTGAATGTCCTTATCATTAAGTAGAGCTACAGAGTTGTTTGAGTCCTGGGCTAATCAAATCCATTCATGTAAGAAAGTGTTCAGAATTAAATTTCCCACGGTTGGGCCTGCTAATAAAGCTTGTTTCTGGACAGCAACTGAAGATTCAATTGCTTCAGTCCACAGGAAGGTTTTTCAGAAACAGTTAAAATAATAGAGCAATTTGATAGGTTGACATAAGTGGGAATCCATTATGTACAGTAACCACAAATATAAGAAAAGAGCAAACTTGCAAGGTTGTGATTGATGAAGAATCTGCAATAGCATCTAGTACAAGATGGAGAAATACAATATTGGAAATTTCATGGCCAACATATTTTATTTTCTCTAAACAAAATTGCAATGTAGATTTAGATTTAGAAGATTTTGCTAAATGCAGGAAGAAGATACACAAAGTCCTATTTGCATGCTTCCTGCGAGGGTGAAGAAAGGAGATGTACTCAATAAGAACTGAACTGCTAGGGAAAGTAAAATTCTTACAATCTCCTTTAAGAACTTGAGAGAAAAAGAGATTCAGTATAATCTTGTGGCAAATATACTGAAAGTCTTTGTAAGTAGTCCTCATTTGCCACTGCCTTGTTTAGCAACCTTTCATAATTATGATGGTGGTGAAGAAGTAACTTTACAACCAATCCCCATATTTACAACCTTTGCAGGTCTGTAAATCAAAAGAAAGCTGAAGCAAGTTCATAAGCATAGTTGCATTTTCATTTAGTCACTACTTTGCTTAATGATTGAGTTGCCATCCCAGTTGTGATTTCTAAACAAGGACTACCTGTAAAAGTAAATAGAAACTGACTAGGTATCAAAGAGTCTGGTAGCACCTTTTCAGACTAACAGACTTTATGAAGAGGCATAAACTTATAAGCTATACAGTAAGTAAATTACAACTCTATCAGATTCATGGGCCACAGTATCAAACAAAAGTTCAGACACAGGGCTGACAGCCAATGTACAGGTGATTTGTCATAATTGTGATGATTATGGCGTACAGCTCATGAAAACCCCAAATCCATAATCTCAGAAAATTAGAATATTACATGCAATCAATAAAACAAGGAGTGTACATAGAACAATATCGGACCTCTGAAAAGTATAAGCATGCATATGTACTCAGTTTGGGCCCCTTTTATTTTATTTATTTATTTTTATTTTAATTCCATTTATATCCCACCCTTCTCCGAAGACTCAGGGCGGCTTACAAGCTTAGCAGTAGCCTTCATTCTATGTATATGCCTGCTTATTAGGGCTTTCACACACACCCCAAGCGGCATTATTACAAAGTCAGCTTAATTGCCCCTAACAATCTGGGTCCTCATTTTACTTACCTCGGAAGGATGGAAGGCTGAGTCAACCTTGAGCATGGTGGGACTCGAACCTGCACTAATTGCAGGCAGCTGGTGTTACTTAAGGAGGCATTAGCCCACTGCTCCACTGATTACTGCCTCAGTGTGGCGTGGCATGGAAGCTATCAGCCTGTGGCACTACTGAGGTGTTATGGAAGACCAGGATGCTTAAATAGCAGCCTTCAGCTCTTCTGCATTGTTCGGTCTCATGTTTCTCATCTTTCTCTTGGCAATGCCCCATAGATTCTCTATGGGGTTCAGGTCAGGCAAGTTTGCTGGCCAATCAAGCACAGTAATCCCACAGTCATTGAACCAGGTTTTGGTGCTTTGGGCAGTGTGGGCAGGTGCCAAGTCCTGCTGGAAAATGAAGTCAGCATCCCCATAAAGCTCATCTGCGGAAGGAAGCATGAAGTGCTCCAAAATCTCCTGGTAGATGGCTGCGTTGACCCTGGACTTAATGAAGCACAGTGGACCAACACCAGCAGATGACATGGCTCCCCAAATCAACACAGACTGTGGAAACTTCACACTGGACTTCAAGCATCTTGCAGTGTGTGCCTCTCCATTCTTCCTCCAGACTCTGGGTTCTTGGTTTCCAAATGAGATGCAAAAGTTGCTGTCATCAGAAAAGAAGACTTTGGACCACTGAGCAACAGACCAGGTTTGTTTTTCTTTAGCCCAGGTAAGACGCTTCTGACATTGTTTGTTGTTCAGGAGCAGCTTGACAAGAAGAATACGACATTTGAAGCCCATGTCCAGGATCCGTCTGTGTGTGGTGGCTCTTGATGCACTGACTGCAGCCTCAGTCCACTCCTTGTGAAAGTCCCCAACACTTTTGTATGGCCTTTTCCTGACAATCCTCTCCAGGCTGCGGTCATCCCTGCTGCTTGTGCACCTTTTTCTTCCACACTTTTCCCTTCCACATTACTTTCTATTAATGTGCTTTGATACGGCACTTTGGGAACATCCAACTTCTTTTGCAATTACCTTTTGAGGCTTTCCCTCCTTATGGAGGGTGTCAATGATGGTTTTCTGCACAACTGTCAGGTCAGCAGTCTTCCCCATGATTGTGATTCCTACTGAACCAGACTGAGAGACCATTTAAAGGCTCAGGAACCCTTTGCAGGTGTTATGGCTTAATTAGCTGGTTAGAGTGGGACACTTTGAGCCTAGAATATTGCACCTTTTCACAATATTCTAATTTTCTGAGATTGTGGATTTGGGGTTTTCATGAGCTGTACGCCATAATCATCACAATTATGACAAATCAGAGCTTGAACTATCTTGCTTTGCATGTAATGAGTCTATCTCATATATTAGTTTCCCCTTTTAAGTTGCATTACTGAAATAAATGAACTTTTGCATGATATTCTAATTTTTCGAGTTTCAGCTGTAGATGGTCTTTAAATGTTGCTGAACTTTGCTACAACAGTCCAGCTTCTCTTTATTTTCAACGCCTGTCAATACAAAGTGCTTTTCAAAAATGGTTTCATGTACTCTAAACCATCAATCAGAGAGTCGCCTTTATTTTGTTTACTCTGATTAATATAACTTCAGACAGTTTTTCTGGTGTAATGTTGAGATATACAACTGGGTATCATCAGCATATTGGTGGTGCCTGACTCCATACTGACAGATAACCACACCCAGAAGTTTCATGTAGATGGTAAACAGAAGGGGAGGCAGCATGAAACCCTGTGGCACCCCTCAAGTGATGGCCGATGGGCACAGTCTCTCTTCCTCTTCCAATAACTTATTTCAAGCTTCATCTTTTCATATATACAGTAATTTCTTCAAGTAACCGTTTGTGGTCAGGTAATCATTTCCTCTTTAGCTTATTATGATAAAGTAGCATCCTGCAAAATCTAAAATAACATGAGGCAGCATGAAAATAGATTACAGAAGGCTTCAAAATACTGAAGTGCAATCTCACATTTATAAAAAATGAATTGGAAGCATGCATGGAAATAAAAGACGTGGAGGCAGTATTTACATTGTCTCCTAGATAAATAAATCCATAAAAATATTAATGCTTTTTAAAGAGCATTACATTGTTTGGTGCATGCCAAGGGAGATTTCTATTGATGTTGAGGATCCGTGTTTAACTATGCAAGAAAATGAACTAAAGGGCTTTGTATGGCACACATTTTCAATATGGAAATAAGTTATGTGTGTAATAAAGAACTCTGGTGTTTTTATTTATCAAACATTTTAGTTTTTGAATTGAATATCTGGGAGTTCTGTTCTTTCTGCCTGTGCAATTTGTCTAAAATGGGGAAGATACAGCTTATCTAAAATAAATAAAAACATAAAAACAATATTTTTTCAGTATTTTAGTACTTGCTGTTTTCAGTGAAAATAAAGGAAGTGTTGCTCAATTATGTAACATGCCAACTGCATATCGAAGTAACATCAAATGATAACATTAAGTGAGGAAATCCACCTGTTGTCTCCCAGCATCCCTTTTTAGGTCTTCAACTCCCCCCCACCCCCAAGCTTACCCTTTAAGTCTCTGCAAAGTTAAAATTATCCACTTCCCCTTTATCCACCCCAGCAACAATATCTGTTTAAAGGGACAGAAAGTTTGATAATGTCTATTGCATTTTTTCCAATTCTTCCCTGACCATTAAGCAAATTGGCTGGCTGAACTTTTGCTTTGCCAACAAGCACACTGCAGCACTAAGTGTGGTTATGGTTTAAAATTAATGGGGCAAGGAAGAAATAATTATCTTTTTCCACACCTCCATGACAATTGGGAGTAATGCTGAAAGGGAAGTAATATGCATTTAGTTTCAGTCTATTTTCCCAAGATTGGATAAGATTTTCTGCTCCTGAAGTGAAGGTCTGTTTATGTTTCTCTGGGATATTCTCCTTGGAATATATATATATATATATTCCTTTTGGCTATTGCTTTGTTTGGAAACCTAATGTAGTCAGATGTTTATGGCCTAAGAAAGTGAGACTGAATGAATTCTGAATGACTGAAAGAACTCATGAACAAGGCTTAATATTGACAATAAGTAATGCTGAAAGAAATCTTAATAAGTGAATGATTACCCCTCCCTATTTCATATAGAAGAAGGATAGTAAACAACAGCTGTATGATGGTCTTTACCAGATCTGAGTATAAACAGAGCCAGAGGTGCCTGGACATAATTTAGCCTCTGAGTTGGCTGAATTGCTGGTACAGAACCTTTGATAAATTCATCATGGTTTTTTTATGCCTGGCATAATATACCCAAGACTCCAGCTGATGATAGCCTAGATAGAAGCCTAGATAGAAGCCCATAATAACAGAGTTAATTCACTGGAGAATGATTTACTATGCAGAATGGTTTACTATGCAGTCAGCAAGTACTAGAATCCAACAAGCTAACATTCTAGAAAACTAGAATACTGAAATGCTTTAATGTAGAGCTTATCTAGCTGAATGTAAATTCATATTTTTAAGGGCAAGGTGAATGTGAATGAAATGCTCAGCCCTTATAAATGCTCAAAAGCAATCCCAGGAGGGAGACGGGAGAAATCTCCATTTACAGGTACAAACCCTAAAGCAGTTCAGAAAGATTCTCAGTTTAGTAAAATGCCTACCAAGCATACTATGATCATCAAATGACTTATAACAAATGGTTAATTTTTTTTTAAATGAGCCATCTAATTGAGAGATCTGAAGTTGAAAAACATAAAAAATAAACTGGCATAAATCATCTTAAGAAAGACAGGAATAATCAGAATATAGTAACTTGTCACAATACCTCTGAGGTAGAAGGGTGGTCAAAATTTCAGGAAAACATAGCTAGTAGGAGACCAATTAAATAAATTGTTTGACAGATCTTGGTATCTTATTTATTTATTTATTTATTTATTTATTTGTTTGTTTGTTTATTTTTGGGACTTATATGCCGCCCTATCTCCCGAAGGACTTGTTCTGTACCAGCCTGCTACCGGCCCTGCAGAAAAGGCAGGGACAACCCCTCCACAAACGGCAAGAGGCTGGAACTATGCCTGCCAAATTTATAGCTACAAAAACAAACAAGACACGAACCAAGAAACCGGAGCCTTAAGAAACATGAACCATCCGAGCGGTTGCCTTCAGCAAACCAGCCCTCCCAGACATTCCCCTTATATAGAGTTCAGGGCGTGGCTTCTCTCTGCCTCCTTCCGAGAAGCCCCATTGCCTTCCTCTGTCTACTCCTAATTGACTGCCTCCTGCGTCGGGCGTCCTTGAACAGGGCCAGCTGTGGGTCATCTTCATCCACGCTGTCAGGCTCACACAGCTGGGTCTCCGTGGTGACCAAGTGGGAGGAGCCTGGCTGAGGGCTATCATCAGCAAGATCTTCAACCCCCTCAGCAAGGTCTTCAACACCCCTCTCCTCCTCTGAGTCGTCCGACCCAACTGCCGAACCCACAGGCTGACCCTGAATCACAACAGGACTCAGGGCGGCTAACAACAATAAAACACAATAATACAAATGTTAAAAAAGATTAAACTAACAAGCCCCAATGATAAAAAGATAAAATATTAAAAATATTCTATTTAAAAATCCCTATCGTCAGTCCAGGTCAGCCTGATGAAAGAGAAATGTTTTAAGGCCGCGACGAAAAGACCAGAGATCCGGGGCCATCCGGAGCTCAAGGGGAAGTTGATTCCTCAGGGCCGGCACTCCCACAGAGAAGGCCCTCTCCCTGGGGGTCGCCAGGCGATATTGTCTAGCCGACGGCACCCTGAGGAGGCCCTCCCTGTGTGAGCAGGCGATGGGAGGTCGTTCCTGGCAGCAGACGGTCCTGCAAATATCCCGGGCCTAAGCCATGTAGGGCTTTATAGGTAAGAACCAGCACCTTAAATCTCACCCGGAGGACAACCGGTAACCAATGTAGCTCACGCAGGAGGGGTGTAATATGGGAGTATCGGGATGCTCCCATCACAACCCGCGTGGCCGCATTCTGCACCAGCTGGAGCCTCCGGGTGGTCTTCAAGGGCAGCCCCAAGTAGAGAGCATTGCAGTAATCTATACGGGAGGTACCGAGTGCATGAGTGACTGTACGTAGAGCATCTCGGTCCAGATAGGGGCGCAACTGGCGCACCAGGCGAACCTGGGCAAATGCCCCCCTGGCCACAACTCCTATATGATCTTCAAAACTGAGTCGTGTATCCAGGAGGACGCCTAAGTTGTGCGCCCTATCAACGGGAGGTAACACCTCTCCTCCCATAACCAAAGATAGAACCTCTTGGATTAAACGAGATGCTGGTACGTAGAGCCACTCAGTCTTGGCCAGGTTGAGCTGGAGCCTGTTCTTCCCCATCCAGATTCGTACCGCTTCCAGGCAACGGGACATCACGTCGAGGGCATCACTGGGTCAGTTCGGGGTGGAGATGAAAAGCTGGGTATCATCAGCATATTGATGATACCTCACCCCGAAACCACGGATGATCTCACCCAGTGGCTTCATATAGATGTTGAACAGGAGGGGAGAGAGGATCGACCCCTGGGGCACCCCACAACTAAGGGGCCTCAGGGTTGACCTCTGCCCTCCTGCCAACACCGTCTGCAAACAGCCCGAGAAGTAGGATGAGAACCACCGTAAAACAGTGCCTCCCACTCCCAACCCCCTAAGACGTCGCAGTAAGATACCATGGTCGATGGTATCAAAAGCCGCTGAGAGATCTAATAGGACCAGGACAGAGGAATAACCCCTATCCCGGGCCCGCCAGAGATCATCCACCAGCGCGACCAATGCCATCTCCGTGCTGTACCCGGGCCTGAAACCCTATTGGTACGGATCCAGATACTCAGTTTCCTCCAGGACCAAAGGGAACTGCCGTGCCACCATGCTCTCAACAACCTTCGCAAGAAAGCGAAGGTTGGAGACAGGACGAAAATTATTTAAAATAGCTGGATCCAAGGCAGGTTTCTTGAGGAGGGGCCTCACCTCCGCCTCCTTCAAGGTGGCAGAGAAGCACCCCTCACTCAAGGAAGCATTAATAACTGCCAGGAGCCAGCCTCGTGTCACCTCCCGAGCTGCATAAACCAGCCAGGAGGGGCACGGGTCCAACAAACACGTGGCGGCACTTAATCTCCCCATGATCCTGTCCACTTCATCCGGAGTCACAGGATCAAACTCCTCCCAAATATTATCGGCCAAACCCATCGCTTCCCCCTCATCAGATACTGTCCAGTCAGAGTCCAGACCAGCCCGAATCTGAGCGATTTTATCCAGCAGATGCTGACTAAACTCCTCGGCCCGTCCCCGTCTTAAACTGGCATGTATAAATAAATATAGAAGTGTGTTCCATTTCAAAAGAGACACAAGCCACATTTCTTAGATTGTCTCCAACCTGCATTTCAGTCTAATATTACAAAACAATATACAGTAAGGAGATAGAATGCCTATACTGCAACTGTACCTACCTGAGCAGTTTTCTTGATCTGCAACATTGGGACGATATTTAAACAATTCTCTTGTTATTCTTTTTACTAGCAACATTTCTGGAAGATTAAAGACACTCTTGGATCTGCAGAATATTGGAAGGGGTTAAGTATGTCCAAAATAACTACAGAACTTTTGTTGGAAAGAGCAGTGCCCAAATCTACAAGGCTACGAAAGATCAAAACGCTGAAGTAAGTGCATGTATGTATGTGTGCACAAAACTCCACAAATCTTACTAAGAAAAAGAAAATCCATACCGTATTACTCCTAGTCCCTCGTTTTTCTCAATCTTCACAGCAAATTCAGTTGTGATTTTGCCCTCTTTCTTTTTTCTCCCCAAAACTACAGTTACAAAGTGCATAGAATTAACCTAAATCGCAAGTACAATATTGAACATAATATTATGATTTAAGTTTGTTGTTTAATATTAATCTTTGTATGCCACCCGGAATCATTGTTGTGAGATCGGCTGCCATATAAATTATTTAAATAAATAGCAGTACCAACAGCATGACAATTTTCAATTTGAAGTTGATACTATTACTCTGTAATAGAGTTTTATTCAACAACAGCTTTGCTGAATCTAACCATCCATTCCTCCGTCTTTTCCCAGAATAATTAGTTTTTTTTTAAAAGGAAATTTGGTTCCTGCTCCTATTCCTGAAATTACTCTGAAAATTACTCTGAAGGCAGGACAAGAAGCAATGAATGGAAACTAATCTGGGAGAGAAGCAACTTAGAACTAAGGAGAAATTTCCTGACAGTGAGAACAATTAATCAGTGGAACAACCTGCCTTCAGAAGTTGTGAATGCTCCAACACTGGAAGTTTTTAAGAAGAGATTAGATAGCCATTTGTCTGAAATGGTATAGGGCAGGGGTGTTAAACCGGTTGCATCATATGGAGGCCGTGCCCACCCCAGCTCCGGCACTGCAAAAAAAGTTGCAATACGACATGTCATGTGACACAGCGAGTTTGACATCTGTGGTATAGGGTTTCCTGCCTGAGCAGGGGGTTGGACTGGAAGACCTCTAAGGTCCCTTCCAACTCTTTTTCAACAACAACAACAACAAAGCCCTCTAACTAAAGAAATAAAAGAATTGAAACAAAGAATAACTGAGCATCTAGAACAGCACAAAAACAACAGAATAAGGCTGCCTGCATTGAAGCTTGTTCCAAAGATGCACATACTGCAAAATCAAGTATAAGCACCAATTCACTGCAAGAAACAAACCAACTAATGTACAGCATAGCTGCAGTTATAACCAGGGCTTTTTTTGCAAAAAAAAAGCTCTATTGGCTTTAGGAGTAGGCAATCTTGGCTCTTTTTTTATGACTCATGGACTTCAACTCCCAGAAATCCTAAGCCAGCCACGCTGAGGGGTAAGAGAGAGGTTTCCAAGCTGAGCCATGCTGGCTCAGGAATTCTGGGAGCTGAAGTCCTTGAGTCGTAAAAGAGCCAAGGTTGCCTACCCTGCACTAGAGGAGGACGTTAAAATTATTTACAAGGTTACTTCTTTAGGAACTAAACTTTTAGAATCTAAAACAGCTAATTCAAAAAAACCAACAGGAAAGAACCTCACATTTTTCATCTGCTTCTGTCTTTTGGAAGGTAAAATTAGATAACAAAATAATCTATTTCCTTTGTTAACATCTCTGCAATGAACATTTTTCTCAATGTAATATGTCTAATTTAGCTGATGCTAGAAAAGAAATAGTATCTTTTGTACACTCTTGAAAACTATTTTGAATTTATAACCATCTATTACAACTAAACCACTTTAAATTAAACAATTCTTAAGAATGAAATATTCTTAATTTGGACTTTACTTTTACTGTTTGCACTGTTGTATGTTTTGAAAAATAGATTATTTAGAATCTAGTTATGTTGCACCAGTCTTTAAATAATTAACCTAGTATATACATAACAATATATGATGTTTTCCATGGTGAGCTTAACATCAGTAACAACATTTATTAAAAAGGCTAAAATAATTTCTGGTGGTATTATCTGTACATTAAAATTTTGTTTAGTCACAATCTTTCACTTTTCACATTCTGGACAAGCAGTGGTCATGTATCCTAGCAAAAGATGTTACATATGTGTAGTCAGTAGTATATGCCTTTTTAAAAATATCAAACATGCAAAGAAACAAAAATAAGTCCAAAATATCTGTATTACATCCAGAAATGCCAACATTGCAACCAATATTTCTCATCCATAACAATGGCACCCTAAGGATACCTGCATACATGCAAATGCTTCTCTGGGATCAGTAACGCAGCAGGGATTGCTTTTTCCTTCCAGTAACAGATTGCTGGGAAATACCAAACATGGCCTTGAGAATTCCAGTGTTTGTTACAAATTTTTCTGAATGTGGTTTGAAAGAGGCTGTTTGGCGCCGGAGACCACTGCCACGAGGAACACAGCTCTGGGTCAGGGTTCGGAGCAGCTCCGGGTGGGGGCTCAGCACGGGCCGCGGCGTTGCAATTGCGGGGAGGGGAATCCCCACGGCGGCTGTGGGGAGGGGAATCCCCACGGCATGTGGCTCCGAGCCGCAGGGGCGGGGGTGCAAACGATGGGCGGCGACACTGTAGTAAGACACCGACATTGCTCCCAGTGAGAGCACCTATGAGTTCCAGCACCTTTTTTTTTTTTTTAGAAAAAAAGCACTGGTTATAACTGAATACCTGGAATGCAAAATCAACAAAGAAGAAAAACAAACAAACAGTGCACCACAAAAATGGAAGGTTAGACTAGAAAATAAGATCAGCAAGTTAAGATCACATGCAAGCAAGCTAGAACAGATGAAAGAAAAGAAGCTGAAGAACAAGAAGACCAAAGAAAACCTAATCAAGAAATACCACTTAGAAACAAGGAAGCTCAAGGAAGCATTGGAAATAATAAAGCAGCAAATAACAGCTATAGTCAGGAAAATCAGTAGATACAAAGCTCGAATTGCAAATTATAGGCAGAGTCTCCAATTTCAACCCAATCAGAAATGTTTCTACCAATCCATCAATGGAGAAACTGCAATGAATCAGTCAGTACCTGACAAGGAAGAAACAGTGCAGTTCTGGAAGCAGATATGGGATAACCCAAAGAAACATAACAAGGATGCGGCTTGGTTAAAAGAGGTGGATGCAAATAAAACAGAAGTTGAAATGAAAGAACTAGTAATAACAACAAAAATGGTAGAAAAAAAGAGCAAGGAAGATCAAAAATTGGTCAGCATCAGGTGAAGATGAACTACATGGGTTTTGGTTGAAACATCTAACTGTTATATACGCACTCATTGCCAAGCAGTTCAACAATGTACTACAAGGAGGAGAAATTGAAAAGTGGCTTCTTGTTAGCTGCGAAGTCATGTCCAACCCATCGCAACCCTATGGACAATGTTCCTCCAGGCCTTCCTGTCCTCTACCATCTTCTGGAGTCCATTTAAGCTCACGCCTACTGCTTCAGTGACTCCATCCAGCCATCTCATTTTCTGTCGTCCCCTTCTTCTCTTGCCCTCAATATTTCCCAGCATTAGGCTCTTCTCCAGTGAGTCCTTCCTTCTCATTAAGTGGCCAAAGTATTTGAGTTTCAACTTCAGGATCTGGCCTTCTAAAGAGCAGTCAGGGTTGATCTCCTCTAGGACTGACTGGTTTGATCGCCTTGCAGTCCAAGGAACTCACAGGAGTCTTCTCCAGCACCATAGCTCAAAGGCCTCAATTCTTTGGCGCTCGGCCTTTCTTATGGTCCAACTTTCACTGTCATACATTGCAACTGGGAGGACCATAGCCTTGACTATATGCACTTTTGTTCACAGGGTGATGTCTCTGCTTTTTAGTGTGCTGTCTAGATTTATCATGGCTTTCCTCCCGAGGAGCAAGCGTCTTTTAATTTCTTGGCTACAGTCCCCATCTGCAGTGATCTTAGAGCCCAGGAAAATAAAATCTGTCACTACCTCCATTTCTTCTCCATCTATTTGCCAGGAATTGAGAGGGCCGGATGCCGTGATCTTAGTTTTCTTAATGTTTAGTTTCAACCCAGGTTTTGCACTCTCCTTCTTCACCTGCAACAAGAGGCTCTTTAGTTCTTCTTCACTTTCTGCCATTAGAGTGGTATCATCTGCATATCTTAGGTTGTTGATATTTCTTCCGGCAATCTTAATTCCAACTTTTGATTCATCTAGCCCTGCCTTTCTCATGATGTGCTCTCCATATAAGTTAAATAGGCAGGGCGACAGTATACAGTCTTGCCGGACTCCTTTCCCAATTTTGAACCAATCAGTGGTTCCGTGTCCAGTTCTCACTGTTGCTTATTGGCCCACATATAGGTTTCTCAAGAGACAAATAAGATGGTCTGGTACGCCCATCTCTTTAAGAACTTGCCACAGTTTGTTATCATCCACACAATCAAAGGCTTTAGCATAGTCAATGAAGCAGAAGTAGATGTTTTTCTGGAACTCTCTAGCTTTCTCCATGATCCAGCGTATGTTGGCAATTTGATCTCTAGTTCCTCTGCCTCTTCGAAATCCTGCCTGTACTTCTGGTAGTTCTCGATCCACATACTGCTGGAGTCTAGCTTGTAGGATTTTAAGCATAACTTTACTAGCATGAGAAATGAGTGCAACGGTGCGATAGTTTGAACATTCTTTGGCATTGCCTTTCTTTGGAATTGGAATGTAAAGTGATCTTTTCCAATCCTGTGGCCACTGTTGAGTTTTCCAAATTTGCTGGCAAATTGAGTGTAGCACTTTTACTGCATCGTCTTTTAAGATTTTGAATAGCTCAGCTGGAATACTGTCACCTCCACTAGCTTTGTTGTTTCTCAGCTTTTCTAAGGCCCACTTCACTTCACATTCTAGGATGTCTGGCTCGAGGTCAGTGACCACCTCATTGTGATTATCAGGGACGTTAAGCTCATTCTTGTATAGTTCTTCTGTGTAATTTTGCCACCTCTTCTTTATCTCTTCTGCCTCTGTTAGGTCCCTGCCGTTTTGGTCCTTTATCATGCCCATTTGTGCATTAAACGTTCCCTTCATCTCTCCAATTTTGTTGAAAAGATCTCTGGCCCTCCCTATTCTATTGTTTTCTTCTATTTCTTTGCACTGTTCATTTAAGAAGGCATTCTTATCTCTTCTAGCTATTCTCTGGAATTCTGCATTCAATTGGGCGTATCTTTCTTTTTTTCCCTTGCCTTTCGCTTTTCTCCTTTCCTCAGCTATTTGCAAAGCTTCCTCAGACAGCCATTTTGCTTTCTTGCATTTCTTTTTCTTTGGGATGGTTTTGGACGCTACCTGTTGTACAATGTTGCGAACCTCTGTCCATAGTTCTTCAGGCACTCTGTCTATCAAATCTAATTCCTTAAATCTATTTGTCACCTCTACTGTATATTCAACTGGGATATGATTTAATTCATACCTGAGTGGCCTAGTGCTTTTCCCTACTTTCTTCAGTTTAAGCCTAAACTTTGCAATGAGAAGCTCATGGTCTGAGCCACAGTCAGCTCCTGGTCTTGTTTTTACTGACTGTATAGAGGTTCTCCATCTTTGGCTGCAGAGCACATAATCAATCTGATTTCTGTGTTGACCGTCTGGTGATGTCCATGTGTAGAGCTGTCTCTTGGGTTGTTGGAAAAGAGTGTTTGCTATGACCATCGTATTCTCTTGACAAAATTCTTTTTTTTTTATTGAAAAGTTTTAAAATACATTTTATCTTTAACAAAATTCTATCAACCTGTGCCCTGCTTCATTTTGTACTCCAAGGCAAAACTTGCCTGTTATTCCAGTTATCTTTTGGCTTCCTACTTTAGCATTCCAATCCCCCATGATGATAAGGACATCATTTTTGGGTGTTAGTTCTATAAGGTGCTGTAGGGCTTCATAGAACTGGTCAATTTCATCCTCTTCAGCACTGGTGGTTGGGGCATAGACTTGGACTACTGTAATATTGAATGGTTTGCCTTGGATTCGAACTGAGATCATTTTGTCATTTTGAGGATTGTATCCCAGTATTGCTTTTCCTACTTTTTTATTGACTATGAAGGCTACTCCATTTCTTCTGAGGGATTCTTGCCCGCAGTAGTATACCTGATGGTCATCTGAATTAAATTCACCCATTCCTGTCCATTTTAGTTCACTGATACCTAAGATGTCGATGTTCAGTCTTGTCATCTCTTGTTTGACCACGTCCAGCTTTCCTTGATTCATGGATCTTACATTCCAGGTTCCTATGGAGAAAAAATCTTTACAGCATCGGACTTTCCTTTTACCACCAGACACATCCACAGCTGAGCGTCCTTTCGGCTTTGGCCCAGTTGCTCCATTCTTTCTGGCGCTACTAGTACTAGCCTTCTGCTCTTCCCCAGTAGCATATTGGACGCCTTCCGACCTGAGGGGCTCATCTTCCAGCGTCATATCATTTTGCCTTTTGGTACTGTCCATAGGGTTTTCATGGCAAAGATACTGGAGTGGGTTGCCATTTCCTTCTCCAGTGGATCACGTTTTGTCAGAACTCTCTGCTATGACCTGTCCATCTTGGGTGGCCCTGCACAGCATAGCTCATAGCTTCATTGAATTACACAAGCCCCTTCGCCACGACAAGGCAGTAATCCATGAAGGGGGAAAAGTGGCTAACAACTGGGAAAACCAACTTAATAATGAAAAATCCAGCAAAAGTGGCCACACCAGGCAACTACAGGCCAATTACCTGCTTACCAACAACTTTCAAATTGGTAACTGGTGTGGTAGCTGATGCAGTACAACAGCATCTAGTTGAAAACAGTCTCTTTCCACCCGAGCAGAAATAGCAGAGGAACAAAAGATCAACTCCTAATAGACAAAATTATCTTGGAAAACTGCAAGAAAAGGAATATGGCAGACATGTCAAACACAAGGCCCGGGGGCCGGATCCGGCCCGCAAAGTGGTTTCATGTGGCCCGCGAAGACATCCTGGAAACAGTGAGGGAACGGCCCCCACTGCCTTGGCCCTGGCCCAGAGACCCTCCTTCCGCCAGAGACCCTCAGATCTGTCCCACTCCTGTCCAGGCCCCCGTAGGCACCCTTGATGCGAATGATGTAGAGCTGGCCATGCTCACCCAGTAGGCCATATGCACTCTAGCCACGCCCACCCAGTAGGCCACGCCCACCCTGGCCATACCCACCCGGCCCCCTGCGGGCAACCGCAGTGCTGATGCGGCCCTCAATGAAATTGAGTTTGACACCCCTGGAATATGGCATGGATTGACTACAAAAAGGCATTTGACTCTGCCACATGACTGGATAATCAAGTGCCTAGAAATAACAGGAGTCAGTAGAAACATCAGAAAATTTGTTCAAAGATTGATGGCACAATGGAAGACATAGTTGCAGGTCAATGGTGAAAGACTGGGAGAGGTTAATATCAAGAGAAGAATATGTCAAGGAGATTCATTATCACCACTACTATTTGTTATTGCACTGTTTCCTCTGTCAACAATACTGAATAACTCAGGACATGGCTATCAAACTTCAAAAACATCTGCCAAACTATTCCACCTCCTTTACATGGATGATCTGAAGCTATATGGAAAAACATCATCTGAAATAGAATAGCTGCTGAACACTGTCCGTATATGTAGCCAAGATATTGCAATGGAGTTTGTCTTGGACAAATGTGCCACACTTACTCTCAAACAAGAAAAATAGTGAAAAGTGAAGGAATCAAGATGCCCCACAAAAATAACATTAAGAGTATGGATGAGGAAGATTACTACAAATACTTGGGTATCCTTCAAGCTGACAACAACAAGCCCACTGAAGTCAAGAAAAAGATTAAAGGTGAATACATCAAGAGAGTGAAAAAGATCTTAAAGTCCAAACTCAATGGAGGAAGTACCATGAAGGCAATCAACACCTGGGCAATTCCAGTCAGATACACAGCTGGAATAATGGACTGGACTCAAGCAGAACTAAAAGCAATGGATAGGAAGACCAGAAAAATAATGACAATGAATCATGCCCTCCATCCACGCAGTGACATTGACAGACTCTATCTACCGAGGCAAATAGGTGGACGTGGAATGCTGCAAGTACATCAGATGGTTGAAGAAGAAAAAATGGCTTTGGAAGAATATCTGAAAGACAATGATGAAGCTGCACTGAAGTTAGTATAACAGGAACGCTTACTGACTACTGGAGAGACCAAACTGGCCTACAAGAAAGACCAAATGAAGAACAGAATAGAGGCATGGGAAGACAAAGCACTACATGGCCAGTACATTAAAAAATAGCTGGGAAAGCAGATAATAACAAGACCTGGCAATGGCTAAGAGCAGGAAAGTTGAAGAAAGAGACCGAGGGACTAATTCTGGCTGCACAAGACCAAGCCTTAAGGACAAATGCATACAAAGTCAAATTTGAGAAGACAGCAACAGACAGTAAGTGCCGCCTATGCAAAGAAGCTAAAGAAACAGTGGGCCACCTAATAAGCTGCTGCAAGAAGATCGCACAGACTGACTAAAAGCAGCGGCATGACAAAGTAGCAACAAAGGTGCATTGGAAGATCTGCGAGAAATATCATTTGCCTGTAAGCAAGAACTGGTGGGATCATAAAATAGAGAAAGTCATAGAAAATGATAAAGTTAAACTGCTCTGGGACTTCAGAATTCAAGCACCTGCAACATAATACCCTGGACTTAACAATTGTCGAGAAGAAAGACAAAAAAGTCTGGATAGTGGACGTGGCAGTGCCTGGAGACAGCAGAATAGATGAGAAAGAACTGGAGAAGATAACAAAATACAAAGACCTACACAAATAGAAATAGAAAGACTGTGGCAAAGGCAAGCAAGGATAGTACCAATAGTAATAGGCACCTTGGGTGCAATCCCAAAACAACTGGAGCACCACTTGAACACCATTGGCATTGACAAATTTGCCATTAGTCAATTGCAAAAGGCGGCCTTACTAGGAACTGCTTCCATCCTGAGATGATATCTGTAATACCATCAAACATCCACATCTGCCTATCAAAGGTCCTTGGTAAGGACTCAATAGGTGGACAAAAATGCCAAATCCAGTCTGAACATCTGGCTGTCTGTGCAATGATCAATAATAATAATATCATCATCATCACCACCATCATCAACAACAACTGGAAATTCTTCAAATTATAAAAATATAGGTAATAATTATGTGAACAGTGAATTATTAAGTAACAGTGGATTTTAAACATTTTAATTAAATTAAATTTAGGATAGTACTCTGTTGTAGATTAATTGATAAGTAATCTAATAGTCTGTCTGAGTCAGTACAAATAGCCCTTGCTTAATGACCACTCATTCAATGAACTTTTAAAGTTATGACAATGCTTGTACATACTACCATCACAATGTCCCCATGGTCACGGGATTTGAGCACTTGGTGACTGTCCTGCATTTCCAAATGTTGCAGCATCCTGTGGTAACATGATCACTATTTGTGACCTTCCCTGCCAGCTTCTGACAAGCAAAGTCAATGGGGAAGCTGGCAGGAGGTTGTGAAATGCAGTTATGTAAAGTCCTTGCTTAACAACCTATGTAGTTCTAGCTTAATGATCACTGTGAAAATCCTGTTGGAAGTCATCATGACTGCTCTGGCATTTCTGGTCCCAATTAAGGTCATTAAATAAAGCTTATCTCAGAGAGCCTGATGTTTCTGGTCTTTGGATTTTTAACATAAAACATAGAATGTTCCAAAATGTGGATGGGATGGACCTCAATAATATATGGAATTTTTCCCCCCTCCAGCCTGTCCAAGTTGCAAATAACTACAGAAGATTTGGAGCCACAGTTATTCTCTCATCTCCGCCATCTCCAGGAACTTGATCTCTCTGACAATCTCTTAGAACGGCTTCCTGACAATCTCAGTTTGCCAAACCTCCGCATCCTAAATTGTAACAACAATCACTTGGAAGATGTGACAACCTTGCAGCAGTTTCCACAGCTGGAGGAGCTCACCTATACCAACAATGTATACCTGACAGTGAGTATATCCGGCAGCCAATAGAAGTTCTAGGCCTTGCAACTACTTCTTGGAGCACTGCTGTCCTCTTACAGCCAAAGAGTTGCAGTAAGAGCAAAAATTGTAATATCTTCATGTCCCAGAGCAAAGTAAATTCTGCTCATTTGGGGGCTGTTGAACATTCTCTAGTCTTGTCATATATCCTCAGTGAACATTATGGTTCATTTAAGGTAATTTGATGCTGCAGTTACTCATCATTATTCATAACAGTCTTGCCATAACATTACATAATTGTAGCTCAAAATGTAAAGAAAGCAAGAATGGGGATCTAGTATATTTGATTTCAAACATATAAAAGTATATGCATTGCCTGAAAATAAAGATCTTTAAATGCAAGTTTAACTCAGTCCTAACTGACTTTTAGTTGCATTTGCTCAGATGCATTGCCTCTAACTAAAAAGCAGAGACATCACCCTGTCAACAAAAGTGCGTATAGTCAAGGCTATGGTCTTCCCAGTTGCAATGTATGGCAGTGAAAGCTGGACCATAAAAAAGGCTGAGCGCCAAAGAATTGAGGCCTTTGAACTCTGGTGCTGGAGAAGACTCCTGTGAGTCTCTTGGACTGCAAGGCGATCAAACCAGTCAGTCCTAGAGGAGATCAACCCTTTAGAAGGCCAGATCCTGAAGTTGAAACTCAAATACTTTGGCCACCTAATGAGAAGGAAGGACTCACTGGAGAAAAGCCTAATGCTGGGAAAGATGGAGGGCAAGAGAAGAAAGGGACGACAGAGAATGAGGTGGCTGGATGGAGTCACTGAAGCAGTAGGCGTGAGCTTAAATGGACTCCAGAAGATGGTAGAGGACAGGAAGGCCTGGAGGAACATTGTCCATAGCATAGGGTCACGATAGGTCGGACACGACTTCGCAGCTAACAACAACAAATTTCCTCTAAATATATGTCTAAGTTAAGGCAAAAAGTAGACCACCCACACTGCTTCAAAGAGAAGGGTTGAAATGTCCATTTCCAGCCTTCTCAAAATCCATTAACTTATTTTTGGGAAATATTATTTACTGATTTCAGCATGTAAATGAAGTTAAAACAGTTTAAACAACTACATACTTTTACCATTTTATAAGACAAGTTGCTATATTTGTTCTTTAAAAAGACGGAAAATCTTTCAGAGAAAATTTTGCAATATCTGCCACTAGCTAACCCGAGAGCCTTTTATGCTCATCAAATGAGTAGACATTAAATGTGTATACATTTAAATAGATAATATATATAAACGTTTGATAGAAACAAGTTCTGACAGATTTTGGTCCATTTTGTTATTTTTCATTTTTATTTATCAAATTTATTTGCTGCCAATCTCACGGTTCAGGAGGCTCTTTGAATTCTGTAGGAAAAAAAATATCATTGAAACAGAAATCTGCATGGAGGAGAGCTTTTTAAACCATCTTCTTTTAGATTGACCCTACCTTCTTAAAATCCTAAAATTTCTTCACTAAATAATTAATCAATTTAGATTAATTGGGTGATTGTAAATTCAGGATGCTAAATCTAAGATGCTCCAGACAGCAATAGATGGCAGTGTTGGGCTGAATTGGATTGTAGGAGCTTACCACATGAAGATTTTGCTTTCAATAATTTTTTTAAAGACAAGGCTACTCTTTTTCTCTCTAGCCCAGTGATGATTATAAGGTAATATTTCTTTTGCAAAATCTCCGTCAGTTGAATGGCAAAGACATCACCAAGCTGGCCAATCATGTGAGAGTCGTCAACAGCCGAGAGCTGACTAATAGAGTAAGTGCCGAAATAATAATAATTTGTTAATAATCAAAAAATGTAGAGAATTTTAAAAGATGTTAGAAGAAATTAGTGAAATGAAAGTGATTTCTTTTTTTTATAAAACCTTGAAGCTTTTTAGTTGAAAAAGTGATATAATAGTTTAGATTTAGATAAATATTTTGCTCATCAGTTTTGCAAAACCGAACTATAGCTTTGACTTTCTTATGCAAGAACATCGCTGATTAGAAATATGTATAAAATAAATGAGCAACTTCCATTTTCTTTCCATGCCTATAAAAAGCTGGAAGCATGCTGGAAGGATAAGAAACAGATTGACTGCTTTTGGTGTCTCGTTTTTATTTGCTGTGTTTATGCAACTAACAACATAATTCTTTTGCATATCTATTTAGATATAAATTTTAACCAGTACTGTAAAACTGAGTGAATGTTAGTAAGAATTAGAATTGCAGCTTAATTCACTTGTTCTCATGACTGTTAAGAAAATGTTGGCTGGTAGATGTGATTTTATTAAAGCAGACTACCTTAAATCTTACTCTGATAAGAGGACAGCAAGTTCAAATCTATGAAAAGTGTTTGTGTAGTTTTCATCATCTGACATCAGTGATAAATCCAGAACCAAAATTTGTGACAAGAAGGAAGAAGAGCTTGCACGAAAGTGCCTGTTCTAGTTGCTATCTCATCTGGCTACCTTCCACAAGTGCCTTTGAGCGTATTTCTCCCTCTCTTGTATGCAAATTTATTTATTTGGAAAAATATTCTAATTTTTCCATTAACAGATCTAAAATGCAATGTTTCAACATTGAAATAAGAAGGTGCCAAAGAAATATGAAATGAAATAATGGATTTTATAAACAGTTAATTGTGATTGATTGATTTAGTGACTGATTTGCTTAGTGGGTCTATATTATTATTATTTATTTGAATAGTTTTATTCTTAGGATATCAATTGCTTTTATAATCAAAATACAATAACAATGTTTGGGAAAGTTTTATAGAAACTTTGCCACACAAAAGCAATACATCTGGCTGAGATGGCAAAATTAACTACTTTGATGAAAAACAAAAATTTGTCTAGCTTTATTTCCATTTGGAAACCACTTTGGGACTTCTTCCTTGAAAAGAATAGAAATAAAACCCTGATTTTGGGATTTGATGACTAAATCTTTTTTTTACAGAAACATTATGCATTGTTATTGCTTTTGTTTGTTATGTATGCTTTACATGTTATTCTTTTATTTTTGTTTAAACTTAGAGCAAGACATTATTATTTATTTATATCTGTACTGAAGAAATTGGAAGTTGAGCTTTTTCTATTTTATAGTTAAAGTTTTATTACTTTTTTGTATATTTTGTTAAATTTTTAACTTTTTCATGCTTTTCTTTTTTTGTAACTTTTTCTATTCTTTATTTTATCAATTCTGAAATTCAATAGAGGGATATATTGTTTAAAAAGAACTACTGGTTAAAAGATAGGAAGGCAAACATTAGATCAGAGGTCCCCAACCTTTTGGGTACCCGGGACCGGTTCCATGGAGAGAGGTTTTTCCGTTGACCCGAAGGGCATGGTTTTGTGTGCTGCCTGCATCCTACGGATGGGACTTTGCTTGTTTGTGCGGCCCGGTTGCTGGCAAGCCACAGTCCAGTACTGGTCCATGGACAGGGGGTTGGGGACCCCTGCATTAGATTAATGTAAGCCGCCCTGAGTCTTCGGAGAAGGGCGGGATATAAATGGAATTAAAATAAAAAAATAATAAAAAAATAATATGGAGCTAGAAAAAGTCTTATTTTCTGGGGTATCTATGGATGAAGTCAATAAAGTCAAAATGGTGCCTACAACTGTATGATTGAAAGCCCATTACATTTTAAGATATGGAACATCCACAATGCACATTTAGAAAAAAGGGAATCTTGATCATATGGTTATAGTTGCTGTCTTAATTTATTTTTTTAAGTGGATGCTCCTATCTATTTCTTTCTTGTTACCTCATCTGCTGGACAGTTTGAATAGAGTGTTAGCTAAAAATCTCTAATATTGTACCATGGAAAGTATTGTATAAGACCATGTGTGGCTTCCCAGGTCACTTCATTATAGTTCTCCCTTTTTTTCTAGGTCTCTGCTCATTGGGGGAAAAATTTTCGGAGCCAGATGTCTAAAACACTGTCTCCTGAACAACTGAAGCCAATTAGAAAAAAGTTCATCAAGTCTGCACAAGCTCATGTAGCATATGGTCCCAGCTCGCTCAGCGATTTTACACGTTGGAGGGTAAGTTCAGACCATGAATTGTTTGCAGTCTTGTCATGTGGATTGTAATGTAGAATTTTGGTCAGCAGGTGACATTTGGAAAAAAAGAGGGCACTGAATGTGTAATTCTCAGCTTGATTGAACCAGCTTGGATGATTAGCAGTGTTTTCTGAACAGTGATACAACTTAAAGTTGTTGAGGTTGAGAGGCATTGTTCTAAATTCCTTTCCTATGATAACAATTTGACAAGTCTGTATTCTTTTATTGTAGGTGAAAATGATTGCTGAGGAATTCCTGACTTCCTTGATTAATGAGGAACATAAGCCTGCTGCAGAAGCAGCAGAATCAATGGAGGAGCCAGAGGAGGAGGAGGAGGAGGAGGAGGAGGAAGAGGAGAAAGAAGAGGAGGGAGAAGAAGAGAAAGAAGAAATTAAAAAAAATACCACGGATGCTGACAATAAAGTTACTGCTAAGGTCAGAACTCAAGAGATTTCTTTGAAGGTCCACCCCAGTCAGAGTCTTCCATTATTAGTTCTAGATGAGAATATATTGCCTCAAATGGAACTGATACAGAATTTGGGAGATTTCCTGTCCATGAACCATTTAAATCATTTTTGCCCAATGCGAGCAGTACAATAAAGTATCCCCTCTTTTAATAACATTTCCATCATTCAGAAAGCAATCCCCATCAAACACAGGGAAATACTGTTGGGAAATATTGCTTCACACATTATGCTGAACCACTCTGTTAGAAATCATGGCTTAATGCAGTAAGTGAAGCCAATCTGTATGTCTTATGCCAGGAAAGGACTTTGTGCCTACTTTAGCACGGAGGATTCATTTTGGGACGAAGGCGTAGCACTCTTTGTTCAGTGCTTTGTAAGAGAAATAGTTTTGCAATCAACAAAATCGAATTTTACACCAAAATGGAATGGCTAGAGAGAGGCTTCCTAAGGATGGGGGCTCCAGCATGTGTCCGAAAGCTCAGAGGACAAAACCTCTGGTCCTGGTGACTGACTCAGATTGGATCCATAGGATTTTATTATTTATTTATCAAATTTTAAAACCACCCATCTCCCTCACAGAGAGACTCTGGGCAAGTACAGATAAAATATCAAATCATAAAGACAATGTATAAAATTTAAAATTTAAAAAGGCAAGAATGAATTAAGAATCTGTGAAAGTTAGCTAAAAGGCAGGGGGAAGGATTTTTTGAGTACTAGCCAACCTCACAAGTGTGGACTCCTATGCAAGCCCTAAATAAAGCCGCAGAGCCATGTTTTTACTCCTTTGTGGAAGGCCAGGAAAATGGAGCCCCCTCACCTCCAAGGGGAGGATGTTCTACAGACTGGGGATAATGGCAGAGAAGGCTCTCTTCCTGGATCCCCCAGTTGGATTTTTTTAACTTGTCAGTTAAACTTGCCTCACTGGATGGGACAGGTAGATATAATGGAACAAAGATAGTTCTAAAGACAACCTGGCCCATGCCGCATAGGGCTTTAAAGGTCATAACTAACACCTTGAACTGGACCCAGAAGTAAACCTGGCCCCCAATCCAGTTTGTGCGGTAAAGATTTTACATACAGATTGCCTGTGCAGCCGCATTCTATATCATCTGAAACTTCTGGATACTTTTTGAGGCTAGCCTCATGTACAGCATACTGCAATAGACTAGTGGATTATTTCCCATTGATTTCTGTAGGAAAGGTATCAGTGGATGGTGCTCTCTCAGACGTGAGAATAATGTTCATCTTATTGGGGACATTGTAGATCTAAGCAGAAATCCAGGCAAATTTCTGTTGCACAACCTTGCACAATTGAGATTACTTTGACAACATTATGTTGAACGTTGCTAATCTTTGTTTTCCATAGGGCCAAGTAACTCCCAGCAAAAGGAAAGGGGCTCGTTCCAAAGGAAGAGCAAAGAGCAAGCGATCCCATTCCCAAAGCAGCTCCAAGGAAGAAGCATCACCCAGCCCCAAGAAGCTTAGCCGCTTGCAGGATGAGCGCAGTTCTGAGGCCACAAGAGCCTCTCGCCCACAGGCCAAGGAATCCCAGACCCCTCCGGATCCTGATGGAGCCCATCGGAATGGAGGGCGGCTTCCAAAAGGACAAAGACACAAAAAGGTCACTCAGCAGAAAGAAGAGCACAAAGAGGAAGAGGAGGATGTTTGCAGCACCCCAGTGAAGGATTTGGAATGCGAGGTAACACATTTCCTTCTACTGTCAAAGATATATACAGTATATAAACTGAGAGTCAGCTAGATACTTATATAATGATTTGGCAAAGGGATACTTTAAAGAGCTTGATTTTAAAACCTGGCTGTAGATTTTAACTCCATCCAATAACCTTTGTTCTGTTCCTTGTACAATGGGACATTTTGTGTTCAAAGCTTTCTGTCTTCTTACAGGAGACAATCACCCTGGAACCAGTCCATTTTCTGCAGTGTCACAGTAAGGCCAACAACAGGGATGACTTCAAGACTCAGTTATGGGCCTGTGTTTTTGAGCCACCACTAGATTGTGGGACGAGAAAAGGTAAGCATGCTTAAGTGGCCTGTGCTGTCCTAGAAGAAAAATGCCAGTTGTTGTGATTCAGGGTCAGCCTGTGGGTTCGGCAGTTGGGTCGGATGACTCAGAGGAGGAGGGGGGTGTTGAAGACCTTGCTGAGGGGGTTGAAGATGTTGCTGATGATAGCCCTCAGGCAGGCCCCTCCCACTTGGTCACCATGGAGACCCAGCTGTGTGAGCCTGACAGTGTGGATGAAGATGACCCACAGCTGGCCCTGTTCAAGGACGCCCGACGCAGGAGGCAGTCAAGTAGGAGTAAACAGAGGAAGGCAGTGGGGCTTCTCGGCAGGAGGCAGAGAGAGGCCACGCCCTGAACTCTTTATAAAGGGAATGTGTGGGGGAGGGCTGGTTTGCTGAAAGCAACCGCTCAGATAGTGTTTCAAAGCTCCTGTATCTTGGTTCAGTGTCTTGTTTGTTTTTGTTAGTAATAAATTTGGCAGACGTTTTTCCAGCCTCTTGCCGTTTGTAAAGGGGTTGCCTTTTCTGCAGGGCCGGTAGCAGGCTGGTACAGAACAGCAGTCAATACATCTGATGACAGTGTTCTGCAGGAACTCACATTCTTCTTGTGTTTCTGACTTTTTATGCACGTTGTTCCATATTTTTTATGTGTTTGCTTTTTTCCAGCAAGTTGCTTATTTATATTACAAATATGAATGTGACTAATAATACAGGAGCTGTTATTTTCATTACACTCATGATTCAAGATATACCAGTAGTAAAGAAGTTCCAATTTTAACATGTGGTGATCATGCTGTGCCCATTCCTAATTTAAAATGCATAGACAGGAGAGAATGAGGACTTAAAGTCTTTTTGCAAAGGGCTTTATCCTACTGTTATATGTTTAAAAGTGTATCGGGCTTGTCTGGGGAAATTTACTCTTGCAGTACAGGTAGTCCCACTTAATGACCACAATTGGGATTGGCAACTCCATTGCTAAACAACAGTCATTAAATGAGTTATCATCTGACTATGACTTGTGATTTCACTGTGAGCTTCTCTATTGACTGTGCTTGTCAAAAGCTGGTTGTGAAGCACGTAAAGGGCAACTATTTGAAAATGGCACACCATGACAGTCGTAAATGCATACTTGTTACAAAGCACTTGAATCATGTGACCAAGGAGATGCTGTGTCAGTTGTAAATGTGAGGACTGGTTATAAAGTTACTTTTTTTTAGTGCTGTCATACCTTCAGACGGTCACTAAACAGGGCAGTCATTAAGCAAATCTACTTGTATAAAGAAGAAACTGTGGTCTACTAACTTGAGTCTAGTAATCCTTGATTCACACTTACAAAAATATTATATAGATAATAGATATGGAATATACAGTACATTGTAAGTACAGTATTTAAATACCTGTTTCACTTCTATAGCAATTGAATGTATAGTCAAATGAAAACAGGAGGCTTATGATGTCAACAGGATTACAGTCATTGTGCTTTTATCTTTCAGATCCTGTGGTGAGCTCCTCTAGGACAGCAGCTACCTGTGGCGGAGATTCTGTTTGTTTGGTTGACTGTGAAACAGGCATTGTTTTGAAAAAGTACAAAGTGACAGGGGAGGTAAGGGAAACACAATTGCTCTTGACTTTCTGGTTTTATTTAGTGGGACATTGACGTTAGTGCAGTGATGTCTCCTGATGCATCCCATGACTTAATACTGGTGCTGTGTTGAAGTCTGTTCTTCAAAATACCTGAATTCTATAACTATAAATCTTTCTGTTAAATTGAAATTTGTCAGGGGAAGTCATCATAAGAGTGGCAGGATTCTGCTAAATTATAATGAGAAAATTTAATTTGTTTTCAGGATTATTAATGCTCAGTATTTTAAACGCCTTAAAATCATGAGGAAAACATTTTTTGTTGTTTATCATTAAATCTTACATTAATTAATTAAAATGTAATATACACTGCCATCTCATAATGTGCTTACCATTTTAGATGTTTAGCTTTAGGTGAATGAATAATCAACATTGCAGCACATTGTGGCTCATAACCATAATTTTAGCATTGAAACCAAGCATCTCAATGATGTGTTCAACGATTCTGGTCTCTTGTGGTACAAAAGCATAGCTCTTGAGGTAGAACTGGAAGTTTAGTGGTGGATTTTCTTCTCAAGCCTTAGTCTCAGACCACAAGGATGAAGTTGACAGGAAAGAGCTCATTTCTTTACGAGAATGAAGCCTATTAGATTTTTGTTGTTGTTAGATGTGCTTGGTATGAAATGAACATGCACTAAAATCAGTACAGTGAAAAATAAAAGTGGCCTTTTTATTTCTTTAAAAGATTTTAAGGCTATCTAACTCAACCTGTAATTTCAGATGTCATGTAGCAATAAACAATTTAAATATTCCTAATAACAAAACAATCAGAAATCAGCAAGACATAGAATCAGGCACACTAACATGTACTATACTTTGTAGGACAAACTTATTTTATGCCCAGTGCCAGCAAGAACAACCCTTCAAAGATTTCCTGATGGCTAACATAGTTGAAGCCTGTCAAACCTCATAAATCTCATTTTAAAAATTTATTTTATTTTATTATATTTAAATATCTGCCAATCCCATGACAGATTTATACAAAAGATAGCAGTTAAAACAAGAAAAGACGCATGAGCTGAAAGAGGAAAAAAAATTTTTTTACACCTCTGCTTAGTCTCTGCATCTAGTGCCACATTCAAATGGCAGATTTAGTAGGACTTGGAGCAACTATCAGTAGCAGCATAATATTTGCAAATGAATGAATGAATGATCACCAAAAAAACAATGCACATATGGCAATGTCATCACAAAAATACGACTTTTGTTCCACCTTTTGGCACAAATATACAGTATATCACATATTTGCACTATGATGTTTTCACCTGTTTTGATATTCCCTCCTGGAGAGGTTCATGGCTGACAGATGATCCAGGAGCAACTTTAAAAAGCAAGAGCAAGTAAACTGTGATGCCTTCCCCTTATAAATTCAGTGCAGTTTTTAACAGGTTTGTATATAAGTTAGAATGTTTGGACTTACAGGGGAAAAAATAGTAAACTGAAGATAGTTCCACTAAAGGTGGACAATGGCAGAGTAAAGAATTGGCAAGTAGACTGGCTCTTCTTAATTCCTCTCTGGATAAGGAGAGGACTTGTAATCAGCCACAAGTGCTCCAGTCCAGATAGTTGCTCCTTGGGAAGAGACTGCAAAATAGCAGTCTTTGGAGAGTTTAGAGCTCTGGGTGATGAGGGAATAACCATCTTGCTCAAATGATGGCTGATGGCTTTGAAAGGTTACTAAATTCACATACTTCATTTTCTAATCATTTTCAGAAATTTCTTGTTAACTGCTTCAACTGTTAGGAACCTTTCTTTGCATAGACATGTCTGAAAACATTAGATAAGTTTCCTTCAATACTTAGTGAAAGACGTTTAAATTAAGGATTTTTTTTAAAAAATTTTTTTTTAATAAACAGCAAAAGGGTGGTTGGAACTTTACTTCTGGAAAGTTACAAATGGAATAAAGATACAGTTATAGAACTAATTAAAATATTTTAACATTGGACATATTAAAGGATATTTTTGAACAATGGAGTGTCTGCCTTTAGACTATGTTAGAAAGACATTGTTGAAGAAGCAAGTTCTCCGTGACAAGACTGAGGCTGAGTTGAAAGTGGATTTCTACAAGAATGAAATGGAAAAAGATGCTGCAGTGCACCTACACCTGATATCTTTAAAATTAAAAGGAATATACATATAACAAACCAAGAGATACCTGGATATACAAGTCAGGATAATTTTCCTATATTGGATTTGGAAAAGAGTCTCGTTAAAGCTTTGAAGACTTTTGTGGGATGGGACAAAGTAAAAAGGAAAAGAAATCAAGTTCTAGGACATTATTTAAGGGGATTAATGATCAACATTATACCAGGACTGAAATGGTTATAAAGAGATAAGATGTGGGAAAAAGAAATTATTTATTGCACAGTATTTTAAGAGAAGATAATGTACTAAAATTATTTATATGTGTTATGAAGGGAGAAATCATTTATTTATATATTTCTTTTCCTTTAGTAATTCTTAGTTTGCTTTCTTTTTCTTTTTCCAGTACTTCTATTTTTTCTTTTTCTTTTCGGTTTAGTTTTTTTAATCATTGTAAAGGCAATTTTTCACAAACTATTATTAAAAGGATTGTTTGGTGCCCTTGATCGTTTTTATCCAAGTCCACCCAAACTTCTAGTCATGCATGGCTTCTTGCTCACCCAATACCTTGCCTTTTTCACCAGGAGTTTTACACTGTCACATGGACAACTCTGACAATGGTAACAAGTGATGGGAGAAAGAAAAAACACAATGTTTTGGCGGCTGCTGGGAGAAGAGGAATCGTAAAGCTAATTCATGTGACTGCTGATTATTGTTATGGAGAAATCAAGGCTCACAAGAAACCCATTGCTACTGCTTGCTTTAGTCCAACCTGTGAAACGCACCTTTTCAGTAAGACCCTTTTATCCTCTCCAATCACTCATTTCTTCTCAGAAGTCCATCTTTTTTGAATCAAGGAAAGAGCAGGCTGCCTTGTTTGGTCTGTGAGTACAAAGATAACAAGCTAAATCTCATGTTATCTTTGGAACCAGCTGCAATATTTTGGTGTTCTGAGTTTGAAGGAGATAGGTCTAATTTGTTATGAAGACAAGTTTTTCTAATTTGTTATTTGGAAGCCTATATTTTTTATTTCATTACATCTCTTCTTCCTGTCTCTTCTCTGTCTCCGAACAGCTGCCTCCTATGACAAAAAAATATGTGCATGGGATATTGGGATTCCAGACTGTGATTATAATTTCAAGGAAAGGTAAATGATACAGGATTCCAACTTTCACATCTGCAAAGGGATGTTTGCATTAATAGAAGAACTGAAACTTGTTTCATTTGTCAGGCAGCTGATGGTACTGGAGACCATTTCCACACCTTTACGTATTGCCCTAGTGCCCTCTTGCCCGGATCGGTTCTTGGTGGCTGGTTGTGAACAAGGCTGCTTTGCCTGGGATATTAGACTTGATGATAAGCCACAGAAAAACAGGTGAGTAGATGGTGTCTTCCTGGGAAAAATTTATTCTGTGGGCTGCTAAAAGTTGATACCAATTTTATCGCATGTAATCAGCTCATGCCGCATATTGGAAAGATAAATTACAAATAGTCCTTGAATTACAACTGTAATTGAGCCTAACAATTGTAGTAATAAGTTGACAGTCATAAAGCTTGTTATTACATGACCAAACCTGATCTCGTGACCTTTTCTGTGACAGTTGTTAAGCAAACGTGGCAGCCATAAAGTGGACCCATTGTTTGCTATGGAGCATTTCCCCCCCCCCCAGTGTTTAGTGGTTGTAATTCAGGTAATTTATCAAAAGAAAAGTACACCTCCTTTTTTGTCCATTCTGTGTAAACGGCAATTTTTTTTGATAAGGGATTTCTTTGATATCAAACTGCCCTTTAGAGGATGTTTTAGCTGAGCAAAATATTTTTTAAAGGCAAAAATAAAAAAGAGAGGTTAAAACTGAAATTGGATTTTAAAATTGGAGTTGGAAAAAATAAGTAATATTAGCTTGGGCTCTGAACGGAAAACCAGTTACAATATAATTCTGACTTGTAATTAGTTATGCCAAATTTAATGATTTCTAAATTCTCCTTACATGCAAAAACGATTCTCCAGAAATGCTAATGTCATATGAATGTTTCCAGTTTTCTACTGTTTTTCTATCAGCGGTTCTTCAAGTCTTTTTCTTCATTTAAATTAATGGTTTATCTAGTTAGAGATTCATGGATTGATCCAGTGTTCAACCACTGAACTGTGGTCCCAGTACTGTCAAGATTTACAGTGCAAACAACTACAGCCTATTTTGAAGATGTCCACCTGTTATAAAGGATTAAAACCAATATCTTTAATATTAGAGCATTTGATTACTATAGGTTAAAATTACAATAATTGCTCAATAGATTGGTTCTTTATTTTATTCTTTGACATTTCAGAGCTTTTGAAGTTGAATTTCAATTCCCAGATGATGAAGGGAATGACACATCTTCTCACCGGGTGGATGGCCTAGCTTTTCTGAATGAAGACATTGTGGGTAAGAAATAAGCATTATGATATGTCTAAGTAAATTAGGGAAATTTATTAGAGCATCCTTTCTTTTTTGCGTGATTAATTTATACAAAAAACTGGTCCCAGGCAAAACAATAACAATATTCTCAAAATATCTTTTGGCTTAACATGCACATTTAGAAAACAGGGTGGAAGAGGATGAAATGGAAAAACTAAGAGATTAGTATTCCCTCTGAGCTCCTGACCTTGAGTGTAAAGTCAGAATGCTGACTCCCACATCTACATTTGCAAAGATAAACAATAGAGAAGGGAAATGTTACAGTTTTCGGTGTTTTTATAGAGAGAATAAGGAGGCTTTGTCTAAACCAGGCTTGCATGGGGTTTTTTCCAGGGTGTTTCATCCTTAGTCCAAACATAGAAAATTCTAAAGTCCTTACTATCCATTAGAACTCTTCTATCTTGGTATGTTTAATTTAGAATAAATGATACCTAACAGGAACCTATTATTTTATGCTATACACCAGGGTTCCCCAACCTTAGGAATTTCTAGGAGTGTAGACTTCAACTCCCAGAATTGTCATCAGTAGTCATGGAATTCTGGGAGTTGGTGTCCACACTCCTGGAAATTCCCAAAGTTGGAAAACACTGCTATATGCCCATTGGACCAAATCTACTGAATTAACTTAATTGATGTGAGAGGTATTGTACAGGATGTGTTGTAAGTTATGAGCTTATGGGTATCACTGTATTATTAGGGGCTTTATTCTAAGATCACACCATAATTGCCAGAAAATAAATGCTTGTAATGCTATTGATTGAGCTGCCGTGATAATTGCCTTAATGGCAATTGCCTTAAACAGTAGGAAGTAATGCTGATCTAGCAGCATACCCATTGTTTAGCAAGGGTACTAGTTTTTTCTTTTTCCTCTTCAGTTACCAAGAGTTCAAAGCGAGCATCTATAAACCTCTGGAGCTGGAGTCGCTCTTTCAAACAAGGCAAAGGTGGGCGGAGGACAGTGCAGGCTGTCATTCTGGCTGAACTCGAATGGTCTTCAACAGATCTTCCTTACCTCACTCTCAGCACATGCCCAAGTAAGTGCTGGTATCATGTCTGAATAGCCGTGGATATAGTTCCATTCAAGTCTCTGGAGCAAACATGTCTTCTGCCACTATTTTAGTCTATTATAGCTGCTATTGCTTCTGTTGTCCCTTCAGATAAGTTTGAACAGTTGGGCTGGCAATTTGGGAATGCTATTAAGTAGTAACAGATGGTCATCAGTGTGTCCTATTTTACGAAATGCTGCAGTTCCAGATTAATATAGGCTTACCTAGTGCTTTTTTGTAAAAGAAAAAGGTGCCGGAACTCACACAGGTCATACAACCTGCCTTGCCCACCCTTACAAGGTTCCATCCAAAAAAAGTGCTGGAATTCCGTTCTGAGCGTTCTATGACAAAAAAAGCCCTGGGCTTACCTTTGGGAAGTAGATGTTGTTAGTTCTCTGGTTTCAATCCCCAATGTGCCAGGAGCTCAGACAAGCCTTGGGGGAGAGGTGGAGGAAGGATATAATTGGTAGGTGGGGTAGATGCTGGTAAGTGAACTGAGAAGGAACTCCCAGCAATATGAGTTTCAGATAGGGAATTCAAGCCTGGCCTAGAAGCATTTGAACAGTTTGGTGATACTTGTTTCACTTTTGCAGCAGAAGAATATGTGTTCTGTGGTGATGAGCAAGGAAGCATCTGGATGTATGACCTCAGCAACCATTTGTCAGCTCTTTGTGCCACCAAGGAAGATTGTCCAACCGAGCGAATAGGGCCTTCCCAGGTATTCAAGGATGTAGAGCCTAGGTCACAATAATCTAATGTTGGTTGACTTGAGTTGTAATAACAAACAAATGTTTTTATTTCATTTATTTGATTTTGAGGCTAACCAATGCCAAAATGGTCTGGGCAGCTTACATTTTATTTATTTATTTGTTGAATTTATAAATTAAATTTATAAACTTAACATTTTAAGAGCATACAGGTAAGCCTCAACTTATGACAGCAATTTGGATCGAAATATCCATTGCTAAGCAATGAGGTCGTAAAACACGATGGCATTCCTTAACAAAAGCAATTTTTTTTGTAATATATTCTATTGATTTAAAAAAAACATAAATCACTTAACAATTGGTGAACAGTGTGTTGTCTGGGTTACATTTGTAAAACAATCACTAACAATTGATTTCTATAATCCATAATCCACATAATAGTTTTAGTTGATTTCCTCTTTTTCCAAAATCACTGAATTAATACAATTCTTACTGTTTTGATAGATAACAATTAAATATATATTTTTCTCCAATAGTCCTAAAAATAATAATCACATCAATATAATATTTCTTTTCTATCCAGTCATTCTCGTTGCCTTATCATAGATCCTGTTACAGTCCTTATTTTAATTTGTTTCTCCTACCAAATTCTAGATATTCTTACTGGTTAAGATTTCCTAAAAAATTAATTACATTTAAGAATTTAATTCTATTTTTCCACATGAACCATCTCACACTTTTACATTTCTTAAGGAATAGATAAAACAGTAGAAAAAAAGAAAAACAAGAGTAAAGATACATAAAAAATAACATACTACTTAAAATATATATCCCTCCTAAGCTAATATGTATTTATTTCCTAAATTTCTTCTTTTTAACCATAATTAAAAATATGTTTAATCTTTAAACATTCCATTTAATACATCTAGTCATCTAGTCCTTTAACTCTTTTTCAAAACATTTTTTTATCCATTATAATTTTCTTAAATTCAATCACATTTAAATTTCTAAAAAATCATTTCAACTTTTTTATATTACTCATATCAAGGAAAAGAACAAAAAAGGGAAAAAAGCATACTATATTATATTTAGGGAATTCATCCCTCTTAGAGTGACATATATATTCCAAAGCTTTTTGATTTTTTTAACCATATTCAAACAAATGTTTCTTTTTAAGTATTCTCTCTGGCAAGTCCCATCATCTATTTTCTTAGTTTCCACTTTAGTCTTTTTCTTTTGCCCAATGTCTTTCTTAATCAATGTATTTTGCTGAATCAAAAGTTTTTTCCGTATGTTCGTAAATGTTGCTGTAGATATAAAAAGTAAATCAGGAGAAGTGTCTTTGTACTTCTGCCTTTCCATGGTTGTTGAAAATCTTTTTTTTCTTTCTATCCGCTTCTCTTATCATTTCCTTTCTCTCCGATGTTCCTGACATCTCTACAGTCCATTTTATCCAATCTGTTTTCTTGTCCTCAGCTTCATTTTGTAGTCTTAAGGGATAAGTTGTTTTTTCCAATTCTTGTGATTTTTTCCCCACTAGGATTAAATGATGTTTCCTTGTTTTGTTAAGTTCCATCTTTAAGTCTCTGTTCTCAATTCTATATCTATTTATCTGTTTTATCTGCTCCTTTTCTGTTCTGGGAATTTTTTTGTTGCAGAGTTAACTTGGAAATAGATTGATTTATATTTTCAAAGTTTTGCATTTCTTTGTGGTTTAAAGTCACTGTTGTTTGAATTAGTTGCAGTATACTATATATATCCTCCTGTGAAGAATTTATGTTTTCTTGATATGTTCTTTATACATGTCTCTGATCCATGATAGCCAAGAATTTGACTTTTTCTCTTCCTCTTTTCTCTGCAAATAGCTTTAGAGTCCCAATTAGATAAATATTTGTAATCCAAATAGTTCAAAAAAGATTTCTTTTTTGAAATTCATAATTCTTTGTCTACAGCCCAGATTATTGTCTTTTTTTGTCACAGCTTTTCTTTGTTGTTAAAGCTTTGAAGGTCACAAACACAGATTAGCTTTTCCCAGATTTTGCCAAGTTTTATATTAAAGTCATAGCTGTCATAGTCTTCATCTGCCACTAGGTATCAGCAACTATTTGTTTTTCAATTTCCAAAATGAATATTTTTTTTGGAATGAGAGTCTTAACCATTCAAATAATTTTAGATTTATCCAGATTTAAGTTTTAAGTTTCAGGTTTTATATTTATTTCACTTCCATACATTTTGATCCTCCACAAAAAGATTAATTTGCTGCTTCCGTTAGTATAAGGGTGGGCCAGAAATCCCCCTCCTTCCCTTTTGGAGGTATTTTGCTTCTTGGGGATCTTTTCCAGGAAATTAAATGTAAAATAGAAAAGAGAAGATCGAATTCCTCAAGCACGCTGTTCACAGCTGTGCTGGTTAGTGCTTTTGGACTTCAGTTGCCAGTAGCTTGGGCTGGTTGATGCAATACGATGCATTTCTCCTGTCGGGTTAGAAGGCTTTCCCCAAGTCGAACAGAACGGCCACTGCCGTTCCAGAATTGCTGGAGCACCCTTCTTTCTTTGTCGCCTCTGTGGGGCGACTTAGACCCATTTAGGTTCCCCTGGCAGGGCGAAATTAGCCTCGGGGGTGCAGAGAATCCGCAAGCCCGCAACCAGTCACTACCACGCAAACCAGAAGTCCAACAATAGCTTTTCTTGCAATCCTGATTTCAGTCATTAACTGAATCCCATGGTTGTTAAACAAGGCAACTTCATGTCAGGTTTTTACAATCAAGTTAGTTTGTAAGCAGGGTGGCTGGCAGGTAAGTGGCTGCTGCAGGCTGGAAGGGGGTATAAGGAAGGCATATAGAGGCCCACGGAGGGTGGAAAAGGTGTGTGCAAATGGCTGGTATGGCACAAGTGTGAAAGGGTTAGGGTTAGGGAAGAGCACATGGGTGGGGAAGACTTACCCCAGTGACTTGTGACCTTCCCTACTGGCTTCCTGTTTGACTTTCTGGGGAAGCCAGCAGGTAGGTCCTCAACAGAGATCACATGATCCTGGGGCACTGCAATCAGTCATTACGTGTGACCTGATTGTCAAGCACAGATCATATTCATGTGACCATAGAGATGCTGGGTGGCCTGAACTCTGAGGACCAGTTACAATCTCCATTCATTTAGCATCGTCATAACTTCAAATGGTTGCTGAACGATCATTGCACACGTAGCTAGCCTTGCATTAATTGAAATTTGGGTCACATCAAGCACAACCTGGCATCGATTTACAACGTGCACTAAAATAATATTGCATTATTTAAACTTGTACTAATCATGACCTCCCTGTCTCAGTAGTAGGCTTTATCTCCTTAGCCACCAGTCCTAACATTCACGCTTCATCAGCTGCTGATCCTGCCACCCCAAAGCAGCAACATTTATCTACAGTACAGTGTGCTATACTTCATTTAGCTGAAAGAATGATCCTGTACAGCTTCTTCCAATGAATTAGAGGGTATAGGAGAAGAAAAGGCAGAACCTGAGGCGGAGTCAAGAGAGGTCTCAGCCTAGAATCATTATGTCTACAAACATTCCAAATCCAACCCACCTCCTTGAATTCTGTTGAGTCATAACTAGCACCAATTTAGTGCTGACCATCATTTGAGTAGATTCTTGTACATAGGCATGAGCAATACATCTTAACTGGAACTTAACATATGGTCCTGATTCTTTGCACCTGACAGAGGGACAGGTATGAGAAGATCTCAGCACAGGGATATATTTCAGGTTAAATCAAGAACAGTGTTTGTCAACCTTATTAGCTTTAAGATGTGTGGCCTTCAACTCCCTGAATTCCCCAGCCAACATGCGGAGATTGACAAACCTTTATGTGCCCATACATATAAAATTGTCAGGATTAATATAGAGAAAACTCTCTTAGCTTTTGAGAAATATCCATTGCAATTTTAAAGAAAATGTGTAAAAGGCAAGGATAAAAGGTCCAAAAAGATATCCTTCAGAATTACAAATCAGAAGGATGAGACTCGGAACTCAGTAGCAGAACAAGAGTCATATACTGTAATTGATTTGCCAAATATAAATATTCTTACAATAGTTAACAATTCAGATCCCTCAAGGCTAGCTTAATCCGTTCTAGCCGGGAAAGGAGATTCTGTTTCTTACTCCATCAGAAATACAATTGGCAAAGATGGAGGAAAGCATCTTATTTATTCAGTTTAGGACACTCTCTGCCCCAGGGAACCTATATGAAAACAGAAATCCTTATTCTACCAGATCTGTAGCATTACTGAGTTTTGTATTCTCTTGATTCCTTCATTGGCCTTTTAAGTATTATGATCTGGTGTTATGTTTTATTATTTAGTTTTACATTAATTTTCCGTCAGACTTTTCTACAGAGGACTTGGGGGAGAGGAATACACCAATATTTCCTGCATATTAATTGGCTTGGCTTGCTTTGTGTGAATCTTTCTGTAGCTAAAATTGCATTATTTTATTTTATTTTTATTTTAATTCCATTTATATCCCGCCCTTCTCCGAAGACTCAGGGCGGCTTACAAGCTTAGCAATAGCCTTCATTCTATGTATATGCCTCCTTATTAGGGCTTTCCCCCCCCCCAAGTGGCATTATTACAAAGTCAGCTTAATTGCCCCCAACAATCTGGGTCCTCATTTTACCTACCTCGGAAGGATGGAAGGCTGAGTCAACCTTGAGCCTGGTGGGATGCGAACCTGCACTAATTGCAGGCAGCTGGTATTAATCCATCAAATGGCATATTCTGGCTCAGAGAAATTCCCCAAAAACAAAAGGAGAAATTTTTGAGAACCATCCAATTGGGCAAATTTTTTTCAAGGCTTATTTAAACTGGATAACACTACTGTCCTCTGTAAGCAGTTTACAGATAGAGAATATGCTTAAAAATTGCATAGCTGATGTCCTGAATTTTTTATAGTGCACTAAAATAATTTTGTGAATCTCGTGAGTTTCTGGATAAATTCACTCTCTTTTTTTCCACAGATTCTAAAGTGGCCGGAATTGAAGGCAAATGGCGAGTTGCTGACAGATGTCTTGGTGAATAATGTGGTCACAGATCCCACTTTCACATATCTAGTTGCGCTGACAGATGTCAACATTGCCGCAATATGGAAGAAAGTCTAGCTGTGTTGGCAACCCAGGAGAAAACCCCATTTTTTCAACCACATTTCAGTAGTGCAGTATTTGTGACTGTTCTGAGAATAATCAGGGTGGGATAGGGATAGGCACGGGCATTGGTGGGATGAAATTCATATATATAGATATATATATATATATCTCAATGCAAGAAAATCAACCAAAGGTATTGGCTGGAACTATATGATGTTGCCAATGCCGACATCTCTTAACTGTGACTTTGCTTTATTGGTGTCTTAAGTGTATTTGTTTTATAGGACAGTATTTAATAAAACTTGATACAACATAATTGAAGCACTTTTTAAAAAATATGTTAAATATATTTACCGTACTTAAGCCCCTGTCTTGAAGGATCTTGGGGAAAGCTACCTATCCCAAGTTTGCACTGTGCAGGCAAGACTGTTGAACTCAGTGAAAAGAAATACTCATGATTTAATTGTAAAGTAGCATGGACTGGCACGTACAAGGATAATTTCATTCTGGCAAGTGCCATAAAGAAAGATTCCCCTTAGTTCAAACTGCAAAAAGGGATAAACATGAGAACCTCCTTGAGTAAAACTATTATTTCATAAGGTGAGGACATAAGTAAAATTTTAAGTTCCTAATTAATTCTTCATAATCTGAGTCTTGGCGTAATTAACTTTTGTCTACTTAGCCTACTCTTAGGAAATAACAGCTTTTTCTGCAATGCATTCCCTACTCCTTCCTGATATATACAATTGCCTCTGGGGATACCCTGAGGCTCAGAAAATATGTCCCTGGGAAAGCATATTGAATCAACTTGAAGTGGCTACCAAGAAAGGAGGCTAAACCACCAACATTTTTTTTAAAAAAGTGATGGAATATTTTGTCATTCTGCCCTCATTTGCAGAACATAATCAGTACTGCTATCTAAACTGGAGAAGGGCACCTTATATTCAATGTAGCTGTTTAATTTGGATGACTGGGTGATTTTTCTTGTGGGGAAGGGTTCTGAGTAGCTACATTTCCCCTCAGCAATCACCATTTTCTTCTAAGTGTTGCCTTCCTTCAACAGAAAGGAAAGTGGCAAGTGCAAGAATTAAATGTACATAAACTTGAGCCAGCAATAGAAGGAAAAAAATCCTAAGCCTCATTCAATTCAGAGTTGCATAAAGAGTGAATCTCTGGTACTGCATGTAGTATAGAATGCTACATTTTAAAAGATGTTCAGCAAACTAGAGTACATGATGGAGGCAATTAGAATACTTGCCTTTTTTCAACCACTTAAAACAATATAGGATTTAATTCAAGCGTTATTTCTCTGCCAGTACTGAAACTGAAAACTCCCTCATTCTTTAGTTAAAACTTCAGTAGGATGTTGTATAGACATACAGTTTGCCTGCATAATTTTAAAAAAGTATCTTAACATAAAGGCAAGGTAAATTATACCAAGGCACATTTTGAGGAAGCAGAGTAAAAACAACTATGCATCCAAAAGAAAATCAAGAGGTATTTCTAACTGAAACGGAAAGCACACTGTATATTAATGTCAGTTTTACGTTAGAGGAGGGAATTTCAACAACTATTTTATCATGTTTTTGCTGAAGGTATGAATCACTTCAAAAGAGAGCAACAATTAAAAGTATACTTTATTAGCCATCACATAAGCCAACTTGAACTTTCATGTAAAAGACCTATATTGAAATTTCTTAGAGGTTATGAAGTAGCAAAGTGATCATAAATACATTTCTTGTAGACTACTACACTGAAAAATGGATTTTATTTACAAATATATTTGATAAAGGTAACTACTACTCAATTCCTTCTTGTTTGTCTTTGATGGCAACCTAAGAGGAAAAAAAATAAACACACGGTAACTGAAAAGTAAAAATAAATAAAAATCTTGACAATTTCATTTAAGGTCTGATTATAAAAGTAATAAGGAAAGTTTCTCTTGTTGCAGAAAGGAACAGCCATTATCCCAAGTCTATCTGAACTTCAAAACACATGAGCTAAACCTAACCAGACCGAATGCATTTATTTATTTATTTATTTATATCCCACCTTTATTTTTTTATTTTTTTTTTACAAATAACTCAAGCCATTTATCCACCATCATTAATGGCACATTGGTGAAATTATCAAAGAAGCTGCAACATTTTCTTATACTTTTACTTTTCTCATTCTTGGCAGAAAACCAAGCCACTGAAAACTCAACACAGCTGCTTAAAATGCCATCTCTCTTTCTCTGTACCTAATTATTCAATGGCAAGCCCCATTACTATTAGGAACACAATTTGATGGAAATGTCACAAAGGACATTTTCGGTTAGGGTAATGAGAATATAAAACTCCCTGCCACAGAAGATCCACACATTGATTTTTGATGATGTTTGACAACTATGTGACTTTATTCCCCAGAACTCACATATTAGAGGTGGGAATAGATAATGGATCTTGGAGCCTACTCAGATCGAAAAATATTAACAGGCAATTTTCTTGCTTTCTTATTCTCTTAACAACTACATACTTAAATATCTTATGGGTGATAATTCCCAGATTCTCCCTCCTCAGGAGGGTTAACCTGCCTCAATGTCAAATTTCAATTTTCAGCACCAAAATCCATCTTGCTATAAGGGAAGCTGCATAATTGAAGCACCCAATGAAACTGAAGTATTTAACAGAGCTGAAATATCTCACCTAATTCATAGACGTAGCTTTAGGTTTTATCATTCTGCCTTTGGCAAGCAGCCCTTTTGCCCCCCAAATCATATGATTGTTAGGATCTGCTGACTTACCCGGAATCTCTCCTCAAGGAGAGAGAGCTCACTGATGAGATCTGTGATTGCATTGGTAAAAGCTTCTTGGGGGCTGTAATCGGGGGTTGTCTGAACACGAATGATTATTTTATGTTCAAGGGGATGGGGGACTTTGTATCCTGCAAATAACACTTGAGGATCTTTCAACAATTGCCTGGGGAAAACAAACAAACTTTTATTGTTAAAATTATAACTCTGATGCTGGATGACTAAGGGCCAATCAACCTAGTGGTTCATTTCCAAGACAGGTGTTGGAACTATACAATAAGAATGCAAAGAGAATGTTTCTTGTTGCTCATTTTTAACAATTAGGAAAAAAAAGTTTCTGTTTTGGTAGCTATGATCAATGGCAAGTCTCTTTTCTACATATTACATACACGGTGTGTATGTTTGCACTGAGCACTGACTCTCTTGTACCCAAAAAAGCTCCATCCAATCATTAGGAAAAGAACCTACCAGTACTGAAAGACCCCAATAATTTACAAGGTTCTACAAAATTTCAGGGGGAAAAAATCCATTAGAAAAGAGAAACAATAAAAACCAACCAATAAGGTTATATTCAGAGTGATGATTAAACATGGAAAGTTTTAGCATATTGTGGAACAGAGAATTCAGAAAAGGAAATTAAGCAAAGGGGAAGTTTAAATATATATATATGTCCTTCACTGTGTTGTAGATTTAAACTACACCACCTCTCCACATGGTCTGTATATGTTCTGGGATTTTACAAGTAAATTTGGTAGGGAAACTGAAAACGTCACTATTTTTTCTGCGTTTTTGTGGCAGTTGACCAATTTAATTGTATTCTTAAATCAACTCATCATTTTGTAAGAACAAGAATCATTGCTACTCACGACTTAATTATATTCCCAAGAGTGTGATCTTCTTTGTTGATTGTAAACAGACAAGCATTTGGCACCTTTGTGTCCTTATTTATTGTAATCCTTCAATGAGAAAGACCAGGAGGGGGAAAAAAAGGGAGCGGGTCATATTAACACCAGCTTGTGCAGTCTTCTCTTATAATCATGCAACAATGTTACAACTGTTTTATGTAATCCTAGATTGTTAATCCAGCCTAACTAATCCATGAAATAGTTCACGATAACAGATCACAACTTTCAAGGATTCTGATAGGAACTCTTAAAAACCTGCATAGACAAGTCAGAAATTAAACGTGGTCCTTTTCAATGGAAAACCTAATTCCTACGCTCTCTTTACTATAAATACATAAAGCTAAGGTAAAGGTAAAGGTTCCCCCGCACATGCGTGCTAGTCGTTTCCAACTCTAGGGGCCGGTGCTCATCTCCGTTTCAAAGCCAAAGAGCCAGCGTTTGTCCGAGGACGTCTCCGTGGTCATGTGGCCGGCATGACTAGACGCCAAAGGTGCACGGAACGCTGTTACCTTCCCACTGAGCCACCGCGTCCCTTGTATTCAATGGAAAACCTAATTCCAACCCTCTCTTTACTATAAATACATAAAGCTACCTTGACACAAAGTTTAAGCTGTTTTACAAAGCCATTTCAGAGTGGAAGCAGCATTTACAGCTGTCAAAAATCTTTTATTCGTTAGATACATATCTATTTTTCAATTTTTTCAATCACTGCCATTTTTTAGGACGGGGTCCATGCATTCCTTCTTCCAATTTTCTCTGCAACCTTAGACTGGGCTAAGAAAGAGGAACTGGCTCCCAGCAAACCTCCATGGATCAGTGGGGATTAGAATCTGGGTCTCCAATATTTTAATCACTATATCATAATGGCTCTTTTTAAAATAAAGATAACAGAGAAAATAATAGATACTGTGCTTGGAGGTAAAGATGTAAGTTTGTTTACAATATTTCTACCCCAATTTCCTACTAGAAAGTATTTTAATTAGCTAAAAGCTATAATCTTTAGTGCATAGGAAATTGCCTTAAGAGAAAGTCAATCCACATGTTTATCTGGGGAGAAACAAAATCCAGCAAGTCCTAAAACCTGGTAAAAATCAATCAGCAGACATCAAGCTATAATGCACAAATTATAAACCAAAACACAACAGATACCTTTACAAAACTGGAATACTGCCAAATATATAACAAAAGAAATGAGAAAAATATCACATCGAGAAGCTGAGGGTCACACAACTATAAGTTGTGTTTTGTTGTACTGTATTTTCTTTTGCTTTTTATATTTGATCATAACCTTATAATGTAGAATGGAATGCAGGAGGTTTCTGCCTTAGAAATGAAATTTCTGTAACTTTTTAACGGCAAGATAAGAACTTTCTCAGGCAGAGGTAACAAAGGGATATTCACTTTATGTACTATCTGAACTGACTGCAACTGTATCTTTTTACAACAGACTCAAAGAGATTGTAACATCTTTTCCCATGCTAACTTTTTTCCCCCTACTTTTAAAACAATGCTCAAATTATCATGGCTTAATATTATGGGATATTCAGCAAACTGTCCCATCTTTCTGATGCAATTGGGATAGGATGATTCCATCCAAACAACTTTTCTTTTGTATTTCTTTCTGCTCTACTAAGTATAAAATGTATTCCAAGGATTTGCCCCAGCGTTCCTCTTGCTTTCTCCTATTTCACAGAGACCACCCCCTCTTTGTCAAAGTACTCTAATAAATTGTATTAAACGATCTTCCAACTCAGTTGCTTTAATATGTGCAGAGGTGGAAACTAGAGCTCATTACGGATGAAAAAAGGAATGAAATAAATATGGATTAATAATTACACATGCAAATCTCCAAGAGGCAGTATGCCCGTGAATAGGTTGGTGAGCTCTTAGGATTTGGATATGTGTTTTCAAAGCCCAGTATGTTTAGTCAGGTGGCAGCATATACAGATTAACCAGTAACCCTAAAATAATCTTGTGTCCAAATCCTAATCGGGTCCAACCCGATAAACTAAGCTTATCTGCTCACAAAATAAATAAATAAATGGGGTTGGACCCGATTAGTATTCCATGGCAAAATATCTGTATTGTTTGAAGAGGCACTCCTGAAGTCAACAAGAGATGAGATCAACTGAGATCTTTGTCCAAAATCTAGCATGAGCGTCCCAAAGGTGCTTTTTCATCTAGCATAAGTATATTTCACAGGCGTTGATTTTTCAAGATCTTGATGAATTTAACTTAGAAATGTCCAAAAAGTAAAGCTGAGGGCTTCTTCTGGCAAAAACTCTCCCTCTAGGGCTAGGCCAGGGGTAGGCAACCTCGGCTCTTTTATGACTCATGGACTTCAACTCCCAGAATTCCTGAGCCAGCATAGCTGGCTCAGGAATTCTGGGAGTTGAAGTCCATGAGTCATAAAAGAGCCGAGGTTGCCTACCCCTGGGCTAGGCGGTTGATGCGAGCCGCCTCCAAGTTCTTTAAATAAACGAAGAAAACCTTTCTTCCAGGAGTTCCAGGCATCACGAATAGCCCTCCTGCTCCATCTGCTTTTCCCCCATCCCCAAAACCCTCCCATGCAGGGGGTTGGAGACACGTGGACCAGCACAGTCCTTCCCCCGCTCTCCTTAACCAGGAGGGTCGATTTTGGCTGCCTCCCCCTCCGTCCCTTTTCCCTCTCCCACTGACTTTTTCTCCCCTTCGAAGAGTAAAAAAGACTCGAAGGCCGGAGGGGCGTTCATCCTCCCCACTTGCTTCTCGCAGACGCTTCTTCAGCAAAGCGGCCGTGAGAAATATATTTCCGTTGTCAAAATTATTACTACTCTTTCCGGGTTCAGATTTGTTTTTTTCTGCCAATAGGACGACCGTGCGTCACCCAGCGGCAAGGAGGACGAAACGCTTCATCGCGTCTCCAGCAGCAATTCGACTTCTAGGCTGCGCTTTAGCACCCCCTACTGGGTATTTGGGAATCGCTTTGGTGCACAGTACTGTAGTGGTTAAAGCATCGGGATAAAATCCGGAGACCGTGAGTTCGAAGGCTGCCTTAGGCATGAAGCCCGCTGGTTGCCCTTGGGCCAGTCTTAACTTCTCAGCCTAGGAAGGAAGCAATGGACAACTACAGTTTCCAGCAATGTATGGAAACTAATCAAAGAGAGAAGCAACCTAGAACTAAGGCGAAACTTCCTGACAGTTAGAACAATTAATCAGTGGAACAACCTGCCTCCAGAAGTTGTGTTTGGTCCAACATGGGAAGTTTTTAAGAAGAGACTGGACAGCCATTTGTCTGAAATGGTATAGGGTTTTCTGCCTGCGCAGGGATTTGGTCTAGAAGACCTCCAAGTTCCCTTCCAACTCTATTATTATTATTATTATTATTATTATTATTATTATTATTATTATTATTATTATTATTATTATTATTCATCACACAGTCAGCCAGATGTTCAGACTGGATTTGGCATTTTTGTCTACTTATCAAGTCGTTACCATGGACCTGGTATAGGCAGATGTGGATGTTTGATGGTATTACAGATATCGTTGCAGGATGGAAGCTGTTCCTTGTAAAGCCGCCTGTTGCAATTGACTGATGATGAATTTGTCTATTATTATCTTTATTATTACTGTATTATTAATCATCACACAGTGAGCCAGATGTTCAGACTGGATTTGGCAGCATTATTATTATTATTATTATTATTATTATTATTATTATTATTATTATTATTATTATTATTATTATTATTATTATTATTATTCTTTTATTTATTAAACATGAAACTCAGTCAACTGAACACTCAAATTGACAGGCACTAATGGTTGACACGGGTTGCTGCCAGCATCCTAGGTATCAACCAGGTATCTCATTAAAATGTAAGATGTTCCGAGTAGTGCAGTTTTTTGTAGCTTTGCTGGAGTTATTGCAGGAAGCTGCAATTTCTTGATGTATTTTGCAAAGTTTTTGGACATAGTTCCCAGTGCCCCGATGACAGTGGGTATCACTGTTACACGTTTCATCCATAATCGCGCAGTTTCAATGGCCAGGTATTTCGTAATTTTTTCCAATTCTTTTTCTTCGACTTTGGCATCTCCTGGTACAGTGATATCAACCAACTGTACGCTTTGGTTCTCTACAACTGCGATATCTGGCGTGTTGTGTTTCAAATGGCGATCTGTCTGTATTCAGAAGTCCCACAAGATCTTCACCCTCTCATTCTCAACAACTTTTTCCACCCTATATGTTCCCACGACTTTTCAGACATAGGCAAGTCATATTTTTTACACAATGCCCAGTTGTTACTACTACTACTACTACTATTACTACTACTACTACTATTATCTGCAATCTTACTAAGAAAATTTCTCCAGGCAAAGTATTCTCCTCAAAAGGAATACTGTAACATAAGGGAAGGCATGCTGTGGAGAGGATGTTCAAGTGACAGATTGTATTTATTACTGGGTACCTAGTTTCCCCTCACATGGCAGCTATTTTTGTGAATAGCTCAGCAGACATCTTGCAAAAATGCCAAAAATTTACTTTAAAAATTCAAAAATGCCTATCAGCCCCAAAGGTTGGTGACTCCTGAGCATTTACGTGTATTCAATAACCAGCGACCTTCACAACACACTGCAATGGCAAAACGACCCCATGCACAAGGTGACATCATCACAATGTTGCCTCTATTATCTGTGTCCCAGAGTATGACGTAAATCACTTGCCATGTTTGTGTGATGCAATCACATAGATTTTTGTCATTTGCAATCCCACCCCTCCTATGGACATCCATACAAATACTTAGTAAATTTAATATAGTTGGTCTTCAAGGGTTATGTTTGGTGGATTTGCCTAGAGACATAGATTTTGTATGGACAAGTATAATGAAATATGGAACTATTGATTATTCACTTAATTAGAGAGGCTGTTGTATTGTATCTCTGCACTAAGTTGGAGGTCACCTTTATTAAGTAATTTGTTTGATATACATTTTTTGCCATTTTTAACATGTCCTGTTATTCTCCTCCTCTTTCCCCTTTATTTTAGCTTGTATTTTAATGTCTGAGTTTGAAACGTAATATAAATATCTGTTAAAAAAAGAAAATAATAGATGAGTTCTCAAGTCATTCTTTGCTTCTGTTCTTGTCTCTCTGAGCTATGGAGACAAAGCTTACAGGTTTTTATCACCATGTTTTTAATCTCAAAATTTCCTCTGCAATTTACATGACAATCTGATGTTCTTCAAAGGGAGCAGTTAAAAAATGTCAGACATTGATGGAGCCCATTTTTTTTTTAAAAAGCTTTATTTTACATTCAATGTTTTGGGGGGCTTGAAGGGACAGCGGATCAAGGATAAAAAAAATTGTGAAGCAATTCTTTTTTCCTCTTACCTATATTAAGACCAACATCTTCATTTGTCTTACTGGATAACCCCCTTGCTGCCAAAAAAGAATTAGATAGAGACACTGTTCTCTCTCTCTAATGCCTGGGTCAGATGCTGCAGCTGTGGTTTTTATACAACATTTGAGGAATTTGCTGCAGTTTTATGGTGTTCCCAAAAGTTCAAATGTCCACCTCACCCTGTTCTAATTCAGTGCGGCTCTTCTATGCATCAGAGCTCAGAATCTGGAAAATGTTGCTTCTTCAAAAAATCCATTGCTAACGAAAAAGTTCTGTGTAAAATGGGAAATGGGACTTGTTACTTCACAAGATTCAGACCACTAATGCAACATTCTGTGTTTTTAGAGCTACATAAGGAAAAGTCAGAAGGAAAAAAGATGGAAGAATGAAAGGCACAGAAACTTTACCCTATCACACCCCCCCCAACAGAGTAACTGCATTGTTGCATATTATCAAAAGCATCATGAGATACAGAAACCCAGTCTTTTTTTAAAAAAAAAAGAATTGTCCAGTTCTGGTGGATGAACAGAGATAAAAGAGCCAGTCTGAATTACAGGAGAGGCCCCCAAAGAGAAGTTAGGACCTTCTGAGCACAGGGACAGTCCCTCCCATTCCATCTCAGTGGACAAAATTGAGTCCAGAGTGTATAGTTGTCATTCTGGGGATATAGCAACCATTCTGCTTGAACAGGGCAAAGATGGAGCTTGCCCCCAAAGGATTTTTTTGTGGGAGTCACGTCTGCAGTTCCACCAAGTGATTCTGATTCTGCTGGGCCATGTCAGTTGACCGGGAAACCTCCTTTTGATACATTTCTTCTAAATTGTGTAGTATCTGGAAAAGCCTGATGGGGCTGTCAGCATTTTTAGGATCTGTAGCAAGAGAGATGGGAAAGAAGAGAGGGCAGGTGAACTAGAAAGAGATATACAAACCCGCTAATCATTTGATATTCCTAAAAGAGGACAGCTTTGATCTGTAGAGGAACCTTTTTCCTAGCAAGGACTATGTTTTCTTAGACTTAATCTTCAGGAGCTGCATTGCAGGTGAGGCTGAAGGAAGCAGTGGAGTAGAGGAGTCAGAAGTGGACAGAGACATCCGTTCTCTCACTGATATCATGCAGTAGTGTGTGGGAAAGACCTTGGGAGAAGAAGTGGAGGAGATGCTGCCTTGGGAAAGGTCCGATAAGAGACAGCATATCCCCCAGGTGAATAGTGGGCAGGGCAAGAGACTCAGAAGAGACCCTCCCTAACTTCTCAAGATGTAAAAGAGATGGGTGCACTATCACACATGCAAGATTCTGTTAATGTATCTTAACAGTAAAGTAGAATTGACTAATCTGATCATGTTTTCTGTCTGGTAAGGCTGACGCTAATCTTTCAATTATCTCTACATATCTATAATCTATTATAAAATTATAAAATTATAATATAGATTCTAATATAATATATGAATACATATATGTGTTCACCTCTGGTTAAAGGTATTGTGTGGACACAAGACATTATGAACAAATGCAACCTCAACCTCGCTCTCCATTTCAACCATCCATTATTATTATTACTATTGTTGTTGTTGTTGTTTTGTTGTTGTTACTACTATTATTATTATGTTTGCACAATCAGCCAGATGTTAGCCACCTATCTTAGTATTATTTAAATGTATTATCTCCCAACTCCAATGGACTCTGGGTAATACTAATACTAATAATAATAATAATAATAATAATAATAATAATAATAATAATAATAATAATAATAAAAAGATGGAAGGGACCTTGGAGGTCATCTAGTCTAACCCCCTGCTCAGGCAGGAAACCCTATACCATTTCAGACAAATGGCTGTCCAGTCTCTTCTTAAAAACTTCCAGGGTTGGAGCATTCACCGCTTCTGGAGGCAGGTTGTTCTACTGGTTAATTGTTCTAACTGTCAGGAAATTTCTCCTTAGTTCTAGGTTGCTTCTCTCCTTGACTAGCTTCCATCCGTTGCTTCTTGTCCTGCTTTCGGGTGCTTTGGAGAATAGCTTGACTCCCTCTGATTTGTGGCAGCCCCTGAGATATTGGAACACGGCTATCAAGTCACCCCTCACCCTTCTCTTCATTAAACTACACATACCCAATTCCAGCAACCGTTCCCTATATGTTTTAGCCTCCAGCCCCCCAATCATCTTTGTTGCTCTTCTCTGTACCCTTTCTAGAGTCTCAACATCTTTTTTACATCGTGGTGATGTAATTAAATTTAAATTTAAAGTCTAATTAAATTAAACTAAACTAAATTTAATTAATTAAAAATGTGTACCTTCTGTCTGGCGTTTTTCATTTTTTTCCAGCACTGACAATTCCATATACTTTTCCCTTTGGATAGTAAAAATAGAATAAGGTGAAAGTTAATAAATTATACAGCAAACTTCACTGACGGATGCACTTATGAATAGCAAGAAAATAATCCCCTCAAAACCTCAATAGTTTTTCAGGTTCCAGAGAGTACCTGTTGAACTGGAAAAAGCAATGTACCTCAAACTTGGCAACTTTAATTTGAACTGCTTTCTTTTTCTTTACAAATCTTGATTGCAAAACAGTTCCACCTTCAGCTTAACCTCAATTCCCTAAATGCTAATTAGTGCAGCACATCCAGGCCATAAAGAATGAAAAGCCAAAGTACCCCAGTTTTATAAGGATATTTCAGCATTGGGTAAAGAAGGCACGGTCAGTCAAGTCACCTCATTACTTCTTGGATTGTAAGTAGATGCTGGAATATCAGCTGAGCCTCCAAGTCAGGATCCAAGGGATCGTTCCATTCCCGCAGAGTTACTCCATGCCGAGTTTTGTCACAGCCAAGACCTTTAAAGCAAGGAAGGGATCACTGAAGCCATTCGTTCTAATGTTGGAGAATTATCTTGCTGACAACCCTACAAAGTCCCAAGCTTGTTTACATACAGGTAGTCCTTGACTTACAACCACAATAGGGGCCAGAAAACTCATTAAGTGAGGTGGTTATTAAGTGAGGCTTCACGTGACCACACCAGATTTTCCAACACTTTTTTTACTGCAGTCATTCTATGAATTTCCATAGTCATTAAGCGGGACATCATAGAATGTGATTTATGACTTTCTCTGCTGGCTTTCCCATTGATGTTGCTGGTGGGAAGCAAATGGCTGGGAAGGTTGCAAATGACGATGAGATGAGATCGTGTGACCATGGGACACTGCAACTGTTGTAAATGTGTGACAGTTGTCCAGCATTTGAATCTCAATCACAGGGTGTCTGTGATGGTTGCAAGCATAAGGGTCACTTACAAGACACATTTTTCAGCACCGTCATAATTTTGAACAGTCACTAAATGAAACGTTGTTAAGTGAGGACTACCTGCAATATATTCTCAACATATCCATTGGGATGGAAAAGCATATGTCAGGTCCCCAAATCCTTATTGTCTTCCTTGCATATACACTCTTGTGCTCTTGTTTTGGGGCCTGCCATTCTGCTGGGGGAGGGGGGAATTTGCTTTCGCTTGGGATAACTTGCTTTCTGCTTTTCTTCTCTCGCCTCTATCCCCTTGAGAAAGGAATGCGTCTCTCTTATCAGGGAGACGGTTACAGGGAAACTAAACTGGAGAAGACCTTGAGATGCGTGCCAATCTTGCCAGTTACCCACACATCGTGCCACCTGTGCATTGGCTGGATTTTAAATGGACATTATGACTCTGGTGGAAGGAGGAATATTGCTAGCTTAACTATACCATTTAAGCGGGATTTTCCCCAGATCTCGCTTTGACTTCCCTACTGTCATTAACCCTTAATAAAAGTTTCCTTTTGAGACAATGCCTGTTTCAAGAGTTCTGCTTTCTTAGGTGGTTAGCTGAGGTGGGTCCTTACACATGCCTAACAGGGCTTCTGGGATAGCAGCTCCATTATGGGTCAAAGGGCTTTACAATGGAGCAACTGTCAGCGTGCAAAGCTCTTACCTCAATGCCTCCCCTACAGGGATGCAACAGGAAATCTTTTTCAGGAATATTTTTTTCTGTAGTCCCTGACTGGATCCACCCTATTCTGAAAAGTCTTTCTTTCATTGGCTTCTCCTCCAATCACAATTTTTGTCCTGCTCTGGTCAGGTTATGGTGAGCAAGCATACCGGTGGATGTTTTGAACAGGCTACATAATGCTTTTCCAACATTCCACCAGGTAGAAAAGTATCAAAATCAAGCGCCAAAATAAGAACAACCTGGATTACATGTTATAAGACTACTTCAATATGATCAGATTTTGAAATAACTTTTTTTTTTATTTTTACGACCCTGTAATCTCTTGCTTTGGGGTGGGAATCAGGGTAACTGAAGGGAACTGAGCATTTACTGACTGGATGCCTTTCCTGATGCCTATTGCTAAGTTCACAGCAGATATTTTTTCTCTGCACTTTGATAGAGAAACATCTGCTGCTGTCTAGGACTGAACTCTCAACCTTCCAAGTGGGAGGTGAGAGTTTTCACCTCTGGACCACCTGCCACTCCAGATTTTGAAGTAACTGATTCTGCATATTTACTTAACAGGGATGTGTGTGTGTGTGTGTGTGTGTGTGTGTGTGTGTGTGTGTGTATGTCACTGTACAAGCAGTCCTCAACTCATAAGCATTATTGAGCCTGGAATTATGGTTGTAAGTTGTAGCACTCATTAACCGGGTCACCATGTGATCATGCCTGATTCTACAACCTTAAGCAAATGCCCTGGTTGCCAATTGTCCAAAATGCAATCACATGACCGTGTATGTGTGTGGGGGGGAGGGGGCGGGAATTCTGGAACCGGGTTGTAAGTAGCTCTGGAAAGGGCCACCGTAAATTTGAGTGGTTGGCAAGCGAGTGATCATTACACAAGCAGTAGCTGTACATTTTTCTTTTCTATACTTTGGGTAGTTTTTTTAAAAAAGCACTCTATATATTGATATATATTAAAATAAACTTAAGGAGAAAACATTGTGATACACATACCCACATTCCCAGAGATATGGGAAATATCAAGGGCAATACAGTAGCATTGCCAAAGGATGCAATACCTGCTTTGTCCTTTTGGTGGCAGCAACTCCATTTGTCTCCTCTGAAAACCCCTGGATGATAGGAGCATAGCATTCCCTTGTTGTTCCCACAGACTTTCCGTAAGGCTGAGAGCCACTGGCTCAGCTCATTCACACACTGTAAATGAAGACAAGGCAAAAAGACATCAATGCCGTGGATTCTTCTGACCAGATGTAGCCAGGGCCTTTAACATATCCCCCCCCCTTTTCTGCCCTACAATCAGGGAAACAGGCCCAGGCTGTGGTTTTTCCCATGCTGTACACTGCAAGTCAACAGAAAGCAGACTGGACATAAAAGTCAGGAAGCCAGTGTTGAGTTGTTTCAATTCCCTTAAAACAGGGGTGTCAAACTCAATTTCATTGAGGGCCGCATCAGCATTGCGGTTGCCCTCAGGGGGCCGGGTGGGTGTGGCCTGGGTGGGCGTGGCCTACTGGGTGGGCGTGGCTAAAGTGTGTATGGCCTACTGGGTGGGCATGGCCAGCTCTACATCGTTCGCATCAAGGGTGCCTATGGGGGCCTGGGCAGGAGTGGGACAGATCTGAGGGTCTCTGACAGAAGGAGGGTCTCTGGGCCAGGGCCAAGGCAGTGGGGGCCGTTCCCTCACTGTTTCCAGGATGGCTTCGTGGGCCGCATGAAACCACTTCACGGGCCGCATCCGGCCCCCGGCCCTTGTGTTTGACATGTCTGCCTTAAAAGATCCATTTGACCTTCAGTCTTGTTCATTGTGACATTCATACACGAGAGAATAGAAATGTAACAGGATGCTTGAACCATAGTTGATACTGAACCATGCCTATTAAAATTACCCAATGATAAAATGCAAATATGGAATAGAATTACAATCTGATTCACACAATTCATTTATTTTCCAAATTTACTTGATACAATGGTTTCATGGTCTAATTAAATGTCAATGCCTAATGTTGTTGTTGTTAGCTGCGAAGTCGTGTCCGACCCATCGCGACCCTATGGACAACGTTCCTCCAGGCCTTCCTGTCCTCTACCATCTTCTGGAGTCCATTTAAGCTCAATGCCTAATATAGGTTATGTCAACTGCAAAACTGATTTAATTGACCCAGTGTTCAAAGAAGATTATAATGTCTACGCTGCTAACATCAGGTGTTTTTGCATTGACAACAGATGGAAATGTAGTCATCTTTTCCCTTTCGCTTTTAGAGTTAGATGATGCTGGGAGGGGAGGGGGATGTGAATGAGAGTCCAGCTAGACATAACAACACTAAACCTAGCATGAGAATCAAGGTTATTGAGCCCAGATCTGATAAAGAATTGGCAGGCTGGAGAGCTGGAGAGCCCGCACTTCAAGCTAATTGGGGAATGTGATTTATGACTGTTAATTGGAGGAGGGAATTGTGCTTTGATACTATGTGCCCAGGGGAGGGGAATTCAGTTTTTGGCTTCGATTATGTAGTGCCGATATTATGCTACTCGAATAAAAGATCCTTTAAGGTAAACAATGCCTCAAAGTTCTTTTGAAGAGTTTCATCTATCGGAACCATGACATATAATTTAGCTAGAGACAAATCCTTTTTTTTTTTAGGTAGATGGGGCTAAATTAATTTAACTGAATAAATTCCTTTCATGGTATGTTAACTACTTATTGGAGGGCTACCTGGCCTTGTTATCAGTCATTATCGAGACAAAGACCTGGAGAAGAACTGCAAAAATAGAACTTCTCTTGGTATTCCGCCTCTGTGGTCACTTGTTTTCATCTACTGCAGTCAAATCTTTCCATGGTGGTGTTCATCCTAACTGAAACACCATCAATGAGTCATTCCAGATTAGCTAAGCCTGACTGATGCTGGATCATTCTCATGATGCAAATAAGGCCTATGCCAGGGGTCTTCAAACCTGGCCCTTTTATGACTTCTGGACTTCAACTCCCAGAATTCTTCCTGGCTGAAGAATTCTGGGAGTTGAGTCCACAAGGCATAAAAGGGCCAAGTTTGAAGACCCCTGGCCTATGCTGTTGTTAAACTCTCATAAAAAGTGTCTTTCAACTTAAATTCATCTCCTGGTGAATTCATTGATACATGCATACTTTTCTTGACAGCAGAATGAAATTAGTTTCCTGCTGTCTTGTTTGGGGACATTTTGACTACAGCCCTGAGATTTCTTAGTGGCTTCTCTTCCAAGTATTTACCAGACCTGATTCTGCTTAGCTTCTAAACCCAGACCAAGATGGCCAGGTGCTACACCTGCTGGAGCAAAGTATCAACGGGGTGCATGTTTGTTTCTCCTTAAAACATTTTGATTCCCTTGCATTTTATTTGAAAGCATCTCTCAGGTTTGCAGATGTGAGAAACTGCTGGATTCTTTGCATTTGTTTGTCTGATTTATATAGCTGCTCATCTCACAAAACAAGTGGCATGTCGTATCTACCAATACAACTTGTGTCATGTGGTCACCCAGATGGAATTCTTGCTTCTCCCTCCCCATCCAAGCAAAATGTGACTTGTTGTGTCTCCACCTTGCACTGCAGGTAAGCTGTGTCTTCTTGCCCAGCATCGTTAGTGTAGATGATCTGCATGACATGGGAGATACCAAAACTCTTCTCCTCTACCTTCTCAGCTGCCCGGATGCTTGTCAGTGGCACGAAGGAGCTTTTCTGAAAGGAAATCTCATAAATATATAAACAGAGAAGGAGAAGCCTTGGATCAAATGGAAACAAACTCTGTTTCGCATTCTGAATCCAACCAGATGCTTTTAGCAGTTTTTCCCTAGTAGCCACTAGTATTCTGGAGTAGACTGTCTCTAACCATGGAGATTTCTATATATCATCACAACAGGTAATACCTAGAAGTAGAGCTTTCTTCCTCCATGAATTTGACAAATCCTCTTCTAAAGTTTCCCTCATATGGAAAACACTTAAAAAGGTAAAGGTTTCCCCTATACCAGCGATGGTGAACCTTTTAGAGACCGAGTGACCAAACTGCAACCCAAAACCCACTTATATATCGTTGGGTGCCGGGTGGGCGTGTCCCATTGGGTAGGTGTAGCCCATTGGGTGGGTGTAGCTCATTGGGTGGGCATGGCCCATTGGGTGGGCATGGCTGTGGTGGTAATGGCAGACTGCGTGGGACTAAAAAGTTCAATCAGTCAATTCCAACTTTGTGAGATCTTTTTTTCCCCATAAGAAGTTGAAATTGATTGATTGAACCTTTTTTTTTTGCACACGGCGGTGGAGGCCTAAAGTGAAAAGGTTTTATAAAACCCAGCTGAAAGCCTAGGATTGGGGCGATGGTGCACTTGCCCACAGAGAGGGCTCTGCGTGCCACCTGTGGCACCCGTGCCACGGGTTCGCCATCACGGCCCTATACAGTCACGTCTGATTCTAGGGGTAGCGTTCATCTTTATTTCTTAGCTGAGGGAGCCAGCATTGTCCAAGACAATTCCGTGGTCATGTGGCCAGTGTGACTATATGCAGAGGTGCACAGAATATCTTTAACCACTGAGCCACCAGATCCCCCCAAACACTTAAAGCTACCCCAAAATCATTGCCATCAAAAACATTAAGTGTGGTTGTTGGCCGTCCAGAAATATTCTCCCCACTATAGTAGAAACTTGTACTATCACGCTGTCATATTCCATCGCTAATAATCAATTGAATTCTGAGCTTGCTTGAAAGTTATTCTTCTTCAGCACAATGTCCAAAATCGCACCATGAATTCAAGCCTCTACACTCCTAATCCAATGTTCTTATACTACATTGCTTCAAGGGCCTCAAAGATTTCATTGATTATGTGCCATCAAGTTGTTTTTGACAACTATGGAGGTAGATTATATAATGATCTATCCCTAACCTGGTCTTTTTAAATCTCCCAATGGTACTCCTCCATTGCCACTGCAACTGAATTCATCCACCTTGCAGCTCAGCATCCTCTTCTTCTCTTCCCTCCCATCTTTCCCAGCAGTGGTACCTTTTCTAGAGAGCTCAGTCTTCACATAATAGCAATACCAATAGCACTGAGACTTATATACCACTTCATAGTGCTTTACAGCCCTCTTTAAGTGGTTTACAGAGTCAGCATATGGCCCGCCACAATGTGGGTCCTCATTTTACCCACCTCGGAAGGATCAACCTCGAGCCCATCAGGATCAATCTCCTGGCAGTAGGCAGAGTGAGGCTGCAATACTGTATTCTAACCACTGCACCATCACAGCTCAAACGTGTCCAAAGTAGGATAATTTGAGCCTGGCCATTTGGTTGTTGCTTCGGGAGAAGAGACCTAGCTTCTGTGATGACTGGCCAGCCTTCATGGGCACTCCTTCCTTGGACTCCCCAACTTATAGAGGGTTTCAAGAGAAGGAACACGGCCAGAGCCTTGGGTGGTGGCCAGTTTCTGTCCTTTACCTACCTTGGAGTTGGGTGTCTTGGCACAGGTGAGAGCCTCATGCGTTAATGAGAAATGGAGCTTCTTGAAGGAGAACGAGAGGAGAGGCCCCTTGCTTCTTGCCTTGTGGATAAAGAGGTACCCCTCTTTTACAACCTGAGGTTGCAGGGAAATGGGCTTCTGCAGGTCTAATTCTGCAATTCAACATTCACAGCAGTCAATGCAATATATGTGCATGTGTTCTGAATGAGCATGAAATAACAACAACAATAATAGTAATAATAACAGTTGCCAGAAAATCACAGGATATAATCTGCTGTCCTCATTGCTAACCCCAGTCCTGCTTATATAAGTCTCTCTTCTAGCTTGTTGTTAACTGGGAAAGTCCCTGCAAAGTGTCTTACTCAAAGCCATTAGTGAAGCCATCTAGCTTTGCTGCGCTCCCCTCTTTGGATGACACCAAGGGTGGGAAACCAGGGTCATCCACAAGTTTGCTATTTTGGTCACCAGCTTTGCCTTTGTCCTTGGGATGCAAGCTCTGCCCCTTTTGTATAGGCATGTGATATCACAACATACATACAAAAGGACTGTAGATCACTTTTTTGTCATAACTTTGAACTGTCGTTAAACAAATGGTCATAAATTGAGGACTGCCATACTATGAAAGAAATGGGATAAGGCACTAAATTTCAGATACCAGTAAACTACCATCTGGCTGATGGCTCGGAGAAAGTGCTCTGCTGCTTGTAGTAACCAGAACATTTCTTAATTTCTTTGACTTTATCAAGCATTTACCCTCTTTCTCCTCAATATCGATTAACTGCAGGATGAACTGCTTCATCTGGGCAACACCGCGTTGAATGGTGGCTTGCAGAGGGGCCATCCATGCTTCCTTGGTGCGGCTGATGCTTGTGTCCATGTTCCCCACGTTTTGGACAGCCTGGCCCAGCAGAAAATCGGAACAAGTCACTACAACTCAAGAACAAACTTCACCCAGATTGAGAGAAAACCAGCATGGTTTGCAGCGGGGAGAATGTTGGGACTTGTGGGATTAAGGGGACTGAGATTTACAGTAAAAAGCCACTCTGCACTATCCAATCAGGAGTCATGCTTGGGGGAAGGGGAGGGCAGGGCAGGGGAGGGGGAAGGGGAAGGGCAAGGAGAAGGCAAGCAAGACGAGATGAAATAAGACATTAGAAAAGAGAGCAAGGGACACTTGACAAGAGTCAAAAAAAGGACCCCTTTTGGACATCATTGCATTATTAAGAGCATTTCTTCTGGGACCGGGTCTTACCTTGGCCAGCAGAAGCAGAGCCCGGCTTGTGTGAGCATCGGCGTGCTTCTCCCGTAAGTGGAAGAGTTTGGGGGACATAATGGCTGGAGAGAAGAATCGTAGGCAGAGGAAGCTGGTGATGGCAATGAACTTCACATTCTGCAGGTGCAGAAGGATACAGTTTTTGAAAAGGGATGGGAACAGACCAAAGACAAAAACAATCTGACAGGCAATACCAAACCTCTCAGTTTGTTGTCTTGGAGAAAAGGAGAGTGGTTGGAAGAAGATAACAAAACTAGAAATGAAACTGGCCCTTCCTTTAAAAACACATTCAAATCCCTGCTGGATGGGACTCTACGATCCTGCGGCTTTTCTTCCCACAAGATCTGACAAGTCGCCTTACCTGACAAAGAAGCAGAAGACTTACGAAAGAATTTGTAATTGCAAAGAATTTACAAAATTATAATCCCACATTCCTGGGAGGGGACCGAGATTGAGTTAGAAGAATGCTGCCCAACTGACCTGATTTTTCTCCTCGGGGAACCGTTCTCCCACTCTCTTGAAAAGTAGCTGAAAAGTGGCACGGATGACAGGAGGACACATCTTGGCAGACCTGGTGATGGTGTTCAGTAGGTCAGTCAGATACGACTGAAGGAGCTGGCCGCTCTGCTGGATCACCTCACTTTCACTGTGGATCCGGTGAAGGCTAGAGCATCTGGAGCAAGAAACAAAAATAATGAAATAACTCAGAACTTCCTGCGTGCCATTCAGAGCCATGTTGGATTACCCAAAATGCAGTATCCAATCAGATTGATGTCACATTCAAAATGGCTGCTTCATGCTCTGAAAGCATGAATAGCCCATCAGTTTGATGGCGAGTAGCAGGTGAATGATTGATTACATCTTCAATGGCGCAGTGGCTAGAATGTAATACTGCAGGCTAATTCTGCTGACTGAAGACTGTCAGCATTTCGGCAGTTGGATTCTCACCGGCTCAAGGCTGACTCAGCCTTCCATCCTTCCAAGGTCGGTAAAATGAGGACCCAGATTGTTGGGGGGCAATGTGCTGGCTCTGTAAACCGCTTAGAGAGGGCTCTAAAGCACTGTTAAGCGGTATATAAGTCTAAATGCTATTGCTATCATTAGGATCGGAGGAGGCTCTTAGTTTTTCTTAATCTTAGCAATTTTAAGTTGAGTGGACTTCATTTCCCATAATTCCCCAGTCAGCATGCCAGCTGGAAATCTGGGAGTTGAAACCCAGACCTTTTAAAGTTGCTAAAGTTGTGAAAACTGCCTTAGCTGAAGCTCTAGTAGAACTAGTGCTGGTTCTTCAACCAGGCAGCCAGGCTTCATTTCCAATTACGGTACACAATTCACCATACTTTTCAGAAAAGTAAACATGCTAATTAAATGTGGGGAAAAAGTCTTTGCTGGTTCATGCTAGATAGATTGGTATCGTCTTACTTCCTCTCTGGATGCACTAAAAACATGGTAGCGCTCTATCTATCTATCTATCTATCTATCTATCTATCTATCTATCTATCTATCTATCTATCTATCTATCATTTATCTACCTCTATTATCTACAGTATCTCTCTGTCTCTCATTTATCTACATCTATCTATCTATCTATCTATCTATCTATCTATCTATCTATCTATCTATCATCTATCTATCTATCTATCTATCTAATGAATCTTTCTCATTCATTCATTCTACAGAGCCACTATAAATGCTGTGAAGGATGCATATTCAAAGTGTCAGTGGAATACTCAATGTAACTTGTCTACTAGCCACAAAATTTAAAATTATGTTGCCTGATACATGTTTTAATCGCCTCAAGCAATAAGACAATGGGAATGACCTCTAGCAACTACTAGGATTCAAGATCTACTTTACTTCCTTGATAAGCAGGTCTAGTTTTTATTATGCATAATTATATGAATCCTCCATACTTTGCATTTTTTATGCCTGAACAGCATCCAGGTAAAGAATTTTAACGACATTGATAGAACTTTCTCTCTGTCTTAGGCACTAACATGCTGGTCAATCAAGATTTCTTGCCGCACTTGATTTTTTTCTAACTTAAAATATATTTAAAATTGAAACTGGCTTATTTCAAAGAAACACCCCAACTTTATTTCCCAGAATGCACTTGTGAATCAAATCAGCCATTTCTGAAGAACCTGGGATGGAAAATAGCAATCTTGGAGAACAAGAGGCCCCATCCCCCACCCCAGTTTGCATTCTGGTAAATGGGAGGGTTGGGATTGATAATGCTAATAAGGGTTGCCATTTTGTGAAAGCACCCACAACCCCTTCTCAAGGTTTTGTGTCCGGTGGCTCAAAAACCCTTTGACTATAAGTCTCTCCCCACTGTTGCTCCTTCCTACCCGATCTCTTTGCTTTCCACTTTGTTGGGATCTAGTTCGATGTATCTCTTCTCTTCAAACACTCGGTTGATTGATGGCCTAAGGATTCGATGGAGGTATTGCATACCTGCCACCTACAGAGTCAGAGATTAGGGACACAGCAGAAGGTAGTGAGCTTCATCATCAGAAACTGGCGGGAAGAGCCTCCCACCCCCCGTCATAGAAGGAAGACAGAATCCCCAAAAGTACCTTCAGAAATGACTCCATAGACTTAGAAGCTAGAGAATTGCTCCGAAACAATGTGTTGGGTTCAACTGAAACACAGAGAGTGGTTTAGGATTGGTCACTGAACTATATACCCTTTCAACCACTTCATCTTGTTTTATGAAGAAACCAGGATGACTTGCTACTGTATCTATTGGTTACATTTTAACCCTTGAAAGAGTCAAGACATCTTTCATTGGCTGTCTTCTTTGATTCGGCTATATCTTTCTCTTAGATGATAGAATAGCAAAAATGATTGCCTGAAATGAATATGATATTCATCTTTGCCATCACTGGCTTTCAAAGACTTTTTTTTTGCCAACTCGGAAGACTTCCCTCTTTTTCATATTGATCGCTCTCTTCCCTTTATATCTTATTTCAGATATTCTCTCCTCTTTGCATTCTTTTCCTTAGCTTTTGCTGCCCATCTTGTCCACCCAGAAAGCTTCTAAATACCTTGACAATTCCAAACTGAATGCAAAGGAGTTTGAACACAACTAAAACGACCACAATACATGTTGGGATTAAAAGACAAGATAGGACAGACAATTAATAAACTGAGTTGGACAGGTTTAGCATGTCCATTGGCTGTATTTACACAAAATGCTTTACACCCGGGTTGACCAAATGCATTATATAGCTCATACAATATGATGTACCAAAATGGGAAAAAAAGATTTAACGTAGTGTCCTGGTTTACATGCTACACATTAAGATATCACACAGAACCACAAACTACTTAATGCTACTAGTTTAGCTACTGGTCTAGCTCCTTTGAACCCACATCCCACCATTCATGGTAATTAATTTATTACATGTATAGCCCATGACAATCAGAATGAACTCCTTGGCAATTTATGTGACAAAAATATTAAGATATCCATGGTTTCATTAACAAGAAGAACAATTAAAACAAAATCAACATCCCCAATCACACAGACACACACAGACACACACACCAGGAAAATGGCAGGAACGTATCCAAGCAGTCACCAGGGGTTAACACTAACTCAAAGGCACCCTCCCTTCTCTCCCACCCATGCACAAAATCATAGCATAAAGCGATGGGTAGCGTAAACCCCTTCCCTCCTGCCCTGGCTGGTCCTTACAGGTTCTGTCCAGCTCCAGTTTGAAGAGGAGGTCCAAGAACTCTTTAATCAAGCCTTGGCCGAGGAAGAGCTTGACCAGGTTGACCGCAAGTTCCTGTCTGCATTCAGCTGTTGTGGTCTCATCAATCAGGGTTATTAAGTGCCCTTTCTGGTTCTGTAAGGAGAAGAGTGTGGGCAGAGGAAATACATTTCATGGAGAAGTTAATGCACATTGTTTCAGAAGGGGAGGGGGTATTTTTCATAAAAACGTGATGTTTCGTGTGTCCCTTTGAACATAACCTTCTGCATTCTCTGTTTTATCAAGCACATTACATGACACATACAGTCTTTGTGCAGCTGCCTTCCATTCCAAGCCACACAGGAGTCATAAGTAGGAGCCAAAGATATTTTTCCGCTTAAAGCAAAAGATGAAACATTGATGAAGAGTCTCAGTCACCCACACAGAGAGTTACTCAGAAGTTGAATCGCGGCAACCGGATTTCTTTTCTTTTTCGGTTTGAAACGTTTCGCAGCTCATCGAAGCAGCTTTTTCAGTCTGAGAATCTTTATCAAACAAAGAAGCTACTCTGATAAGCAGCAAAATGTTTCAGATGAACGAAAGTATTCCAGTTGCCATGATTCAAACATGGCCCTTTGTTTCACGTACAGAAATTCCTCCATCAGCTCAATTTTGCTTCAGTACAGTATTAGCAATAAGGGAGGATCCACCACCAACTCCTGAGTGCAATGAGCCAGCCTGTTCTGTACCAGCCTGCTACCGGCCCTGCAGATAAGGCAGGGACAACCCCTTTTACAAGAAAGCAAGAGGCTGGAACTAAGCCTGCCAAATTTATTAACATAAAAACATAAACAGAGCAAAGAGAGCAAACACGAACCATGAAACAGGAGCTATTCAAGCGGTTGCCTTCAGCAAACCAGCCCTCCCACGCATTCCCCTTTTAAACAGTTCAGGGCGTGGCTTCTCTCTGCCTCCTTCCGAGGTGCCCCATTACCTTCCTCTGTTTACTCCTGATTGACTGCCTCCTGCGTCGGGCGTCCTTGAACAGGGCCAGCTGTGGGTCATCTTCATCCACGCTATCAGGCTCACACAGCTGGGTCTGTATCGTGACCAGGTGGGAGGGGCCTGGCTGAGGGCTCTCATCAGCAAGTTCTCCAACCCCCCCAGCAAGCTCTTCAACACCCCCCTCCTCCTCTGAGTCGTCCGACCCAACTGCCGACCCCACAGGCTGACCCTGAATCACAACACAGCCAGCCTAGGAGGTTCAGAAAAGACTGTGTGGCCTGAAGCACTATATTCTTCAAGAGAGTGACTGGATGGCTCAGATGGAATGGCTGCAGAACTGTGCATGTTGCCTCTTTCCCCAGGATCACAACGCCAGCACTTCACTCTCCCTAATGGTGGATCTGGGTTGTGAACTAGGTTAGCATGAGAGAACTACCTGATCTACGATCACCCAAAGATCATAAGAAATCTTTGGAATAAGAACTGGGGGCTCCCATCCACTCCTTCTCCAGGAACAAGAATAATACAAGGATCTTAATCAGTGGAAGGACAGGCCTCCAGAAGTTGTGGGTGCTCCAACAGTGGAAGTTTTTAAGAAGAAATCGAACAATTATTTGTCCAAAATGGTATAGGGTCTCCTGCCTGAACAGAGGGTTGGACTAGAAGACCTCTAAAGTCCCTTCCAATTCTGTTATTCTGTCTCACCTTTACCCCTACTTTAACTTCCTGGCACAGCAGCTCCACAAGAGGCTGGTAGTAGATGGATGGCAGAACCATTTCATCCCGAAGCTGTACCTGGAGATGTAAGGAACCTAGATTCCCTCTGAAACACAGGGAAAAATAAGGATATTAGATATACCTTATACGTTGGTTACCACCTAGGGCCATTTGGGGATGGTAGACATAGTTCAGTTTTTAAGGGTCTATTGTGGATGATCTCATGGAATGTTTCTCATAAGCATCTCCACAATTATTCTCAAAAGGAGCAAAGTTGATCTCAGGCACTTCTGTTAGCCCTAGGGCAAAATTAACTAACCAGACAAAAAATAAATAAAAGTAGACAAGATGAATCAGCTCAAGACACTGTAAGGCAACTTCCAACCCTTTTGAGGAAATCCTTCTAAACTTCCAAGGTGCTCCTAATTTTCATTTCTCCACTGATAGCCTGGTGAACACTGAGAATGAAGACTTACTCATCCAATCTTGGCTTGGATTTGTCTGGGCGGAGCAAAAACCATCCTTCTTCTCGCTGGACAGCCTTCAGCCTTTGCACATTGAATACCACCTGCAGATCAGAAAGAAATGTCCAAAGGAGTTGGTGGACCTCCAAAAGATGTTAACCATCCAAGATCCAGCAATCAAGTAGCAAGTAGGTGATGGGATAAGCCATTCCCCAATTGTTTCTTCCATGTCAATTCTTGGGATGGGAGGAAGCTCAGTGGTAGAGAACATGTCATGGAGGCAAAGAGGTGCATCCTACTTTTCAAGGCAGGGCTAGTATAGAGTCCTAGCAAATTAACACTTTATTATCAATTGTCCCACTCACAAGATCCCTGAACGGACAGGGGAAAAAGCAGGAATCAGCCTGTATGAAAGATTCTCCCCGCTCCAAGTCACCACCTCCAAGTGCCCTTTAAGAGCCTCTGTAAAGTGTGATTTTTGGTTTGTTTCAAAATAATATTCATTGTTTTTCTACTCATATGGTTTGAATGTTTTGAGATAATGTTTTTCAAACTTAACACCTTTAAGATGTGTGGACTTCAATTCCCATAATTCCTCCAGCATCCAGCTGGCTGGAGAATTCTGGGAGTTGAAGTCCACAATAAAGTTGCCAAGTTTGAAAAACATTTGCAATTGGGAGGGTATAAATATTTGCAGTAATAACAATGACCCAGCCAATGGCAGCACATGGTCAAGTTTATTTGGGCTAAGAACCTAAGCAAAAGTCAGGCCTGGTTAGTATTCAGGGGGATGTTGTAGGACATAGGTCCCCAACCTTTTGGGCACCAGGGACCAGTTCCATGGAGAAAGGTTTTTCCATGGACCGGTGAGTGTGTGGTTTTGTGTGCTGCCTGCATCCCACGGGTGGGGCTTTGCTTGTTTGTGCGGACCAGTAGCTGGTATGCCACGGCCCAGTACCGGTCCACGGACCCCTGTTGTAGGATGTCTGAAAAACCATCCTGGGAGACTGAATATCAAACCACTTCTTTAACTTTGCCTTGTACACCGCCCTGAGTCCTTTGGGAGAAGGGTGGTATAAAAATTTAATAAATAAAATAAATAAATAAACTTTGCAAGAAAAAAAAGTGAACCTGTGAAGCCAAATTGATTTTGTTGGCAGTGTTTTTAAAAAAAGTCACCATCAGTTGTCATCAACGTCATCACCATCTTGACCCAATACAAAGTGCATGCTTGTGTCCATACAAGCAACGGTTGTTTGAGTTTATTATTTATGTTTATTGTTTGTGTTTATCGCTTGTGTTTTATCCTCAAAAGCAGCCCAAAATTATGTATGTGAGATGGGTGGCTGCATAAATCAAGAAATAAATGCATCTGTCTTGTCAATGATTTGCATCCAGTGCCTAGTATGGTCAAGACTCAAGAGGACCAATTGCCCATCTCTCTCTCTCTCACACAAGTCTCCTTCCCTGGCAGACCCACTCATTTTACAACATCACCAAGGTGCCTTCATAAAAGGTGCAGGCAGGTGGCCCAGCCAACTCACAGTGTCTCATCCTGAGGACCCTCTTAATGAATCAAATGGTCAGGGGGCCTCTGAAGAGCATGTGGGGAGGGCAGCGGAGGGGGTCTGGCCCCAGTTCACTCCCTACCATGCTTAATGATAAGAGCTGCTTGGAGCCAAGACGGGTGGCAAATAAATCTAATAAATAAACGGTAAAGATGACTCTGCAGTGATCTAGTAACAAAGGAAGACAGTCTGCTTTGTAGTGCTGTGACTCATCATGAATTACGCAGTGACATTTTTCCAGGCATTGCCGAAATGTTAAAAGATAAGAATCCATTCACACATTACACTATGTGGCTTACTGGTTTGGGCTTGGGTATTGTGAGAGCCCAACCGTTTATTCAACAAATAAATGAAAGGTTAATAAAAAAAAGTAGCATGAGTAATATACAAACGTTGAAATGACTTAAATAAAGGAAATGTTTTAGATACTTAAATGTGATTGAATTTAAGAAAATTATAATGGATAAAAATGTTTTGAATAGGAGTTAAAGGACTAGATAAGGGACACGGTGGCTCAGTGGGTTAGGACGCTGAGCTTGTTGATCAGAAGATCGGCAGTTTGGCGGGTTGAATCCCGAGTGCCACATAGCAGAGTGAGCGCCTGTTACTTGTCCCAGCTTCTGCCAACCTAGCAGTTCGAAAGCACGTAAAAATGCAAGTAGAAAAATAGGGACCACTACGGTGGGAAGGTAACAGCGTTCCATGCACCTTTGGCGTCTAGTCATGCCGGCCACATGACCATGGAGATGTCCTCGGACAAGCGCTGGGTCTTTGGCTTTGAAACGGAGATGAGCCCCTAGAGTTGGAAACGACTAGCACGCATGTGCGGAGGAACCTTTACCTTTGCCTTTAAAGGACTAGATGACTAGATGTATTAAATGGAATGTTTAAAGATTAAGCATATTTTTAATTATGGTTAAAAAGAATAAGAAATTTAGGATATAAATATATATTAGCTTAGGAGGAATATATATTTTAAGTAGTATGTTATTTTTTATGTTCCTTTACTCTTGCTCTCCTTTCTTTTTTTTCCATTGTTTTATCTATTCCTTAAGAAATGTAAAAGTGTGAGATGGTTCATATGGAAAAATAGAGTTAAATTTTTAAATGTAATTAATTTTTGAGAAAATCTTAACCAGTAAGAATACCTAGAATTTGGTGGGAGAAACAAATTAAAATAAGGACTGTAACAGGATCTATGATAAGGCAACCAGAATGATTGGATAGAAAAGAAATATACTGATGTGATTATTATTTTTAGGAATATTGGTAAATATATATATATATATATATATATATATATATATATATATATATATATATATATATATAATTGTTATCTATCAAAACAATAAGAATTGTAATTAACTCAATGTTTGCAAAAGAGGATATTTTGGTAAAAGAAGAAATCAACTAAAACCATAATGTGGATTATGGATTATAGAAATCAATTGTTAATGATTGTTTTTATAAATGTAACCCAGGCAACACACTGTTCACCAATTATTGTGATTTATGTTTTTAAAAAATCCATAAAATATATTAGAAAAAATAGTACTATTTTGGTTATAAAGGATTGCGTTCAAGAGATACATTTTTGAAAAGGCAATTTTATCCACTAATAAACTGGGTTTGTCTTTCTGTGACATAGATGTTATGATCTTCTCTAAGATTAGATAATTGTTATTTTTTATTTTATGCTATCCCTTTAGGTAGATTAGATATCTCTTTGACATTTGATTGATATGTGACACATCTAGATAGTTTCCACCTTTTCTGATTTTATTTAAGTTTTGTTTTGTAGTTTCTCATGTACTTCCTTCCCATTTTTTGTATTTTTCTTCCTATTTCTTTCTGGAAAACTGATTAAGGTAAAACATAATAAATAACTCAGGCTAAAGCAAGCCATGGCTTTGTACAATGGGTCTCTACCCATGCTTTTAGATAGATAGGCCCCAGTGTTATTATCAAAACTCCTTTCTTTTAGGTGTGCACTAAGAAAAAAAAGAAGGAAGACAGTGAAAAAACAAAGAAACAAACACCAGCATCATCTTGTTGTTGTTAGTTGTGAAGTCGTGTCTGACCCATCGCGACCCTATGGACAACGTTCCTCCAGGCCTTCCTGTCCTCTACCATCTTCTGGAGTCCATTTAGGCTCACGCCTACTGCTTCAGTGACTCCATCCAGCCACCTCATTCTCTGTCGTCCCCTTCTTCTATTGCCCTCAATCTTTCCCAGCATTAGGCTCTTCTCCAGTGAGTCCTTCCTTCTTCTCATTAGATGGCCAAAGTATTTGAGATTTAGCTTCAGAATCTGGCCTTTTAAAGAGCAGTCAGGGTTGATCCCCTCTAGGACTGATCAGTTTGATTGCCTTGCAGTCCAAGGGACTCGCAGGAATCTTCTCCAGCGCCATAGCTCAAAGGCCTCTGGCACTCAGCCTTTCTTACGGTCCAACTTTCACAGCCATACATTGCAACTGGGAAAACCATGGCCTTGACTATACACACTTTTGTTGGCAAGGTAATGTCTCTGCTTTTCAGTGTGCTGTCTAGATTTGCCATAGCACTATGTTTGAGGCAGTACAAACAGTCAAGAACTTGATGATTTCAACTGCAGTCATGTTTACTTTTCAGACCTTCATATCCCACGTCTTAGTCACAAGAATTTGCAAGCAGCTACTTCGGGTTATTGCTCTCCTCCCGGTTCTCAAGTTAGAGTTTCTAAATATAGTAAGAGCAAAACAGTCTTTCAACAGAGCAGCCTCCTTCCTTGCTCCTCAGATGTGCTAACCTACCTTCAATCTGTCCTTTTTTCTTTTTTTCTTTTTTTCAACTCACCTTCCCCAAAAAATCATTCCTGCTGACAAGATCCCAATCCCAGACTTCAACAGTACAGAGCTTTTCTGTGGCTGACTCATCCAGGTCAAACTCAAAGGTCTCATTCCATCTGGGGTAGCAAGACTTTTTGATCACCTGGAGAAGAAAGAGCAGAGTCTAAAGAAGTGGGAAGCCAATTCCATTGCACAGGTAGTCCTCAACGTACGGACACAGTTGAGCCCAACATTTCGGTGGCTAAGCAAGGGCAGTTGTTTAGTGGGTTTTGCCCTGTTCTATGACCTTTCTCGTCACAGTTGTTAAATGAGTCACTGCAGTTGTTAAGACAGTAACACGGTTGTTAAGTGAATCAGGACTTCCCATTGACTTTGCTTGCCGGAAGGTCGAAAAAGGTGATCACATGACTCCAGGACACTGCAACCATCATAACTATGAGTCAGTTGCCAAGCGTCTGAATTTTGATCACATGACCGTGGGGATGCTGCAAAAGTCGTAAGTGTGAAAACTGATCAGAGCATAGCGCATCACCTTTTTCGTGTTGTTGTAACATTGAATAGTCACTAAACGGAAGGTCGTAAGTCAAGGACTAACTGTATCAGGGAAATCCTAGAAGGGATATGGCAGCCTGCCTAAGATGGGAGATGTTCCAATGATGCCAGATTACAACTCCTCTACGCCCCAGTAACATAATAACGAATTGCGCTGGCTGGGGAAGATAGATGGAGGGTTATGGTTAAATGAATCTTTGGAGGCTGACCAGTAGGGAAGGTCACAACCCTAAATGAATGCAACACCTTTCCCTATTTCACTCCACTCAACATTAGCACCTACAAGTACTCCTCAACATACAACCCTTTGTTTCATGGGGTTTCAAAGTTATGATGGCCTTGGAAAAAGTGACTATGGTCTTTACTTATGACCACCAGTCACACGATCGCAATTCGGTTGTTTGGCAGCTGCCTTGTATTCACAATAGGTTGCAACATCCCGTGGTAACATGATTATGCAATATATTTTTTTGCAGTTTTCTGGCAAAACCTGCCCGTTAGAAAAGCTGGATTGGCTTAACAATCACTGTAAAACATGTTGTAAAATTTAGTCCAACTCAACTTGAGAACACAACAACTGATGTACAATGGAAATTTTAGTCCCATTTATGATTGTAAGTCGAGGACTACTTATAGTAATGGAAGCTGTAGGAGAAACTTTCTTTTTTAATGATCCCGCTATACAAGCAAACAGAACCCTTGGCCAGTCACACACACACACACACACACACACTTTTGTGTCTCTGTCTCTCTGTCTGACTGTGTTCTATCATCTATCTAGCTATCCTATCTATCTATCTATCTATCTATCTATCTATCTATCTATCTATCTATCTATCTATCATTGATCCATCCATCCATCTACCTATTATCCATCCATCTATTCTCTCCTTCTCCCTCTCCCTCTCCCTCCCCCCCCCTCTCTCTCTCTCTCTCGTGTGTGTGTTTATGGCTGGCCATGGGTTCTGTATAATACATATGATTTTTCTAGTCCAGCAAGCCAAATCTCTCCAGACTGGGAATTATGAGATTTGAAACTTTATGTATTTCATCGATGTGTTGAGTTTTTAAAAACCTTTTGCACCTTGTTTTTGCTGAATTTTTAATTTAAGCTGCCTTAGGTCTTTCCAATGGTCAGTTTTATAGATCTAATAAAATAAATCTGTGGAAAAAATGATCATAAATTGGATGTGCATCACTTAACAACTGAGCAATAGAAATTCTGGTCCCAATTGTGGCCATAAGTCAAGGACTGCCTGTAGTACGTTGGGCCTTAATAAATTGTAAGCCAAAGTTGGACAGAATCAACTTCAGTTTCAAAAACTGGTGTAGTCCTATCTTCTTCTCCTCCCCCTCACAATCTCAACTCACCGAAGTCTCCTGAATTTTGCTGTTATAGCGGACTCTGACAAAAGGATCAGAAGCGCCATTCCGATCTTTCCGAGCTAAATCCCTTGAAGGAAAGGGATAGAGAAGGAAGGTTACAGATGCTGAAGGTCCCATTTGCATGAATATAAGAAAAAATTAAGACAAGTTCAAGTCCTGAAAAACTAAAGTCTGCCATATACTTTTGGCAAACTCTTGAATACGACCTGGAAATTGTGTCCAATTCTGGGTCACTGCCTGGACAAGGCCCTGCAGTTTCCATGGCAAGGTTTTTCAGAAGTGGTTTGCTATGACCTCATTCCTAAGGCTGAGGGAAAGCTGGCTTTGTGCCTCCCGGTCTTTTGGTTTCTAATCTGATGTCTTAAGCACTACACCAAACTAGCTCTCTTAACCTTGCAGTACCCACGATCAAATTGGTGCACCTCCACCTGCAGACTCTTGTACACTGTCATAGACACTCTTGAAGAATACAGGAAATCTAAGGGCAAGTCAGTCTTCTGGAGCAGTGGTCCCCAACCTTTGTGGCTTGGCAGCCCAGCTGGCTGGGGGAGAAGAGAACCAGGCTGCTTGAGTGGTGGGCCCATGTGCACATGCAGCTTGGCTCACGCAAGCAGCAGGCCGGCATCCACGTGCATGCACACATAGCTCAACTAGTTGAGCTGCACGTGTGCCGGCCTGCCACTCATGTTGCCCGGTTCCTCTCTCTCCCCAAACTGTGTGAGCTGTGAGTACATGCATGCGCACCAGCCTGCCACTTGCACCGGTTGAGCTGTGCATGCACATGCACGCCACCCCACCGTTCACACAGCCCGGTTGCAAATAGGTCACGCGGCCCAGTAGTGGGCTGCAGCCCAGGGGTTGAGGACCCCCATTCTAGAGAATTCTTATACCAATAACTCCATAAAGATAAATAACAATCTGTCTCCTTTGGGAATCAATACTTTAGTCTTCCAAGCATTTTTATTTTGGCTTGGTTTGGTTTTTTTCTGCATTGGTAACTGTGCAAAATAGCATTGTCCTGACTTCCTTGTGATTTCCAGTATGTCCCTCTAGCTCTGAACCCTTGAAAGATTGCAACTGTTCAGACACACTCTGTTTGGTTTTATCTTGCCCACCCCATCCAATTGCCCCTGGGTCTTTTAATTGCAAGAGGGTTTTTTTCTCACTCTAATTACACAGGTCTATAAAACAGGAAGATCGCCTGGGAGCCCTGGAGAGCTGTATTACTTGGACAATAAACAAAGAGGAATTTTGAGAGTCGTGTGGTTCAGAAGAATGGAACACGAACGAACAATGGTAAAATCTTCAATAAAGGCACGAAACTTTCTGCTCCAGTATGGTCCCTCCAGAATCTCTTTGGCCGTTTCCATCAAAAGGCCTTTGAAAATAATAACATGCATCCTGCAAGGAGACTGCCCTCCCTCGCTTTCTTCTTTCTCACTCACCCCTTCCTGGTGACACTCTGTGTAATGTTCAAACAGAAAATCACTACTCACAGAGGCAGCTTGTAATTTCAAAGTGATTTCCTTCAATTACAGGCTGGGGTTTATTTTAATGAAAAAATATGGGATGCTTGTATCCAGCAGTGACCTGATGGATTCCAAGGCTCAAGAAAAGGAAGGAAATGGAAAAGTACACAGTTCTGATTCATATCGCCAGATCCTTTGCTTGCAGAAAGCAAGGGGGAAAAATATACATTTTTTTCCTAGTCAAACTCATCTTTTTCGATCCTTGCTCCAATTTTACCCTAATAAAACAGTCTGCTCTGTTATGGTAGCCAGGATTTAAATTATTTTTCTTTGGTTAAGGCAGAAGCCTGCCACAAAACACTCAGAACCCCAGGATGTGTTCTAGATATGTGGACAAATTCCCCCAATTCTCAGTAACGCCCATTTGGGAATTTAACAGAACAGAACAGAACAACAGAGTTGGAGGGGACCTTGGAGGTCTTCTAGTCCAACCCTCTGCTCAAACAGGAGACCCTATACCATTCCAGAGAAATGGCTGTCCAATCTTTTCTTAAAAACCTGCAGAGATGGAAGGCAATCTAGCTAGAAGACAGCAGACTGGGAGAGATTGGCCTAGACTTGTGTTTCTCAACTTCAATGACATTAAGATGTGTGGACTTCAGTTCCCAGAATGATTATTCACACATCTTCAAGTTGCTGAGGTTGAGAAACACTGAGCCAGATACTGTAAATTGCTGATTTAGTGGTCATTCCTTTGATTTTAGGTTGCTAGGCACAGTTCCTTATTGTCAAGCTCCTTTTTATTTGAGATTAGGGCACATAGAACAAGAAAGCTATACCAGCTCAAAATGTTCTCAGACAGGAAAGGTTTGGCCAAGTGTCTAAAGCTAGTTGGAAGCTTAAGACCTGAAAACAACAGGACATTCAGAAATCACAGTGACTTCTAAGAAATTCTGGCAGCAGAGCTCTTGTAAAATAAGTCTAGAAACTGTAAACAACCCTCTGTTTTGTATCGCAGGAAATGAAAGAAATGAAAGAAAATGAGGTGGAAATCTTGCTAATGCTAAGCAGGGTTAGGTTTGGTTTTGCACATCGCCCATAATAAAGGAAGAAAAAAATGGAAACTAAAAGAAAGAACATTCAAAGGCCCCAGGAACAGGATCAAGCTGAAATCTTACCCTAATGTTGCAATTTTCAAGAATGCTAGAATTTATTTTAGGGTACTTTTTTGGGGGGATAGATAACGTTCCCATTTCTCTTTGGCTTTCCTTTTTCTTTTTAACCTTACCTGGTTTAAACAGCATGTATAATAACCTCATGAAATAATGCATTCTATTCCCAGGTTCAAATTATAAATTATCCAAAAAAATTGACTTTGCCCAACATACTGAGCCAGACATTAATACTAACCAAATGTAGCTGGTTATATAATGCATCAACAGGCAATAATTTTAAGAACTGATCTGATAACTGCAGTATGTTAAGATACTTCCCATATTTCACAGTAGCCTTGTCTCAACGTGGTTGCCTAAAAATGGATTAAACTCCCAGAATTCTCACTTAACGTGGTCTTAGGAGGCCGCAGGTTGGAGCAACCTGCCTGATGTAAAGGAACAGGTGCCCTCCGAAATACCATGACACCTAAAGACAAATCTGGTAAGATCCTCACCACTTTGTAAACTCTAAAAATGTTTTAAATGTACAAAAATAACATTAAGAACAAATTTTAACATCCTCTTTTACAACCTTCCCAAACTGAGTAAAATTTGCCTGATGTTTTTCTCCTGGTATTTGTTTCCATCCTGCTGGAAACAGAAATTCAAAACAAAGGAACAGAGAATTGTAGAATTTGGGATCGTTATAAATTGCTCTTAGAGCGGGCATAGTTCAAGGCGGCTATGAAATGGAGTTGAACCTCACTCCTGGTGATCATGTGGTCTTTGGTGCAAAAATATGGAAGTGGTTTTCCTTGGCTTCCTCTGGGAAGTCTTGCTCCCACAATTGTAGCTTTTCAATCTTGAGATTTTCTGTGGACGGTCATTCAGCAGGGATAGAGCTGTTGAATGTTTCAGGATTAGTCAAACCTGGGTAAAGCTACAGAATTCCCTAAGCAGATCTCAACTCCAACTCTGCACATCGGTATTGCTGGGTGGGGAATTCTGGGAGCTGAAGTCCACTTAGCTTAAAGCTGCCAAGGTTGAAAAACACTGGTCTATGTGGACACCTCCTATCCTTCTTTTTCTTTTTTGAAGGGAATAATAATAATAACAACAACAATAATAATAATAATAATAATGATGATGATGATGATGATGATGATGATGATGATGGTGGTGATGAAGAAGAAGAAGAAGAAGAAGAAGAAGAAGAAGAAGAAGAAGAAGAAGAAGAAGAAGAAGAAGAAGAAGAAGAAGAAGAAGAAGTTGGAAGGGACCTTGGAGGTCATCTAGTCCAACCCCCTGCTCAGGCAGGAAACCCTATACCATTTCAGACAATTGGCTGTCCAGTCTCTTCTTAAAAACTTCCAGTGTTGGAGCATTCACCATTTCTGGAGATAGGTTGTTCCACTGGTTAGTTGTTCTAACTGTCAGGAAGTTTCTCCTTAGTTCTAGGTTGCTTCTCTCCTTGACTAGTTTCCATCCATTGCTTCTTGTCCTGCCTTCAGGTGCTTTGGAGAATAGCTTGACTCCCTCTTCTTTGTGGCAGCCCCTGAGATATTGGAACACTGCTATCTTGGCCTTCTTCCAGAATTTTTAAAAAATCTATTTTGGCCTCCAGCTCTAGGATTTTTCTGGTGGTCTTCCATACAACTACTAACCACTTCACCTCTCACTTACTGTATTTAAGGTCAGCCAAAGTTAATCAGGTATTGCTTGTTATGTGGACTTAAACAATTTTAAAAACAGGAGGAAAACATACAGTTCAACCAGCAATTGGCCATGAACACTGGAGTTATTTGGAGTTCTGACCTCATCTTCTCTTTCTTCCTTCCCCTGCTTTCTCCAATGAGTTAATGAGGGATAGAATCAAGATTGCGTGAAGTACTAATACCACTTTACAATGCCTTGGTAAGGCCACACCTGGAATACTGCATCCAGTTTTGGTCACCACGATGTAAAAAAGATGTCGAGACTCTAGAAAGAGTACAGAGAAGAGCAACAAAGATGATTCGGGGACTGGAGGGTAAAACATATAAGGAACGGTTGCTGGAATTGGGTATGTGTAGTTTAACGAAGAGAAGGGTGAGGGGTGACATGATAGCAGTGTTCCAGTATCTCAGGGGCTGCCACAAAGAAGAGGGAGTCAAGCTATTCTCCAAAGCACCTGGAGAAAGGACAAGAAGCAACGGATGGAAACTAGTCATGGAGAGAAGCAACCTAGAACTAAGGAGAAACTTCCTGACAGTTAGAACAACTAACCAGTGGAACAACCTGCCTCCAGAAGTGGTGAATGCTCCAACACTGGACGTTTTTAAGAAGAGACTAGCCAGCCACTTGTCTGAAATGGTATAGGGTTTCCTGCCTGAGCAGGGGGTTGGACTAGATGACCTCCAAGGTCCCTTCCAACTACTTCTTCTTCTTCTTCTTCTTCTTCTTCTTCTTCTTCTTCTTCTTCTTCTTCTTCTTCTTCTTCTTCTTCATCATCATCATCATCATCATCATCATCATCATTATTATTATTATTATTATTATTATTATTATTATTATTATTATTATTATTCTCAACGCTGCCTCCTTGCAAGACCCTCTGCTCTTTCCTGGCCTCTACTTTACCTGGCATCAAACACAATGCAGCGCAACTTCCTTGCCGTACTGCTGTCGATGATCTCCATCTGCAGGTGGATTTCTCCTTGCACTTCCTCATCAGGGTCTATTTCCATGAGGTTCAACCAACCACTGTAGCCTAAGAACAGGAGCATGAAGAGAAGGGGGGGGACCAAATTTGTAAGATAAGAACAACAGCAGAGTCTACCCTGCAGGGATGGTGCAAGGTGAGACTTCAAGAAGATTATCCAACACTTTCTTGACATTTCATTCCCACCCCATAGCTTGATTATCATCTATTGTTTAAAGTTTGATGTTGTCTTTCCTTCTAGTTTCCAAGACAGCATTCATTTGCTCCCTGCCACAGTTATATCCTCCTGCAATCTGTGAGGTAGGATGGGCTGAAATAGAAAGTTCCTCCAGGAAAGTTTCTTGCTTACCATTTGGTTTACACACGCTGCACAAAGTCGTGCATTGATTAATCTTGGGTTACTGAATAAGCCACCACAGGTTTGCACAAAATGGTAGCCTAATTTACTGTGGCATATAACCAGGTAGTCCTCGGCTTACAACCATTCATTTAGTGACCATTCGAAGTTACAATGGCACTGAAAAATGTGGCTTATGACCATTTTTCATACTTAATGTCCATCGCAGCATCCCCACAATCATGTGATCAAAATTTGGACGCTTGGCAACTGGCATGTACTTTTGACAGTTGCAGAATCCTGGGATCATGTGATCCCCTTTTGTGACCTTCTGACAAGAAAAGTCAACAGGGAAGCCAGATTGATTTAACAACCACGTTACTAACGTAACAACTGCAGAGATTCACTTAACAACTGTGGCACGAAAGGTTGTAAAATGGGGCAAAGCTCATTTAACAACTGTCTTGCTTAACAACAGAAATTTTGAGCTCAGTTGTATGTCGAGGACTACCTGCACAGTGTAATTAGACTTGCAGCATTCTGGTATTTTCACCAATTTCATTACAATAAAAGTAGTTTTCACCTTCCTATGGAGTAGATTTCATGGCCTGGTCTACCTAGTGGGGCTGACCAGGGTTAAATACTATTTAAAATGTCTGGAGCTGCAACTGGGCTTTCTGTGTTTTCCACAGGGCCACTTAGAATTGTTCTATTATGCTGAGTCATCTCTAAGCAGGTCAATCTGTTCACCTCCCCCGCCCCCCCACCAAGACTTCCCACCTTCCAAATGGCCTGCATTTACACTGACCGAATTTGGTTGTTTTATCACTGAATAACAGCAGTGTGATCTGGAAGTGTGGCAGATCACATATAGGGTGCTAGAAGCAGCCTTTGAACCCCAGGCTACATGTGGACAACCCTTAATTGAGTTGGTTGAGTTCCCCAAACTTATAGTTTTGGGTGACTTCAACCTACCATCCCTGGGGGGATCATCTGAGTTAGCTCGGGAGTTCATGGCTTCCATGACGGCCATGGACCTGAAGCAGGTTATTCTGGGCCCAACTCACGGAGGGGGTCACACGCTCGATCTGGTTTTTCTATCTGGACGGTGGTTAGATGATCTTGGGGGGGGTTCCCCAATTAATTTACCCCTGTCATGGACCGATCATCATCTCCTGCGGATGGTCTTCCGTTTTGCCACTCCCTGTCGTGGGGTTGCTGAGCCAACAAGATGGTTCCGCCCTAGGCGCCTTATGGACCCTGAGCGGTTCCAAACGGTGCTTGGGCCCCCACCTGCCTCCTTTGCTCACAGCTCGGTCGATGCCCTGGTGGAAGCCTGGGAAAGGGCAGCCACAGAGGCACTCGACCAAGTTGTACCCATGCGGCCCTTGACCCGACGCAGATCCCAACGGGCCCCATGGTTCTCCATGGAGCTCCGCGAGATGAAGCGTCGGAGACGGGGCCTAGAGAGCTGTTGGAGGTCCAGCCGATCCGAATCCGACCGGTTATGACTAAGGTCGTTTACGAGAACTTATCTCGCAGCATTGAGGGTGGCTAGGTCTAACCACTTTGCCACCCTCATTGCGTCCGCAGAGAATCGCCCGGCCGCCCTGTTTAGGGTGACTCGCTCTCTTCTTAATCAGGAGGTGAGGGAGGAACCCTTGCAGGGTCGAGCCGAGGAGTTTAGTCGATTTCTGTCCGACAAAATCGCTCGGATCCGGACCGGTTTGGACTCCGACTGGGCAGAGTCTGACGAAGAGGATACGGGCGGTCTTGTCGATTTAATCTGGGAAGAGTTCGATCCTGTGACCCCTGAAGTAGTGGACAAGATCATGGGGAAGCTGAGCTCCACCACGTGTTTGTTGGACCCGTGCCCCTCCTGGCTGACTTATGCAGCCCGGGATGGGACACGAGGCTGGCTCCAGGCAGTGATTACTGCTTCTTTGAGTCAGGGTAGTTTTCCCGCCGCCTTGAAGGAGGCGGTGGTGAGACCCCTTCTCAAGAAGCCTGCCTTGGACCCAGCAATTTTAAACAACTATCGTCCGGTCTCCAACCTTCGCTTTTTGGCGAAGGTTGTTGAGAGCGTGGTGGCGCATCAGCTCCCTTTGTTCTTGGAGGAAGCTGACTACCTAGACCCGTACCAATCGGGTTTCAGGCCCGGGTACAGCACGGAGACGGCATTGGTCGCGCTGGTGAATGATCTCTGGCGGGCTCGGGACAGGGGTTGTTCCTCTGTCCTAGTCCTTTTAGACCTCTCAGCGGCTTTTGATACCATCGACCATGGTATCCTGCTGCGACGTCTCAGGGGGTTAGGAGTGGGAGGCACGGTTCTCCAGTGGTTCTCCTCTTACCTCCTGGGACGTTCGCAGTCGGTGTTAGCAGGGGGGCAGAGATCGACCCTGAGACCTCTCATTTGTGGAGTTCCTCAGGGATCGGTTCTCTCGCCTCTCCTGTTCAACATCTATATGAAGCCGCTGGGTGAGATCATTCGTGGTTTTGGAGTTGGGTATCACCAATATGCTGATGATACCCAACTTTTTATTTCTACCCCAAACCACCCCAGCGATGCCCTCGACGTGATGTCCCGTTGCCTGGAGGCGGTCCGGGTCTGGATGGGGAGGAACAGGCTTCGACTCAACCCTGACAAGACTGAGTGGCTGTTCGTGCCGGCATCCCGGGAAATTCCGATTATCCCATCATTGGCCATGGGGGGTGAGCTATTACCCCCCGTAGATAGGGCCCGCAACTTGGGGGTCCTTCTAGATTCACAGCTCTCCTTGGAAGAGCATATTGGAGCTGTGACTAGGGGGGCCTTTGCCCAGGTTCGCCTGGTGCGCCAGTTGCGGCCCTATCTAGACCGGGATGCCTTGCGCACAGTCACTCATGCGCTCGTGACCTCTCGTCTAGACTACTGTAATGCTCTCTACATGGGGCTGCCCTTGAGGTCCACCCGGAGACTCCAGCTGGTGCAGAATGCAGCCGCGCGAGTCGTCTTGGGAGTTTCCCGATACTCCCATGTTACACCTCTGCTCCGCGAGCTGCATTGGCTACCGGTTGCTCTCCGGGTGAGGTTCAAGGTGTTAGTTATGACGTACAAAGCCCTTCATGGCATGGGTCCGGATTACCTACGGCAACACCTGCGACCGGCGTCAACGTCCCTCCGTCCAGTGCGCTCCCACAGAGAGGGCCTCCTCAGGGTGCCGCCGATCAAAGAATGCCGATTGGTGACCCCCAGGGGGAGAGCGTTCTCTGTGGGCGTGCCAGACCTCTGGAACAGCTTACCGGTTGAGCTCCGGACGGCCCCCGACCTTCGCTCCTTCCGGCGCGATCTTAAAACATTCTTTTTCGAACAAGCTGGCCTGGTCTGACGGGATGGGGTTGGGTTTTTAAAATTAGTTTTTAACTTAATTATGTATTGATTTTATGGGCATGATGTTTAATTGGTTTTTAATGGTTTTTTAATTTTTGTATCTGGTTTTTTATTGTGTATTGCCCTGTTCACCGCCCTGAGTCCTTCGGGAGAAGGGCGGTATAGAAATCAAATTATTAAATTAAATTAAATTAAATTAATTACGCTGAAATCACAAGCCAGCTTTGCACAATGTTGAAGGAGAGGATGGTGCCAAAGGGACAAATTCCTAGATGATTCAATTGGGCAGTTTTCCGAGTTCCTAGCGGCCCTTTTCCAATCTGCTTAGGGGATTAAAGTGGCTGATTCTTTATTTAAAACACCTGCATCCAGTCTTAATGAAACTGAATCTTTTCCAGCACTGTGGACCTCCTTTTGTTAGCAGCCAGTGACGTTGTACAGCAGCCAAATACGTTGCATTGTTTCTTGCCTTGTGGCTCATTTATTAGCGAAAAACCCAAAACCAACAGCTGCGTTCTCCCAATGTGCTTCGCCTGGTTACCGAAGTGACTCATTTTCTGAATGATAAAGTAAACCATAAACTAAAAACAAAACACAAGGAGGGTTTGCAAAGCACATTAAACCACACGCACACAGACGCACAAGCACAGAGGTATCTAGCTAAAGTTTATAGGAACCACGTATAGCCTGTCTGCTCCCTTTTTGACTGACTTAATGGTGTTGTTTTGAACACAGCCACTGTTTATCCCCAGTTGTTCCCCATTCTAATCCCACCTAAACTAGAAGGAAGTTGGGGTTACTAAAGGAAGAATGCTTATTCTCTTTTCTTGGAAAAGAAGGTTAAACAGGCAACATAACCTACCTAAAACCAAGAGACTGTAAGTTCTAGTCCTATCTTAGGCATGAAGCCAGCAGGGTGATTTGGGCCAGTTCCTCTCTCTCAGCCCTAGGAAGAAGGTAAGAACAAACCTCTTCCAAAAAAATGTTGCAAAAAAAACATAACAAGGAAAGTCCAGGCAGTCACCAAGTGTCAGTACTGACTCCAAGACACACTTAAAAATATCCAGCTGAGCTGACAAAATCCAGCGCATGGTTAAGGCACATGTTGCACCCTAGCTGGTCAACCTGCTCTGTAATATTTTCAAATGGAGACTTGAACTGGAATCCTAAGAAAAGAATTTCTATGCTCCTTTTTTGCCTTCAAAAGAGCTTTCAAATTCAGCCCCAGCAACAGCTTTTCTAGCTGCAGAGAGAGAATTTCTCCCTGCCCTCATCTCAAAGATGAGTCAGTTTGCTTCCAATAGATCCTCCCAGATTCTTAAGCAAGCAGCTCACGTTCTCTCTTTAGCTCCTGTGTAGCATGGAAATTAGAAAAGAACTGAAATAAAATAAAATAAACATTCTGTGCACATTAAGAGGGAGTTCTGCTAAAAAAAAAGTGTCTTCCCTTCTCTGCTGTGGTTCAGGTTGCTGCTGAAAAACAGAGAATGACAGATCATCAAGAACTGGGAGGAAAAAGAAAAGAAAAAGCAAGAGATTCTGCTCTGAAGAAGTTATGGCAATTAAGACTATTTGCAGCTCTAAAGATTCTAGGTTGGCTTTGACTGAGAAGAGAGGCCCCAGGAGTTTACGTTATGTAGCATCTAAATCAGCACTGAGATAGTGGAGACAGCAAGAATACAGATACTGGGTGATCTAGAATGGTGTTTCTGAACATTGGCAGCTTGAAGATGTGTGGACTTCAACTCCCAGAATTCCCCAGCCAGCATTCCCCAGTACTCAGCTGAGGGGAATTAAGAATTCCACTGAATTCTGTGTTGGTTTAACTGCACTTGGAATGTTGGGTTCTATTCTGAGCAATGTGTTTGAATACAAGCTGAAGCAAGACCAGACAAAATAAGGAAAAATTAAAGAATAAGCAAGACAGGACACCACAAATGTATGGTTCACACACAACATAGTTAAAATAGGATTTTGTATTCAGTGCATTGTGAGAACCCTATCATTAGCTTAGCACAAAGGGTGAACCAGAAGATCCAATGAAGGCATAATATGGAGCACAAGATGTTCTGTGATACCCACATTTTGTCTGATTAACTTGGATTTAGCAAGTTACTGTGAACTCATCCAATAAATCTGGCTGTTGTCAAAAGCTAATGATTTTCCTCCCCTCTTCTGAGCTACAACCTCTCCAGCCAGCTTTAACCATGATACCCCTGGATGAAGTGAGATGAGGTGAGTGTCTCCAAGCTTTTCAGCTTGCCTCTTTATTCAGGCAAATGAATTAGATTTGGAGCTTGCAAGCAAAAAGGTAAAGGCAAGTTGTGTCCGACTCCAGGGGGCATTGCTCATCTTCATTTCTTAGCCAAAGGAGCCATCGTCTGAAGATGATTCCATGGCCATGTGGCCCATATGACTATACGCTGAGGGGCACGGACTGCTGTTACCTTCCTGCCGAAGTGGTGCCTATTTATCTATTTGCATTTGCATGCTCTTGAATTGCTAGGAGCTGAGGCAAGTAACAGGAACTCACCCTGTTATGCGTCACTTGGTCTTGAACCCGGGCTGTCAGCTTTCCAGCTGACAAGCTCAGCATCTTTAACACTGAGCTATCGTGCCCCCTTTGCAAGGAGAAGTATTGATCAGTCAGCTTTTAGAAATAGCATACCTGGACAGGAAATAGTTCTAACAGTAGATTCAAAAGGGAGAAGAAATTATGACATTCATTTCTGCATCCATTCCATTTACTCATTCAAATGAAAAGATGTCTTTCTCAGCCAAGATCAAATCTCACCTTTTGGATGCTCGGCCAACAAACTTTGGGGGATGCACACTTTCCCAATGACATCATCCCGGCTGATACAAGGAAGACAAACAAGGCGAGACAAGGTAAATGAAGTGTCATCACCAACCAAATAGCCAACCCCACAGCACTTCAACATTATACAGATGGGGAACCTAGAGCTGAAAATATATTAATATTTTAGGTGGGAACCAGGAGGACCCACAACAGGATCACTGCCTCTTTGTGTCACAATGGCCTGTACAATAATCTTTATTGACTTTTAGAACCAACTCTTTCAAAATGTTACCTGATTCTGCTTTTGCTCTCACCTTTTAATCATTTGTTCCTCTGCCAATGTATTTGCTTTCTTCTTCTCATATAACCCTAACCCTGCTTGGAAACTCTGGAGATGCTAGGAAACACCTGTGAGGAATCTATATATTTCTTTAAAAAGCCTATATAAAGCACTTCTTCTCCATCCAGTCACCCATCCCCAAGCCAACAAAATCTAATTCCACCTAGTGGGCAAACGTTGTATAATGCAATTACCCACTGACTTTGATTGGAGTTGTATTGTATGCAGTTTTCTCCTCTTTAGAAAAAATAAGAAGGGAGAATCCTATCCTTCAAAAACCTGATTGGGACTGACAGTGATCACTGGTCACAAAATACCTACTCCTGAAAGGGAGGAAGCCGGCAAGGATTAGAATGAAGAATTCTGAAAAGGAGCTCCTCACACTACAACTGTCCCCTTCAGATAGCTTGAAAAGCTAATAAGGGCGGAACTTCTTGAATACCTGGATAAGGGAACTTGCAAGAAAACAGGAGGAGGAGGGGGAGGAGGAGGAGAAGAAGAAGGAGAAGGAGAAAGAGAAGGAGAAGGAGAAGGAGGAGATCTCAAATAACTTTGTACTACGTGAATACCTACATGAAGTCACCAGGGGCCAAGCTCCAATGTGAAAGACACTTTTCTTACTCTCTTAAAAAATACACAGTGCAGCAAGTGCGCTCAGCAGGGAAGTTGTCCCACGGCTGCTTCATGATGTGAGGCGTTGTCACTAAAGGCAGGGGACAAGGAGAAGGGATCGCTCTAAAAGGAGCAATAATATACCTCAGTGCATCTTCATCCATCACGTAGAAGGATACACAACGGAAACTGGGAGACAAGTGGACTTCATATTCTTCACCCCAAAAAGGAAAGAGAGTTTTCCACACCGTGGCTGTCCTGAGGGAAAGAGGAAGTCAATCAAAGGTCCATTTCCCCTCACCAAAGTGATTGTATATAACAAAAAGAGGTGTTTTTTTAAAGAAAAGAAAAAGATAAACCAACAATAATACATTTTTCTACAACAATGTATTTTTACCAGTAATTTCAGCAAAGCCCCAGGAAGATATTTAACTTTGTAATAATGCCGCTTGGGGTGTGTGTGAAAGCCCTAATAAGCAGGCATATACATAGAATGAAGGCTACTGCTAAGCTTGTAAGCCGCCCTGAGTCTTCGGAGAAGGGCGGGATATAAATGGAATTAAAATAAAAAAAACAAAAAAAAAACTGAGTAGTCAACTTGTTAGGTAAGAGGCTGTATTTTATTTTATGAATTTATTTTGAACAGGCAAATCCTACAGTGTTGGTGTTACCCACAATCTATGAACCTGAAATAGTCAGATTTCTTTCCAGATTCAGGGCAGGAGACAGAAATGTTAGGAAGGTTACAGAATAGCTCACCTCGAATGATTAAGCAGATAGAGAAGGAAGAGTTGGATTTATTCCCTCAAGGTTTGTTTTTTTTTAATTTGTTCCCCTTCTCTTTTTCTGATTTTTTTTTTGTAAATATTTTATTGGAATTTTTTAACATAACATAAATCATTATAAAACAGAATGTTGTCTGGGTAACATTTATAAGACAGTCCTTAACAATTAATTTTTATATTCCATATGTTAATTTCATTTGATTTCCCCTTTCCCCAACGTATCTTTCTTTACAAAACATTAGATTAAGACAATTTTATTTGCTTAACAACAGTTAAATATATAGTTTCAATAATCCTGTGTATCGTTTTAGTTGCCTTATCATAAATCCTGTCACCATGTTTATTTCAGCTTATTTCTCCCCTGATTTATTCCCTCAAGTTAATTCTTGGCACTAGGATAGACCATTTTGCCATTCATATATCAGTTACAGAATTAATATATGTAGAGTTGGCTCACCTCAGTTTGATTTTTCTTTTTTTACTGATCTACTGTACAATGAAGACTAAAATATTGTGGATGCAGACCAATGTCTTGAAAGCAATTGTTACTATGATTTCGAACTTCCAAGTAAAGTTTCACCAGGCTGGTGAAACAACAGGTGTCTCTTTAGGCTGGGTTTTTAATTCAGTTCCACAGAGCACCAGAAGGCAAACATTGCATGATTCATCCTTATTGGGAATCATCAGATGTTGGAAGCCAGATGTTCATCTGTGACTAATTACATCTGAGAATTCCCTGTAAGAATGAAACTGGGCAGGTAGTACGTGCCCTTCTGGCCAGCTATGTGATCATATCACAAGGTACACACTGTGTGAAAATAGAAAAACGTTCCACCCCTCCAAGATATGGGACTGGATGGAAGTCACATAACACCTTGTACATGTGGGCATGACATACAGATCATCCTCAAATTACAGCCAATCATTTAGTGACTGTCCAAAGTTACAATGATGATGAAAACATGGTTTGAATAGTACTTGCACTTAAGACAGTCACAGGATCCCTGTGATCACATGATCAAAAGTTGGCGCTTGGCAACTAGCATGTATTTATGACAATTGGATCACATGATCGCCATTTGCCACTTTCCCAGAGTTCTTCTGACAAGGAAAATCAATGGGGAAAGCTGGATTTGCTTTTAATGACCATATGTTTCATTTAATGACAGCGGCAAAAAAAATCATAAAATCAGGTGTGTGACTCACTTAACAACCACACTGCTTAGTGATGGAATTTCCGGTTCCAATTGTAGTAATACGTTGAGGACTGGCTGTAATGTAACATCTGTAGCCCTGCTCTGAGAGCTTAAGGGAAGGTAAAATTAATATACCATTCTTGCAAGTTTTGACTGTGGTCTTTTTAAAATTCAACAAGGGAAAGAAAAAAAAAGTGCTCTGGCTTACCTAATTATTGTTTCATTGTCAATTTTCACAATACAGTAGGGGTCACTGCTACCTGTTCTGAAAAGGAGAAAAGAACAATACATATAAGGAGATTTATATATATAAAATTTACACAAATATATATATACACACACACATATATATGGATCTTTGGTCATTCGGGTTTTTCCCCGCGTAGAACTAAAGGTGTAGGAGCAACGTTTCGACGGAATCCCATCCGTCATCATCAGGCTAGTGGCTTCAGCTTCCTTCTTCTGGGAGAAGCATGTGGCTGTTTGTTCCTCTTTTTTAAACTGCCAGAGGGGGTGTGTTCTGTGGGTGGAGGTGTGCTCTGATTGGGTGGGGGATTAAGTGTGTTCTGATTGGGTGGGAGTGTGTTTTGAATGGTGGGTGTGTTCTGATTGGGTGGGGGTGTGTTTTGAATCATTCTTGGTGGTTGGGATACCAGACCCAAACTCATGATAACATCACATGACATCACCACCACACAACCATTCAAAAAGCAAATCCGAACCCACAATGATAACGACGCACAACCACAAAACAGAAACCTAACTACAGCTGCAACATCAGCCACTTTAAACCCCTCCAAACCACACAGTAAGCAAACTGACACCCACTATAAAAACATGGCACCACCACAAACACGAAGCCGAACAAAAGCAGCACAACTCACCAGCTCAGGTCTAAGGCTGGCAGCTAAGACCAGCCCATCCACTCAAAACACACCCCCAACCAATCAGAACACCCCCCCATTCAAAACACACTCCCACCCAATCAGAACACACCTAATCCCCCACCCAATCAGAGCACACCTCCACCCACAGAACACACCCCCTCTGGCAGTTTAAAAAAGAGGAACAAACAGCCACTACCACATGCTTTTCCCAGAAGAAGGAAGCTGAAGCCACCAGCCTGAGGATGACAGATGGGATTCCGTCGAAACGTTGCTTTTACACCTTCAATTCTACGTGGGGAAAAAACCCGAATGACCAAAGATCCACATACAAACACCCGCGAAAACCTCAGAAAACACACACACAGATATATATATATATATATATATATATATATATATATATATATATATATATATATATATATATATATATATATATATATATATATATATATATATATATATATATATATATATATATATATATATATATATATATATATATATATATATATATATATATATATATATATATATATATATATATATATATATATATATATATATATATATATATATATGTATGTATATATATATATATGTATGTATGTATATATATATATGTATGTATATATATATATATGTGTATATATATATATATATATATATGTATATATATATATATATATATATATATATATATATATATATATATATATATATATATATATATATATATATATATATATATATATATATATATATATATATATATATATATATATATATATATATATATATATATATATATATATATATATATATATATATATATATATATATATATATATATATATATGTATATATACACACACACACACACACACACATACATAAAGATTTGGAGCCGGCAAGGTATGTGTGTGTGTGTGTGTGTGTGTGTGTGTGTGTGTGTGCATGTGTATGTGTATATATATAAAGGTATTCCCCCGCACATGCGTGCTAGTCATTTCCAACTCTAGGGGCCGGTGCTCATCTCCATTTCAAAGCCGAAGAGCCAGCACTTGTCCGAGGACGTCTCCGTGGTCATGTGGCCTGTATGACTAGATGCCAAAGGTGCACGGAACGCTGTTACCTTCCCACCGTAGTGGTCCCTATTTTTCTACTAGCATTTTTACGTGCTTTCAAACTGTTAGGTTGTCAGAAGCTGGGATGAGTAACAGGCGCTCACTCTGTTACGCGGCACTCGGGATTTGACCCACCTAACTGCTGACCTTCTGACAGTCTTTGCCAAAGATACTACCAAGTTTCCCAGACTGCTAACAACTGGCTTGAAGATGCGCAGAACTACAACAGTGCTTGCCAATGTTTCTCAACCTTGGCAACTTGAAGATGCTTGGACTTTAACTCCCAGAATTCCCCAGCCAGTGTATGCTGGCTGGGGAATTCTGGGAGTTAAAGTCCACACATCTTCAAGCTGCCAAGGTTGAGAAACACTGGCCTATGCGACTTACTGACAGACAGAACTAAGTACAGATTTGTTCAAATCTCTGAAAAAAATTCAAAAAGAACCTAGTATTTTGTTCAAAGTTCGTAGCTTGAATATAAATGCTGGATAAGAATCCTAGTTATGGAAAGGATGTGCCGAGACCAAAGTGTTGCCAGAAAGGGGTTTTTTTTCCTTTTAATCTTATTTTCCTCCTTTGAGACATAGAAAACTGGAAAGCCAAGTGGGGAGACACAATAAGGAAATGTCTCAATTGTTTTCTTCTGCACAGAAGGAACTAGGAAAGGCAAAGTTCTCTTTTGATTCTGGAAAACCAGAGGGGCCAAGGCTAGAAAATTATTCCCAGCTGGCTGTTCGATAGGCTGGAAAATAATGCCATAAGCGCAGAATCAGAGTCTACAAGACGAGAGACACAGCTCACCGATTTCCTGATTCAGTCGATAAAAATGATCTGGAAATTCATTCTACTGCACTTTGAGGAATCATAACTGGATTTTTTCAACAATAGATTTGACAACAAAGGTGGGCAACAGTTTTTTCCTTTGTGGGCTGAACTTATGAAGGGAGGGAGTGAAGTCACTCAATACTGCAGAAAAGAGTACAACAAACACTCAATTCTCTGGATTTAAAATTCATTAAAAATAAACCAATTAGATAATATGGTTCTTTTCCATCATTGAATGATTTTCTCCTTCGGCCAACTTTAACATGATTGTATTATTGGTGTGAAGAAAGCTTTTGATGATTCAGAGAGGCCCAGAACTCAAAATATGGGAATAAAATTTGGGATTAATTTATTTGGCTACCTTGAGCAAAGCTATTAGCTCATCTGATCATTCCAAGTACTGAACCATTGTTTGGATAAGGCAACCCCCCATATGCTAATCTAGGGGCAACTGTCCTGCATTGCTCCGTGAAAAGAAAAGGGTGACATTTGGCAGAGACAAAGGAACTACCAGTCCAGGAACTACCAATGCAGGAACTACCAATCCAGGAACTACCAGTCCAGGAACTACCAATCCAGGAACTACCAATCCAGACAAACAAGCTAACAGTAAATAAATCTAATCAAGGAACCGCCAAGAACACTCCCATCAACACTGACAAGGCATTAATATATAAAAATAAGAGCAAACCCCTCCCTTATAGCACTGATGATGTTACCTAGTTTGGTAATGAAATGTCTGCAAGACTACCAATAAACTCAGAGAACACCAAGGACCCACAAGTGTTGAGCTTCAAGGTTTAGCGACCATGGATTTCCTGAGGTTTTGTTGGCAATTGTGGCAGTTGGCATTTTCAGAGACAAGGTAATTGCTCTGCAGATCACAGGCAACTGAACAGGGACTAACTGTGTTCCTGTCTTTATAGCCAGGTGACATATACAGAGTTTGGGAGAGAGGATATACCTGGGTCTCTGACTTTGCACTAAGTTCTATGGAAAGTATGATGTTTGCTTGGCATAAAAGTAACTCACCTATATAGCAAAGTCAGGGCAAAAATTGAAGATGCTTGCAGGAAAGACAAGAAGGGTAGGGAGGTGCAGAGGAAGATAAATAGAAAAAGAATATAGTGCTATTTCAGTTAAATTATAATTAGAACCCTGGAGTCTAACTTATTTCCTAGCTTACTACCTACAATGCAAAAAGCCAGTATTTTTCCTAACAAATGAATTCTAGCCTCTGCTTATTAAGTGAAGTCAGCTCCATTCCTGCCTGAGGCAGCCTGTTTATTCCTCCTCTTAAATTGCTCAGACCTGAGAAATTACCATGTTAGTTGCTCTTCATTTAGGTTGTGATAGTTGCAAGGAGAGCTATTTCAACTACTGATTGCTTTCTCCCCAATATCAAGCTCTATCCATCCATCCACCCACTGCCCACCTCCCGGAAGAACAAAAGCTGATTATATAAAGGGTAATCACTCAGCTGCCTAGCCAGAGAACAATAAAACAGATGGAAAAACCATAGCCAAACAGGAAGCTTTCAATTAACATTAAGGAGGATTTGGGCTGGATGGAACTTATAAACAAGCACAGAAGAATGAGGGTCACAAAAAGGGTAATCTAACATATACTTCTAGCTGCACTGGGATAATCAGGGAATAAGGAGACATTTCATATCAGATGCTTATTGGCATAGCCTGGTACCTCTACGTCAGGGGTTCCCAACCGGGGGTGCTTGCGTATTCCGATATTCCAGGGGGTACAAAAACCTGGGTCTGCATAACCAGGTATTATTTATGTAAGGGTTGCGAGAATGTATCAGAAGCGTTCTAGGGTTGCGGGGTATAGAAAAGGTTGGGAATCACTGCTCTATGTACTAGCAGTGGTAAAGGTTTCCTATGTCCAGTCGGGCAAGACTCTAGGGGCTGGTGCTCACCTCCATTTCTTAGCCAAGGGAGCCAGCTTCTGTGGTCATGTGGTGCACGGAACCTTCCCACTACTTATCTACTCACATTGGGATGCTTTTGAACTGCTAGGTGGGCAGGAACTAGGGTAGGTGACTGGAGCTCACCCCATTTCACAGTGTTCAGGTCTTGAACCCGGGCTGTCAGCTTCCCAGCTGACGGGTTCAGTGTCTTTGGCTGAGGCATCACATCCCCTTAATAGCAATGGTTCTACTGCTCAATCCTTTTGCCTGGAGTTGGTAGGAATTAAAATAGAATGTAACTTTGTGATAGTGGCGAATATCTGTAGCTCGGATGTATGTAACCTCTGACTTTGATGCTTTCATCTTCATTGCCCCTCCCTGACACTGGGGGGCGGGGGGGGAGATGAAGCAATGCAGAGACAGAAACTCCATCTACTTAACCAACAAGGAAATGAAAGGCCTGATACAGGTAGTCCTCAAGCTACAACCATAATGGAGCCTGTCAGGTTCGGTCGCAATTTGTGATGGTGATAAAATGGGTCAGTCATGTGACTGACCTGATTTTACAACCTCTTTTATGACAATCTTTAAGTGAACCAATGGTTTACTACGGCCACAGTTTTGCTGAAAACAAAGTAAATCCTGCCGTTCTGCAAAACTGTCGTAAAATGCCGGTCATGTGACTACGTCCATAAATGTGGCCCAGTTACTAAGCCGCAGGAGTGCAGTCATGTGACAGTGAAGAGAGGGTGACCATCAGACCTTGAAGCTGGGTTGGAAGTACCTTCCAGATATGTCCATTAGATCTCCAGTCGTAAGTTGAGGATTATTGGTACTCCAGCTAGCACTGTTCCCACAGCTAGCACTGTTCCCGTTTAGACTACTGCAACGCTCTCTACATGGGGCTGCCCTTGAGGACCACTCGGAGGCTTCAACTGGTGCAGAATGCGGCCGTGCGAGTTGTGATGGGGGTTTCCCGATACTCCCATGCAACACCTCTACTCCGCGAGCTGCATTGGCTTCCGGTTGCCCTTCGGGTGAGATTCAAGGTGCTGGTGATGACCTATAAAGCCCTAAATGGCTTGGGTCTGGATTATCTGAGGGAACACCTGCTGCCGGCATCAAGCTCCCTTCGTCCTGTGCGCTCCCACAGGGAGGGCCTTCTCAGGATACCGCCGGTTAAGGAATGCCGGCGGGTTATTCCCAGGGGAAGAGCGTTCTCTGTGGGCGCGCTGGCCCTATGGAACCAACTCCCCATGGAACTTAGGACTGCCCCCGACCTTCGCTCATTTCGCCAGGACCTGAAAACTTGGCTCTTTGAGCTGTCTGGCCCAGGCTGAGGGGTTTTAATTTTATTGGGTTTTAGTTTAAATTTTGGGGACTTGATTTAATTAATTTTTAATCTGTTTTTAAATTTTGTATGTTTGTTTTTAACCCTCCCTGTAAACCGCCCTGAGTCCTACGGGAATAGGGCGGTATATAAATTTAATAAAATAAAATAAAAAAATAAAGGGGAAAAAAAACCCTGAAACATTGGTGCAGAGAGGAGACCAGCAGCAGAGGCTCTGCTCCAATTGCCCTGAAGCAGAGGCTCACCACGTGTGGCCTGGAGAGACTAGAAGAATAACAGAGCAGCGAGGGACTTTGGAACTCTTCTCCCCTTTAAAATATATTGCAAACACAAGGCACATAAAAAGAAGCAGGGCTTTGGTGATGTGATTATAGCCATCCTGGGGTTTTTTTTTCTACACTCCCCTCCACAGATGCTCTGGTGCAGGACATTAAGTAAATTTAAGGCAGCTCTTCATGTATTAACTGAGATTAGCATTAATCTCTGGAAAATCCTAAAGTAATAGAGGACAGGTCTACCTATTGAAGACTTTGGATTTTAATTTAATTTAATTTAATTTAATTTAATTTAATTTAATTTAATTTAATAATTTAATTTGTATACCGCCCTTCTCCCAAAGGACTCAGGGCGGTGAACAGGGCAATACATAATAAAAAACAGGATACAAAAATTAAAAAGTGATTAAACAACTATGCCCGTAGTAATTGATACATATTAAAAATTAAAACTAATTATAAAAAACCCAACCCCATCCCGTCAGACCAGGCCAGCTTGTTCAAAAAAGAAGGTTTTGAGATCGCGCCGGAAGGAGCAAAGGTCGGGGGCCGACCGGTTCCATAGGTCTGGCGCACCCACAGAGAACGCCCTCCCCCTGGGGGCCACCAATCGGCATTCTTTGATCGGAGGCACCCTGAGGAGGCCCTCTCTGTGGGAGCGCACTGGACGGAGGGAAGTTGATTTTAGGGGCCTATGCTTTCAAATATTCTGCTATCACTTTCAAGGAACAAAAAAGTGGGAGCAGAGAATGTTTCCATCTTCTCATAAGCACCCAGAGGCATCCAGCTGGTTCTGCAATAAACCAAAAGCTGGATAATATGGTCTTCATATTGCTCCAGCAAAGCTATTTCATGTTTTTATGTTCTTATGACTCATATCTGGCTTGCGATAAACTTAATAAAAGTACTGTTTACACCAGTTGGCAAATCCCCCCACAATTTGCACTTTCTCAACCATACTTGGTGATGAAAGCAACTGAGGTCAGATATTTTTTTTACCTCCGGAGTTCCTCGTTTTAGCTGGAGAGAAATATTTAAGCCCAAATGTTGGGGGAAGAGGCAAATTTCATCCCAGCTTTTAAAGCTAAAGCTTTTTTTAGTTGTTGGCAACTGATCAAGGTAATAATTGGTTGACTTGCCTATTGAGTCTTCCAAGTTTATGGCCTTCAAATGTAGAGTGGGGGAAAGAGAAAAAGAGAGATCAACAGGGAAGATTTTACCGAATTAAAAATTTTGGAACTTCTTCTACCAATTAGTCACTTGGCCTTCTGGCAGGCATTCCCTAGATACAGGAAAGTTCATTAAGCTGCTGATCTGTGGTAGATAAGATTAATTTCCTTTGAACTGCAAATAATCATGTTTCATGGGAACCGGGATAATAAGGGTCATTTCCCCAGGAAAGGGGCAATAGCTTTTGCAGCTGCAGAATTATTATTATTATTATTTTGCAGCACATAGACCAAATCTTAGGCAGGGACACATCTGAGTTTGTTTTGCAGACAAGGTTGAAATGGGATAGGATTGCATGTGGCTTAATGTATTGTCTGAATGGAGTCTGTGTCTAATTCCTGCTGTCCCCATCTTGCATTGTTGAGAAGGGTGGAAAGCTTCTTTAAAATATCATGTTAAACATAAATTGCTTGGAAATACTTTTTCTTCCCTTGTTAATCTCCAAGTATGTTTAATACAGATTTAAATAATTTGTTTGTTAGACTTACATAAAATCTTTCAAAAGAAGAGAATACTGTAGCTCAGGGCTGAATTGTGGAGTCCCTGGTGCTCTCTGAGCTTGGTTGTTTTCTTGCAGACATTTCATTACCCAACTATCCCAAAGGTGCTTTTCAAAAGGCAACTGGATTGTCTTTGTTTTTCCCTTGAAGACATTTCACTTCTAAACCAAGAAGCATCTTCACTTCTGAAGAAGCTTCTTGGATGAGAAGCGAAACATCCTCAGGGAAAAAACAAAGACAATCCAGTTGCTTTTTGAAAAGCACTTTTGGGACAACCATGACCCAGATGACTGAGACTCTCCATAGACATTACCCAACTAGTACTAGCACTGGCAATGTTACCTATTTAGATAATGAAATGTCTGCAAGAAAACAACCAAAATAAGAGAGCGCTAAGGACTCCACACCATGTTTCATTCAGTAACTCACAGAAGCATGCTGTTGTGATTCAGGGTCAGCCTGTGGGTTCGGCAGTTGGGTCGGATGACTCAGAGGAGGAGGGGGGTGTTGAAGACCTTGCTGAGGGGGTTGAAGATATTGCTGATGATAGCCCTCAGCCAGGCCCCTCCCACTTGGTCACCACGGAGACCCAGCTGTGTGAGCCTGACAGTGTGGATGAAGATGACCCACAGCTGGCCCTGTTCAAGGACGCCCGACGCAGGAGGCAGTCAATTAGGAGTAAACAGAGGAAGGCAATGGGGCTTCTCGGAAGGAGGCAGAGAGAAGCCATGCCCTGAACTCTATATAAGGGGAATGTCTGGGAGGGCTGGTTTGCTGAAGGCAACCGCTAGGATGGTTCATGTTTCTTAAAGCTCCTGTTTCTTGGTTCGTGTCTTGTTTGTTTTTGTAGCTATAAATTTGGCAGGCGTAATTCCAGCCTCTTGCCGGTTGTAAAGGGGTTGTCCCTGCCTTTTCTGTAGGGCCGGTAGCAGGCTGGTACAGAACACATGCATAGATTTTCCTGTGAGGCAGGTTGGACTGAGATAGTCACTGGCCAAAAATCACTCAGTTTCTATGGCTGAGGGTGGACCTGAAATGGACGTTCATCCAGTGACAGTCCAATATCTTAAGCACCTGCCTTGTGTCATGGTTTTATATTTGAAATAAAATGCCTTGGAATGCATATCCCAAAAGTCCTTTTTCAAAAAAGCAACTGGACTTTGTTTTTCCTTGAAGACGTTTCACTTCTTATCCAAGAAGCTCCTTCAGTTCTGACTGAAGGGTGGAGGATACAAGGAATGTAAATGTAAATCCTTCCATCCTCCACCATTCAGCCAGAACTGAAGAAGCATCTTGGAAGAAAAGCAAAATGTCTTTAAGGAAAAAACAAAGTGCAGTGTTCCTTTTGAAAAAGCACCTTTGGGACAACCATGACCTGGATGACTGAGAATCTCCACAGACACTTGGAATGCATACTTGTCCACTCCTAGATTCCTGGGAATTGAAGTCTCCATTTCTGGGAGGGTGCCAAGTTGGAAAAGGTGGCTCTAGTTCAGACTAATTTCAAAATTGAAACCATAATGAGAGATCCCCTCACAATCAATCGCTGCATAACAAGAGAAACAGGCACCAGGCTCACCTGACTTTAATATTCCTTAAGGATAAATGGAGAATAATGCTGGTTAAACAGACATTTATACAGATTACCATACCTTTGCCATCTGCCAAGTCTATTGGTTTGTATAATAATAATAATAATATAATATAATATAATAATAATAATAATAATAATAATAATAATAATAATAATAATAATAATAATAATAATAATAATAATAATGATGTTGGAAGGGACCTTGGAGGTCATCTAGTCCAACACCCTGCTCAGGCAGGAAACCCTATACCATTTCAGGCAAATGGCTGTTTGCCTTCTTTTGGATAAAAGACAATGGCTGCCCAACATGGAGAATATAGATAATCCTTGATTTACAACCACAATTGAGCCGAAATTTTTTGTTCCTAAGTGAGACAGTTGTTAAGTGAATTTTGCCCCATTTTATGATCTTTCTTGCCACAGTTGTTAAATGAATCACTGCAGTTGTTACGTTAGTAACAAAGTTAAGTGAATCTGCCTTCCCTATTGACTTTGATTGTCAAAAGGTCACAAAAGGGGATCACATGATCCCAGGACACTTACAAATGTCGTAAATACTGGACCTCAGCATTCAACATGTGTGTTTCCACAAAGCAAGAACCCTGCCTAAGGAACTGACTTTATGTTGCCTTGATTCACGTATCGTTCTGAGCCACGTTGTGCAAAAACTATGGCTTGTAGACTACCATTGGATGGGTTGCGGTGGTGGGATTCAGCCGGTTTGCACCACTTTGGCAGAACCGGTAGCTAATTTTTTGTTGCCCAGGCCCAGAAGGGACTTCCAGAAGTGGAATCCATGCAGAGAACCAGTTGTTCACTTATTTGAATCCCACCACTAATGGGTTGGCACATACAACTTCCTAAGCTAGAAACGAGGGCTGAATTTATGCAGCATGCTAAGCCAAAGTCAAAGAAATAATGCTACGGCTTATGGCTCATTCTCATCTCTGTGATAATGTGCCTTCCTCCTGTGTCGAAAGTATGCCAACAGAGAGGCCATTGTCCACACAGACACGAAAATAGTGCCAATTGCTTTCAGAGCAGCAGTGGTTCTTCCAAAAAGAGCTGTGTGTGCGTAGAGAGCCCCCAACCTCACCAACCAACTTTGAACAGGGAGGCTGTGCTGACAGACAAAAGAGGGGGAAAAATCACGACTGCCTAAAGCATGGAATCTCCATATTGGGAATCAAGGAATCAATAAAGCAGCTGTTGCATTTTCTTGCTGAAAAATAGCAGCTGGCTATGGCAGGGTTCTTCAAACTAGTCCCTTTTATGACTTGTGGACTTCAATTCCCAGAATTCCTCAGCCAGGAACGCTGGCTGAGGAATTCTGGAAGTTGAAGTCCACGAGTCATAAAAGGGCCAAGTCTGAAGATCCCTGGGCTATGGGTTAGCAAAAGCTGACAAGTGATAAACCTCTGAGGAATATTCACATGAACCCTGCAAACGTTTCATTTCTGTACAATGGGAATATCAGCTTTCTTGTAAATCCACAACTGGTCTCCTGCAAGGTCAGCATTCCCAGAACCAACCATCTACAAAAGGAAAAAAAAAGAACTATGCTGCAACAGTGAGATTCCAATCCCTCTGACAGCCATGAAAGCAGAACTCCTAGTAGCAATGGCAATAGCGCTCAGACTTATATATTGCTCCACAGTGCTTTACAGCAGCACTCTCTCAGCGGTTTACAGAGTCAGCCTATTGCCCCCAACAATCTGGGTCTTCATTTTATCAACCTCGGAAGGATGGAAGGCTGAGTCAACCTTGAGATGGTCAGGATCGAACTATACTATGGGTAGAGTTAGTCTGCAATACTGCATTCTAACCACTGTGCCACCACTGCTAACAGTTGGATGGGAAGGGGTGACTCTGCAACAGGCCAGATGGAATCCAGCAGATCACTGTTTTCTGAAGATTCTTCTGCCATGCAATCAGGAAGATCTTAGCTAGGAAAACACCACCGTGGGCGAGGGAATCCAGTCACTATCTCAGACCATCATTCTTATCAAGCCTGATGGTTTCTATCCAAGATCTGCAATAGAGGATTTCTCATCAGCTCGATACCTGCCATCCCGCTGACACTCAGATCCGATCTTTGTGGTATATGCACCAATTGTTCTTCACCTCCCTTCCCTTATTCCCTTTGCTACAATAGCCACACTTCACAATATGCTTAGTCAGGCCATTTAAATGAGATGGGTAGTGAAGAAATGTAAGAAATACATTTTAAATTATGGAACCTGCAAATGTGCTAACCTTCATTAGTACTATCTTACTTTTTGTAATACACCGTGCTGCAGAAACTGAATAAATTGTGATTTACTCAATAAATCATGGTTCAAATAATCAAGGTTAAGCACAACATGTGTATCCTCAACATGTATTGAGCAACACCTAAGTGCTCAACAAACGTTAACTATTTTTTGGACATTTTTTTCATGGTGGCAAATATACATCTTCAAAATACCACATTATAATCTGTTTGATTTGACCATAAGCCTTCCTGGCCATATTTTCATAAATGGGGCATAAATCATAATCAGAGATCTTTCTTTGCTACCATCACATTTGGTTTCCTTAATTAAGGATGTTGTGTGAAGACAAAGGTTGGGTTTATTGAAACAGTAGATATTACAAGGTCAGATTTACTTCTGTGAACAACTACTTTTGATATGTGTTTGCTTCAATTCCCACAAATTCCCATTATTTGCTAAATTTGCTAGGAATTCTGGGACCATCATGTTACAGAAAGCTGGGATAGGTCACTGTGATGGTGGTGGAATTGATGTTTTAAACAGTATGTGCAGCCAGTGGCATAGCGTGGGGGGTGCAGGGGGGGCCGGCCGCACCGGGCACAACATCTGGGGGGGGCACGCTCGCACTCGCAGCTCTCTGCCCCTGCCTGGCTCACTCACTCTCTCTCACTGCAGTGCTGGCTGTGCGAATCCGATCCGAGCCGCCGGGTCGCCGCCCACTGTGGAGGGGGGGGTGCCAGGCGTGCGGTTAGGGGGCGCAAATTACTTGCCTTGCCCCGGGTGCTGACAACCCACGCTACGCCACTGTGTGCAGCATAATTATTCAGAGAAGTGTCCAAGAGAAAGTCCAAACCAACAGGAATGCTAATTAAAAACTCCTGAAAAAAAACATCAAATCAGAAATTAGATTTCTGTACTAAATTAGTAGATTTTAAAGCTCTCTATTTTTTTCTTCAGATGAAGAAAACCTCAAACTCAATTTGATTTAAGTAGAGATGGTCAAAACATTATTAGAATGATAATGGGTTCAGGATACAGATAATCCTCAAATTATGGGGCATGCCCATTATGGTCATAAGTCATGACAGTTGTAAAGCAGGTTATCATGTGACTGACCTGATTTGATGACTTTTTGTTGCAGTGGTGGTTAAGCAACTCACCATGGTAATTAAATGAACCCATTGTTCGCTATGGACAGTTTTTGCTGAAAACTGGAAGTAGACACAACCAGTTTTTGTTTACAGCAAAAATGTTGTAATCTGACCACAAATAGCAGCAAATGTAGGCTGGTTGCTGAACTGCAGCCACAGAGGAGGTCTGTCCATTGGAGCTTTGGAACCAGGTCATAAGTACCTTTTGGAGGGGTCCACCATAACTTTGAATGGTTGCTAAGCTACCTGTCATATGTTGAGGACCAGCTATATGGCTGATGATGATGTTTCCTCCAGAATATCACAATTTCTGGAAAACTGGTGTGGCCCATGGGAAAGTGATGGTTCTGAGAAATTTCTGTAATGTCTCAATCCTCTGACAGTAGGATACACGTAAATTCTTGTATTTTCCTACACACGACTTCCTCCTAAAGATGAACACCTCACATCTCTAAAGAAGAAGCTCGTCACAAGGCATTTCTGAATTTTCAGTCCCCGTTCCCAGACTCTGGCCCTCCCAAAATAGCAAACAGACTGCGTCATTTCAAATAGCAACTGGAAAATTCACAACTGAGAATGAATGGTTGTCCCTTAAACACAGAAAATTACAGCTTGGTTTATATATAAACCAGTGTTTCTCAATGCTTACTAGGGCAGGGCTTTTCAACCTTTTCAGCCATTGTACTACTTTTAGGATATGGCAAATCCGAGTACCACCAGTCGCTTAGCAAGGTGTCAAAAACTTGATGACCAAAAGGAAAAAAAAAGGAAAAAAGTGATGAAGTACAGGTAGCCCTCGACTTACAAAAGTTCGCTTAGTGACTGTTCGAAGTTACAATGGCACTGAAAAAAGTGCCCAAGCCACAGCCAAGCAAGACACCTGCCTGCCTGCCCGCCCGGCGGTGCTCTTCCTCCTGTCCGAGGTTTTCATTGTTGTGAGCATTTCTGTTGAGGATTGGCAGCAGGGGTGGGGTGGGGGGTGTTTGGTATTTATCCCCCTCCGCTGGGTGGTTGCAGCAGGTTTTGGTCACTTCACATGACCCTGGACACCGTGACCATCATAAATATGAATCAGTTGCCAAGCATCTGAATGTACATCACAAGACCCTGGAGATGCAGCAACATTCCAGTTGATCAGCGCTTCTTCTGGGCTCAGCAGAAGCGCCGGGATCAGCGCCGAGCTCCAGTTGGAGCCTGGCACTGATCCTGGTGCTTCCACTGAGCCCTGACAGCCCTGCAGCTCCAGCCATCGCTCGCTCAGGCTTGTGCAGTGCTTCCACCAGTTCAGCTCATTCCTCTACCCTGCTACCACTTTTCTAGGATGGTCACGTACCATCTGCTAGGTGCCAATGTACCACAGGTGATACCCATACCACTGGTTGAAAAGCCCTGAACTAGGGAATTATGGGAGTTGAAGTCCAGACATCTTAAAGGCTTTGAGACAAACCATAAACCATAAACATCAGGTTACGTAATTTGGGGTTCTTTGTGTTGTAGGAACGCAGGAACTGTCTTCTGTGAACCCAGCCGTAATATTAAGGCATAATAAGGTTTATTTGTTGGGTCACAGCATGATATACAGGTAGTCCTCAACTTACCATTATAACTAAGCCCAGAAGGATTATTGCAAATTGTGGCAGTCATTAAGTGGGTAACCATGTGACAGCACCTGATTTTAGCACTTTTCTTGTGGCAGTCATTAAGTAAACACAGTGGTTGTTAAATAAACCCATTTTCTTCAACGGGCATTTTTTGCTGAAAACCAGAAGTAAAAGGTGAAAACTGCCAAAAACAGCCATGAATGTGAATTGGTTGCCAAGCACCCAAAATGTGATTATGTGACTGTAGCAGAGATGGAAGGTGGAGCTGTCGCAACTCCAGAACCAGGTCATAAGTAGCTCTGGGGTGGTCCTTTGTAACTTTGAATAGCTGGTACGTGACCAGTCGTTAAATGAGGACTACCTGTATGGACATAACACTTGTGTTTAATTAAGGCAGGTTTAAGATTTAGCAGTTGTATGGACCTAAGCCACAAACTGACCAATCAATATAATTCAAGGCTGGAGAATTCTAGGAATTATAGTCCCAAAACAGATGGAAGCTGTTTGGGAAAGGTGTTCTGACATCTGGTAACTTAGAACTAAGGTGAAATTGCTCAGGTCTTCTGGCAACCTGTAGAACTAAGGAGAAATCTCGTAATGGTGAGAACAAACAACCAGTGGAATGCCTTGCCTTCAGAAGTTGTGGATGCCCCACCACTGGAGACTTTCAAGAAGGGAATGGACAACCACTTGTCTGAAATGATATAGAGACTCTCCTGATCCAGCAGAAGGTTGGACTAGATGTTTTTTTATGTTATCCAGCTTGCATTACAGTGCTCCTGGCCTGGTGTCATGCAGATGAATTGGGATTATGATTTCAAAAATTCCCCAACCAAAATAATAATAATAATAATAATAATTTTATTTGTATACCGCCCTTCTCCCGAAGGACTCAGGGCGGTGAACAGGGCAAACATATAAAAGTACAGGAATACAAAAACTAAAAAAGAATTAAACAAGATGCCCAAGTTAAAACAGTAGATTAAAATACATTTAAAATAGCAATAAAAACCTAAACCCATCCCCCATCAGGCCAGGCCGGCTTGTTCAAACAAATAAGTCTTCAGATCGTGTTGGAAGGAGCTCAACCGGCAAATGATTCCATAAATCCGGGGCGCCCACAGAGAAGGACCTCCCCCTGGGGGCTACCAGACGGCATTCTCTGACTGGTGGCACCCTGAGGAGGCCCTCTCTGTGGGAGCGCACAGGGCAGAGGGAAGTTGAATAGTTTCACAGATCTTTTTCTTCCTGGTGTAAAATCTTTATTCTAAGACAGTATCATATATCTTGCCAAGCTATGACATATTTCTTTCCCTTTTGGAGTCAGTGTATTATGCAAACTGCAGCCACTATGTTTTGCAACTATCATTTACCGTGCTGAACCCAAGCAAGGTTATCTTATTCAAAAAGCTATGCTTCAACAAAGCATAGTATAAAATATAGATCCATCTTAAGATTCCCTTAGTTTAAACTACCAGAGTTTGTGCCCCGGAGCAGAGCTTCTTAAGACAATATCTATGGCATTTTGAGACAATCAGCCTTTCAATCTCCCAATTTCTCTGATGTTGTTTTAAAGTGCAACCAGAATCGATCAGGGTTGGTTTGACCGATTAATGGATGTCAAGATACTATGACCATAGGCAGGTTTATATGTCTGCCAGACTACAAAGTTGCACGAAGCTAACTAACTAAATGAATCAAGAAGAGAACCAACCTAGAACTAAGGAAAAATTTCCTGACAATTAGAGCAATTAACTAGTAGAATGGCTTGCCTTCAGAAGTGGGTGCTCCATCACTGGAGTCTTTTAAGAAGAGATTGGACAACCATTTGACTAAAATGATATAGGGCAGGGCTTTTCAACCTTTTCACCCATTGTACCACTTTTAGGATATGGCAACATCTGAGTACCACCAGTCGCCTAGCAAGGTGTCAAAAACTTGATGACCAAAAGAAAAAAAAAGGAAAAAAGTGATGAAGTACAGGTAGCCCTCGACTTACAAAAGTTCGCTTAGTGACTGTTCGAAGTTACAATGGCACTGAAAAAAGTGCCCCCCCCAAGCCACAGCCAAGCAAGACACCTGCCTGCCTGCCCGCCTGGCGGTGCTCTTCCTCTTGTCTGAGGTTTTCATTCTTGTGAGCATTTCGGTTGAGGATTGGCAGCAGGGGTGGGGTGGGGGGTGTTTGGTTTTTATTCCCCCCCCTCTGCTGGGTGGTTGCAGCAGGTTTTGGTCACTTCACATGACCCTGGGACATTGTGACCATCATAAATATGAATCAGTTGCCAAGCATCTGAATGTAAATCACAAGACTCTGGAGATGCTGCAACATTCCAGCTGATCGGCACTTCTTCTGGGCTCAACAGAAGTGCCGGGATCAGCGCCGAGCTCCAGCTGTAGCCTGGCGCTGATCCTGGTGCTTCCATTGAGCCTTGACAGCCCTGCAGCTCCAGCCATCTCTCGCTCAGGCTTGTGCGGTGCTACCACCGGTTCAGCTCACTCCCCTCCCCCGCTACCACTTCTCTAGGATGGTCGCGTACCACCTGCCAGGTGCCAATGTACCACAGGGGGTACCCATACCACTGATTGAAAAGCCCTGATATAGGGTCTCCCGCATGAGCAGGGAGTTGGACTAGAACAGAGGTCCCCAAACTTTTGGGCACCAGGGACCGGTTCCATGGAGAGAGGTTTTTCCACAGATCAGAGAGTGCGCGGTTTTGTGTGCTGCCTGCATCCTGTGGATGGGGCTTTCCTTGTTTGTGCTGACCAGTTGGTGGCATGCTGCAGACTGGTAGTGGTCTATGAACCGGGTGTTGGAGACCGCTGGACTAAAAGACCTCCAAGGTCCTGTCCAACTCTGTTATTCTGTTAACCGCAAATCAGCATCTCTACTTAGCTGAGCACAGAGAACTATCAGCCAATGAATGCCTGTTTGCTAGCCAATAATTGAGCTGTTTATCTTGCCCTATCAGTCCATGACTAAATAGTCAGCCCTCCCGCATTACACAGAAGAACAAAAGTAAATTGTTAGCAAGTCTGGGTCTCTGTTGCCTTCCAAACTTCTCTGGGTTTCTTAGTGTTTCTTAGGATCGTTTTATCCAGTTACTGAGAAAAATCAGGTAGTCCTCAACTTATGACCAGCCCTGAAAAAAGTGTCTTACAACTCATCCTCATACAACCCATAACTGTCACAGCATCCCAACAGTCACATGATCAAAATTTGGGCACTTACAATAGTTGCAGGGACACTGCAGCTGTTGCAAATGTAAGCCAGTTGTCGTGCACCCAAATTGCAGTCATAGGGACAGTCGTAAATAACTTTTTCCAAGGACGTCATAACTTTGAACCATTGATATATTAAGCACTACCTGTATTAAGTTTGGGTGTACCGTATATAAGAACCAAATCTTACATGTCTGCCTCCTGCTTTACCCCTTCTCCTTCTTTTACCTCACTGGGTCAGGAAGGAACCTGCATGAGTTATTTCTAAATATTATCTTGCTTCCTAGGATTTAAAGTTTCATCCCCCTTTGCTTATGTAATGCTTCTTGCATATTTCAGTCAAGGTCATATCTTGCTGCCTGAAAGTAGTCATGTTAGTGGTAAGTTAGTAATTTTTATAGCTTCTTTTATTTGCCACATAGGCAAATAACAGAATATCACAGTTGGAAGGCATCTTGGAGGTCTTCCTGCTCAGGTAGGAAACCCTATACCAGGAGTGTCAAACTCAATTTCATTGAGGGCCGCATCAGCATTGTGGTTGCCCTCAGGGGGCCGGGTGGGTATGGCCAGGGTGGGCGTGGCCTACTGGGTGGGCATGGCTAGAGTGCGTATGGCCTACTGGGTGGGCATGGCCAGCTCTACATCGTTCGCATCAAGGGTGCCTATGGGGGCCTGGGCAGGAGTGGGACAGATCTGAGGGTCTCTGGCAGAAGGAGGGTCTCTGGGCCAGGGCCAAGGCAGTGGGGGCCGTTCCCTCACTGTTTCCAGGATGGCTTTGCGGGCCACATGAAACCACTTCGCGGGCCGGATCCGGCCCCCGGGCCTTGTGTTTGACATGTCTGCCCTATACCATTTCAGACAAATGGCTGTCCAGACTATTCTTAAAAACTTCCAGTGTTGGAGCATTCACCGCTTCTGGAGGCAGCTTGTTCCACTGATTGTTTTAACTGTCAGGAAACTTCTCCTTAGTTCTAGGTTGCTTCTCTCCTTGATTAGTTTCCATCCGTTACTTTTTGTTCTTCCTTTGGGGGTTTTGGAAATAGGCACATATAGTATTAAGAACAAACCTATCATCTGCCCAGCACAGAGGTGCTGTAAGCTTCCACATGGTCTTCATGAACTGGCAAGTGTTGAGATAGGGAACAATGGAATGTACAACAAAAACTTGTTATATTTAGCAGCCATGGCTCACCATTTTCATTTGTTAATCATTTGTAAATTGTAAACACCTATCTTGCCTCTGTGAAGCCTTTTGTTTTGACTCATTGCTGAACATTGCTGTCCTGACTCTGTGTGTACAATGCAAGATAAGGAACGTGATTACTTGAGCCTTCTAGTTTTGCTCAATTTCCTTCTCTCCAACAGAGAAACTAATCAAGGAGAAACTAATCAAGGAGAGAAGCAACCTAGAACTAAGAAGAAATTTCCTGACAGTGAGAACAATTAATCAGTGGAACAACTTGCCTCCAGAAGTTGTGAATGTTCCAACACTGGAGGTTTTTAAGAAGACATTGGGCAGCCATTTATCTGAAATGGTATAGGAGTTCCTGCTTAAGGTTGGACTAGAAGAACTCCAAGGTCCCTTACAACTCTGTTATTGTAAGCCAGGGGTCCTCAACCTTGGCAACTTTAAGATTTGTGGACTTGGCTGATGAATTCTGGGAGATGAAGTCCACAAGTCTTAAAGTTGCCAAGGTTGAGGACCCCTGTTCTAAGCGATTCTAAGATCACTAGCTGGCTGGTAATACATTTCAGTGGTGGTTTGGGCTAAAGTCAAAAACCAATAAAGCAGAAAAGCTCTTCCACCCAAAGCCACCCATAGGATCACTGACTTTTGTCAAAATGATGACAGCAGTGTTGGACCAGGACTTTATAATGCTGCTTTTATAGTGCAATGCTGCTTTTGTTATTTGCCTCCCCCACTCCCTTGACATCTGCAGGGCGAGTAAAACAAAGTAAATATTAAGATGGAATGTAGTAGGCTATAAAATTTTATGTGAGAGAAAGAGGGTGAAGACTGTCCATCCCTCCCTCCTTCAAGAGTATGTGGTAGATATATAAAGAGTCCTCAGTCTGGAAGATTCTGTCTGCAGGTGTGGAAACAATGGAGAACTGCTTGGAAGAATCAATATGTGTCATTTTTGGATTTGGGGCCAAAATTGCTGGAACAAAGTTTGTGCCTTTTACCTGTGAAGCTTGTAATAAAAAGAGTGGGGTTTGACTAGATTCATGACACCCATCTTTGTTTAGTAAGATCACACTTGGAATACTTACTAAACAAATGAATGTCCTTGTTTACAAGACATCAGCTGCTGTAGAACTCTGCTCAGGGGTCTTAAACTTTAGAAAATAATCAAAAAGTGAAGGAAAAAGTAGAGGCAGGGAGAAGAATGTGCAATTGCTTTATTTGCACCTAATTGTTCAGTCTTAAAATTAGCAGGAGTTCATAAAATATAAAGAGATGTAAGTTGCTTTCTAAAGTAAAACTACAGGCTAATTTTTCAATGTTCTTTATTTGATAACTTTAAAACATATTTTATCTCATTTTTTTCCTATCCTAAATTTAAGCAAACTGAGAAACGCATCAGCCTGTAACAAAACATGTTTTCTTCCTAAAGGCCTTTAGGGCTGTTATCATTGAATAAACAGTTTTTAAAAGGTCACACTTAAATCATTTCCTCTCTGAAAAATGTTATGCTTTGTTGACAAAGCCACAAGGTCTCCAATTAGGGTAGGACGAGCTTTCCAGTAAATCATACTGGCAAATAAGGGCTCTGAATGGACACCATAGAGTTCTAATGTAAAATTTAAAGGGATTCATCTTGTATGAAGAAATCTGAAGGGCCCCTTGTTCAGTATATGAGTGCAGAACAGAAAGTGAACAGACTAAAAAGTGGTCAACATTCCCCTCCAACCCCCAAAATAAATAATAGAATAACAGAATTGGAAGGGACCTTGGAGGTCTTCTTGTCCAACCCCCTGCTCAAGCTTGGAGACTCTATATACCTTCTGGACAAATGGCTGTCCAATCTCTTTCTGAAGACCTCCAGTGATGGGTGCTCCCACAGCTTCTGAAGGCAACCTGTTCCGCTGATTATCACTGTTAGGAAACTTCTTTTTAGTTCTATATTGGATCTCTCTTTCATAGGTTTCCATCCATTACTTCATGTGTTCCCCTCAGGTGCTTTGGAGAATAGATTGTCCCCTTTTTCTTTGTGATAGCCCCTCAAATATTGGCAGAACTTTTAACAGGTCACCCCTAGTCCTTCTCTTCACTAGACTGAACATACCCAGTTCCTGCAACGGTTTATTATATGTTTTGGGCTCCAGCCCTCTAATCATCTTTATTGCTGTTCTCTGCACTTTTTCTAGAGTCTCACTATCTTTTTTATATCGCGATGACCAAAATTGGATGCAGTATTCCAAGTGTGGTCTTAGAAAAGCAGTATATACTAGTGCTAATACTTCATGTGAGCTTGATACTATTCCTCTGTTGATGCAGCCTAGGACTGCATTGGCTTTTTTGTCAGCTGCAGCACACTGCGGGCTCATATTTAAGTGGCTCTCCACTAGATTCCTCTTGCAGATACTGTATGGTTGTCGAGCCAGGTACCACCTATTCTACACCTGTGCATTTGCTTTTTCTTGCCTAATGTATAATGCTACTTTTCTCCCCTAGGAGTTGCATTTTGCTGAATAGGATCAGTGTTCAAGTCTGTCTAGATCCTTCTGGATGTTGAACCTATCTTCTATCTTCTATTCTATACCCTCATCTAAATCATTTATGCAGATGTTCAGGGCCAAAGACAGAACCTCGGGGTACCCCACTGCATACTTCTCTCATGTAGATGTAGTTCCATTGAGGACTACACATTGTGATTTGTTAGTCAGTTACAAATCCATCTGATGGTGATACTGTCTAACCAAATTTTTCTGTCTTACCAAGAAGTGGGCTGTGGTCTACTTTGTTAAATGCTTTTCTGAAGTCCAAGTATACTGCATCCACAGCATTTTACTGGTCCACTAATTTAGTTACTTTGTCAAAGAATGCAACAAGATAAATTAAAGATAAATAATAAAAATAAAGTATAAAGCAACTTTACCCACCCTGACAGCCTCCAAACAGGTTTGACGTCAGCTTGAAATTATGGATGTTAGGCTCGCCCCGTGGTGTTGCAAAAATATTTACAGAATAACATAAATGAAATCACTGTTTTTTAGAATTTATGCTCTGTTACTTTCTTAATCTTTCCATTCCTCTGTCAGCTTGCTTTATTTGAACATGTTTTACACTTCTATGGGTGATACACAACGTAACCATTTATTACCTTTGCTTCTCAAGAGATCATTGGGGTCCTTTTACCTGTGGCCTTTGTGCTCCTCCTCTAGGGCCACACTACTCTTCTCACAACTTGTGTGCTTTGGGCAGCTCAGCCCATTTTCTTTTGCAATGCAGTCCAAACCACAGAATTTCTGCTTGGCAAACTGCAACACCAGCATTCATTGGCTCTCAGGCTTTCTGCTGTAGTAGTTCTCAAGCAGATTTCACAAGCATTTTATAGGTGAACCCGATCTTAATTCTTCTATAGGCTGTCCTTGACTTACAACCATTCATTTACCGACTTTTTGAAATTACAATGTCACTGAAAAAAAAAGTTACTCAAAACCAGTCCACACAATAAACAAGTGTTGTAACATCCCCAGGGTCACATGATCAAAATGCAAGCACTTGGCAACCAGCACATATTTGTGTATTCATGCAGTGTCTTGGGGCTCATGCAATCATCATTTGTGATCTGCCCAGCCAGCTTTTGACAAACAAAGTCAGTGGGGGAAGGGAGATTTGCTTAACAACCGTGTGATTCACTTAACAACTGCAGTGATTCACTTAACAGCTCTGGCAAGAAAGGTCGTAAAATGGGTCAAAACTAACTTAACAATTGTCTTGCTTAGCAGCAGACATTTTGGGCTTAACTGTGGTTGTAAGTCGAGGACTACCTGTATTATATGTTACCTGTACTATGTATTATGCCAAAGCTAGTGAAAAATGCTTTCAACCTGAGCAAACGTACTGGGTGTACCTTAACAAGGAATACTAATAACATTCATAGTGCTGGTGATGGCTTTCACTTCCTTCTCTTCCATGATGACCATGAACCTTAGAAATCCAGGTGGAGAAAAAAAAGAGAGGGGGAAATGCTTTCACTGTTTGAATAATGCAGTGCTGAAGAATAAGAGTCTAAAATTTATAAGCTTATTTGTCAATGCATATGGGTTACAAAATCTGACACTATACCCCACAAATCCCTTTTTTTCCACTGGTTCAGGGTTTCAGGGTTTAATGCAAGGTTTGGGGGCAGTGTCAGCCTAGCATAAAGTGAGGGAAGCCTTACATAGATTTACATACATCCCTATGTATAGGATGTGCAAAATGCTATTCCAAATACAGAATACAGATAGTCCTCGTTTAGTGACCACAATTGGGTTCAGCAACTCAGTCACTAAAGGGAGCAGTCACTAAGTGGAACTACAACTGTGCTTATGATTTTATTTTAGTTTTCCTTTGCTTTACAGACCTGTGAGAGGATCATAAATTTCTGCACCTTCTACTGTTTTAATTCTTCTGGTTTTTCTGTCTTTCCTGTTGTAATTGTAAGCTTTAATAAAATTACTATGAAAAAGAGAAAAAGAAATAGCCCATTACCTTCAAATTTCAAAACATCTAATACTTGCTGATGGAGTCTTCAAACTCGGCCCTTTTATGACTCATGGACTTCAACTCCCAGAATTCCTCAGCCAGCGCGCCTGGCTAAGGAATTCTGGGAGTTGAAGTCCATGAGTCATAAAAGGGCCGAGTTTGAAGACTCCTGTCTGACTGTTACGGTTTTTCATTACCAAACATCAGAAACTGTTTAGAATTTTGTTTCATTTTGGTTCCATATAATATTTTCTTTTATTCTGTGTTTTTGAAGCTGGTACTAGTACTAATATAGTACAAATAATAACAATTCCTTACAGAAAAACTAAGTCTCCTTTCACATCACCACAAGAATTATTCAACTATAAATATATAACAAAAACTAAATTTACCGAGGAGTAAAAACTAAAAAAACAACAAGAAAACAAAAATGGTCACTTCCAAACCTGTCCTTATTAATTTGTCTGAAACCAGTATCTGTGTTCAGTTAATTAAATAATAAAATGCCGGACATTTTTCAAGATACAGAAGGATTACTTGGTGGCATACATGCATATCCTAAAACAGTGGTGGTGAACGCGTGCCAGAGGTGGCACTCAGAGCCCTTTCTGTAGGCACGCGCAACCATCGCCCCAGCCCCGCCTCCCTCCACGGCCCTCTCCTCACCAGCAGCCCCCCCCAAAGGAGAGTCGCCCCCAAGCATGGCCCACGCGGAGGAGTGCAGCCAAGGACATGGCAGCCGGGCAGCAGGGACATGACTCTGCCCTCGAGCCCTGTCGCGCGCAATTGATGCTGCCGGGTGCAGGTGGAAGGCGTGGCTGCCATAGCACTCTGGGCCATTTGGACATTCTGCGGCAGGCTGTACAGGCGGTGGGTGGCCCTGCGGGCGGGGGCGGAGCAGGGATGGAGCGGGCAGGGGTGGGCAGGGGCAGGTGGTGGTGGTGGGGAGGGGCCAGTTTTTGGGCACTCGGTCTCTAAAAGGTTCGACATCACTGACCTAAAATGTCCGGGAACAGCTCCATATATTTTGCTGTTCAAGGTGAAGTACCAAATCAGGTCTTGCGTCCTAGTTAGGTATGGTGCATTCAAGGCTATATAAGTTATTTTGGCGAAGAATTCTGAAAACACCTGTCTCCAGCCTTAGTGGCAAAACTACAATAAAAATATGTACAAATAATCTTTGACATAAGATCTTTCCTTTAATAACCGTTCAAGTTACAAAGGTGCTGAAAAAAATATGACTTACAACTGGTCTTCGCATTTATGACCGTCACAGCAGCCCTGCAGTCAAGGGATCAAAATCCAGGCACTTGGCAACTAGCATGTATTTGCAATAGTTGCAGCATCCTGGGGTCTCCTGAATGCCCTTAACAACTTTCCCAGGAGGCTTCCAACAAGCCAAGTCAGTGGGAAAAAGATGGACTGATTTAATGACCTCTGTGAATTGCTTAGCAACCATGACAAAAAAGATTGCAAAATCAGCCCCAACTCACTTAACCCCCGCCTTGCTTAGCAATAGAAATTCTGGTCCTGAATGGGGTCATAAATCAAGGACTACTTGTAATATTGTAATATAATCAAGGAGAGAAGCAACCTAGAAATAAAGAGAAATTTCCCAACTGTTAGAACAATTAACCAGTGGAACGACTGGCCTCCAGAAGTTGTGGGTGCTGCAACATTGGACTTTTTAAAGAAGAGAATGGACAATCATTTGTCTGAAATGGTATAGGGTTTCCTGCCTGAGCAGGGGGTTGGACTAGAAGACCTCCAAGGTCCCTTCCAACTCTGTTGTTGTTATTTTCCTGCCATTTCATGATTCCTGCTGCCTGAGGCAATTGGTTAAGGTTAGAGCGGCTTCTGATGTAGGAATTCTGTATTTTGGGACAGAAACCTTTCTCTTTTCCCCTCACCGCTCATTTTCTAATGGTGAATACAGGTAGTCCTTGACTTACAACAGTTCATTTAGTGACCATCCAAAGTTACAAAGGTACTGGAAAAAGTGACTTATGACAATTTTTCCACACTTACAACTGTTGCAGCATCTCCATGGTCACATGGTCAAAATTCAGACACTTGGCAACTGACTCATATTTATGACTGTTCCAGTGTCCTCGGGTCGTGCGATCACTTTGTGCGACCTTCTGACAAGCAAAGTCAATGGGAAAACCCGATTCACTTAACAACCATGTTATTAACAACTGCAGTGATTCACTGAACAACTCTGGCAAGAAAGGTCATAAAATGGAGCAAAGGTCACTTAACAAGTGTCTCTCTTAGCAACAGAAATTTTGGGCTCAATTGTGGTCGTAGGTCGAGGACCACCTGTATTCAAACCTATTTCTACCTTGAGATCATCCAAGCAAGGAAAGCTTGTGCTTGGTCCTCCTATATGTCAACACTGGCCAGACTTCCCATTTTGTGACAACAGGTTCCACATTTTCAGTTCTCAACATCACACTTGCCGACTGGTAAGTAGAAGAAAGTGGGGAGACGGCTATGGATTGAAAGGCAGAGCCAGGAAGCTGTTTTTCCAGTTTGGAGTGCTTAAGAGTGACATTTCCAGACAGGGTTGCTCTTTTTAATACATTAAAAGGCTTGGCCTTCTCAGGTATCAGAAAGAATACAAGGCAGGAAGGACCGCAGCACAGCTGCATGTAGGCGTATGAAGTGGGGAAGAGGGGAAACACGGGAGGAAACGTGCATTGTAAAGCAAACTCTTCTCCTTACACACTTGCATACGACATTGTAAGGCAAAGGGCAGTTTCCACCGCGCTGTGTGTCTTGTGGAGTTGTCGTGATTAGAAAAAGATGTCTCTGGAGATGTACAGAGTGACTTGGGTCTTTTGAAAAAATGGGGGGGGCAGGCAAAACAGACTTTCCTTCTCCCCTACATTTGTCTCCTTTTTGGTCCCTATAATTGCAAAGAGACACCAATCAGACCAAACGATATCACGGTACAGAGTGTTATAGGGCGGGAGGAACAGGACAGGGTTAATAGTTTAACCATGGTTATGCCATGCTTCTATCTCTTTAAAAAGTAAATATTTAATAATATGAATATAGAATTCAGATTAGCCCTAGTGTTGAGGAGGGGTTGGCTTTCGTGAAAACACAGCAGAAATGCAAAAAGCATCTTTAATTTGTGTTTAACATTTCTATCTCAATGGATCAAACAATTGGGAAGGAGTTGAGAATGGGTATCTGTGGAAAAATAAGAGGAGCAAACTACACACACACAAACCCACACACACATATACACACACTTTTTATGACCCTGTAATCCATTAATTCGTTGGGGTGACTGAATGGAGCTGAGGGTTTACTGGCCAGATGGCCTTCTGGACACCTATATGGAATTTGCAGCAGATATTTTCTCTTTAAGGGACGCGGTGGCTCAGTGGGTTAGGACGCTGAGCTTGTCGATCAGAAGGTCGGCAGTTTGGCGGGTCGAATCCCGAGTGCCGCGTAGCAGAGTGAGCACCTGTTACTCGTCCCAGCTTCTGCCCACCTAGCAGTTCGAAAGCACGTAAAAATGCAAGTAGAAAAATAGGGACCACTACGGTGGGAAGGTAACAGCGTTCCGTGCGCCTTTGGCGTCTAGTCATGCCGGCCACATGACCACGGAGACGTCCTCGGACAAGCGCTGGCTCTTCGGCTTTGAAACGGAGATGAGCACCGGCCCCTAGAGTCGGAAACGACTAGCACGCATGTGCGGGGGAACCTTTACCTTTTACCTTTACTATTTTCTCTTTGCATCCTAGGAAAGAAAAATCTGCGCTACCTAGAATTGAACTCTCAACCAATTCTCATCCTTTCAAGTAGGAAGTAAGAACATATATGTATATGTGTATGTGTATGTTTGTATGTGTGTGTTTGTGTGTGTATATGTATATGTGTGTATGTGTGTGTGTGTTTATGTATGTGTATGTGTATATGTATGTGCAGAGTGAGCGCCTGTTACTCGTCCCAGCTTCTGCCAACCTAGCAGTTCGAAAGCACGTAAAAATGCAAGTAGAAAAATAGGGACCACTACGGTGGGAAGGTAACAGCGTTCCGTGCGCCTTTGGTGTCTAGTCATGCCGGCCACATGACCACGGAGACGTCCTCGGACAAGCGCTGGCTCTTCGGCTTTGAAACGGAGATGAGCACCGGCCCCTAGAGTCGGAAACGACTAGCACGCATGTGCGGGGGAACCTTTACCTTTACCTTATGTGTGTATATATACACACACATATATACACATACATACACACACAGAATGATGTCATCATAAAATGTTGCAACTTAGATCAGTTATCATGATTTAAGTATGTAACCGTGGCAGTTGCATGATTTCATCACTGACATGTTTGCATGATGATATGCATACTGCTGGATCTCAGTCAATCTCAAATTCCTTTCTAGATTGTCACACACACACACACACACACACCCCTCCCTAAGCTATTTTCTCAGAGTCATGACATCTTTCTAGATTATGTATGCAGTTTTAATCAATATATGCAGTTTTAATTTATGGCTTTCAAGCAACTTTTCATCCTTTCCAATGTGCATACACTTTGCTTTCTTTTGTATACAGAAACCACTTTTAAACAGTTACTATGTCATTCCTTATTTCATTCCTCATTATTTATTTCAAACCACACTTCTCTGAAATGGATACCCTTATTTGAAGAACAAGTTAAATACTGCACCCTCTTTAAATTGTCTCTGGATGTACCTGTACTGAAATGTAAAGATTTTATTACACAGATGGAACACGAAATACTAGGAATTTTTCATAGGGATTCAATTATCTTTCAATTGTCTTTCATGGAACATGCAAATACATTAATTCAGCTGTGTTACTGCATAGTACATGCTTTTTATCGAAAAAACAATAATTGTTTAAAGTTAAATCCTTAGAAGAAAAAGAGTTAATCCTTTATGCACCATCTATTTCAAGAGAGATACAGATTTCTGTTTTTTGTTAAATTGAACAAACATTGTACTTCAAGGCAATTTTTTATTGAATTGTATCAGTGATCACAGGAAAAAAGACAAATCAGTAAACTATTGCCTTTTAGATTTGCATAAATTAAGCAACACAGTCCTAGATCTTTTGTTCATGATGCATGGGAGAATAGAGTTTATAGATTCTAAGTCAGTAGTTTTATTTATTTATTTTATTCCAATAGTAATAGTTCATTTCTCAGCAACAGATAATCAGGTAAGAATCTTTTCTATGAAATACAAGGTTGATTAGGGAGCTGGAGGCTAAAACATATGAAGAACGGGTGCAGGAATTGGGTTTGTTTAGTCTAGTGAAAAAAAAGATTAAGGAAAACATGATAACAGTGTTTTAATATTTGAGGAGCTACCACAAAAAAGAGGGGGGGGGGTTTCAACCTATTTTCCAAAGCACCAGAAGGCAAGGCAAGAAACAATGGATGAAGATTAATCAAGGAGAGAAGCAACCTAGAACTAAGGAGAAATTTCCTAACAATGAGCACAATCAACCAGTGGAACAACTTGCCTTCCGAAATTGTGGATGCTCCATCACTGGAAGCTTTTAAGAAGAGACTGAACAGCCATTTGTCTGAAATGGTATAGGATCTCCTGCTTGAGCAGGGGGTTGGACTAGAAGACCTCCAAGATCCCTTCCAACTCTGTTATTCAGTTATATCACAAGGCCATAGAAATTTCTTTTCTACAAAAGTAGTGGCTACAATCAAGCCTATGAAACTGGAAATTCTGAAATTGTTCATGTGATTAGAATTTAGTGTTCTATTGTATTGGAGTTGTGTAGTATAATGGTGAGTGTTAGATTAGAAACATAGAAGTCCAGATTCTAGTCTTCTCTTAGACATGGAAGTTAGCTTTTGATAATAGTTTTTTGGTGACTTTAGAAGCAGATTTTGAATTAAAATGGGTTTCTTCCAAGTTTTACACTCTGGAAATGTATGTTCTATTCTATTCCAGATCAAATGTGATTATTGGGTGTTCACTGAGAGCATTCCAGGGCCCTCTGGGCAGGAAGATGGGTGGCATATAAATTTAAGAATTAAAAAAATATGAAACTCTGGAGTGTGCTTCTAACCATGCCAATCGGGCTATTTTGGAATGCTGTGGTAGGTGAGGAAGTTATGTTCTGTACCAGCCTGCTACCGGCCCTGCAGAAAAGGCAGGGACAACCCCTTTACAAAAGGCAAGAGGCTGGAATAAAGCCTGCCAAATTTATTAACATAAAAGAGACACCAACCATGAAACAGGAGCTATGAAACAGGAACTATTCAAGCGGTTGCCTTCAGCAAACCAGCCCTCCCACGCATTCCCCCTTAAATACAGTTCAGGGCGTGGCTTCTCTCTGCCTCCTTCCAAGGAGCCCCATTGCCTTCCTCTGTTTACTCCTGATTGACTGCCTTCTGCGTTTGGCGTCCTTGAACAGGGCCAGCTGTGGGTCATCTTCATCCACGCTGTCAGGCTCACACAGCTGGGTCTGCGTCGTGACCAGATGAGAGGGGCCTGGCTGGGGGCTCTCATCAAGCTCTTCAACACCCCCCTCCTCCTCCTCCCCTGAGTCGTCCGACCCAACTGCCGAACCCACAGGCTGACCCTGAATCACAACAAGTTAATCCTTCAAACCAAAAGCCGTTCATGGTATTCCAGATAATAGAAGACCCATTTGGAGGAGTAAATATCTATGAAGATTCTCAGTCATCCAGGTCACAGTTGTCCCAAAGGTGCTTTTTCCAAAAGGCAGCTGGACTTTTTTGCTTTTTTCTTGAAGATGTTTCGCTTCTCATCCAAGAACTGAATAAGCTTCTTGGATGAAAACCAAAACTTTTTCAAGTAAAAAGAAAGAAATTCCAATTGCCTTTTGAAAATCAACTCTGGGTTTGAAGGAGTAACTTCCAGAAAATCATCAAATCATACCCCCAGGACCCCTGGACTATAAATTCCTCAGGACTAGAGGAGAAATGGAATTGGTAGGTTATCAATAGTTGGTTTTCTTCTTAGTTACAATTTACATGGTGGTATACATCAAAGATATGAGCAAGCACCACCTCCTAAAGTTGGCTACTAGCAGAGTAAAGATCTTTACCTTTTACATATCAAGGATGTTTTATTCCTTTGTTTCAGATAATAATAATAATAATAATAATAATAATAATAATAATAATAATAATAATAATAATAATAATAATAATAATAATAATAATAATAAAAATAATAATAATAATAATAAAAATAAAAATAATAAGTTGGAAGGGACCTTGGAGGTCATCTAGTCCAACCCCCTGCTAAGGCAGGAAACCCTATACCATTTCAGACAAATGGCTGTCTAGTCTCTTCTTAAAAACTTCCAGTGTTGGAGCATTCACCACTTCTGGAGGCAGGTTGTTCCACTGGCTAATTGTTCTAACTGTCAGGAAGTTTCTCCTTAGTTCTAGGTTGCTCCTCTCCTTGACTAGTTTCCATCCGTTGCTTCTTGTCCTGCCTTCAGGTGCTTTGGAGAATAGCTTGGCTCCCTCTTCTTTGTGGCAGCCCCTGAGATATTGGAACACTGCTATCATGTCACCCCTCACCCTTCTCTTTAGAGCTTCCAAATTCTGAAAAGGGGTTTACAGAGTGTTTATGTGCTGTTGGGTAGCTGTAGAGGCATTATATGCCTATTGGTGCATATAATGTTATGTTTAAATAAGCCAGGACATTCCATTTTTAACGTCGTGTTTGGTTATTCTGTAATCTGGAATAAATCAGAATAAATCATTCAATCCAGTGGTGGGATTCAAATATGTGAACAACCGGTTCTCTGTGTGGATGCTGCTTCCGGATGTCCATTCTGGACCTGGGCAACAAAAAATTAGCTACTGGTTCTGCCAAAGCGGTGCGATCTGACTGAGTCCCACCACTGATTCAGTCCCAGCAATAATTCTGGCAGTTTTCTAAATTGAAGTTTTAGGCTACTTTTTTCCTTTATTTATTTTTTTAAATGATTCTTAACAAGCTGCCATTAACTGGCAAATATGAAATCATTCCAAATTCTGACACAAATGAAAAGAGATCTAGACACAGTCCACAATTATTTTGCGTATTTAAACTAAATGTGATTAAGATGCATTTAATTCCAAATGACATGATTTATATTTTAGGAGGTCTTATATTCCATCACATTACTTTAAAAACTTTATACATTATTCAATAGCTTCCTTTGGCAGGGGCATTCTTCAACTTCATCATCTATAAACTACAACTGCAGGTAAAAGCAGATTTAACTTTCCACTCTTTCAGCTTACCATTGGGCATATATTTTGGCTTCTACCTTTCAGAATAACAGAATAATAGATTAGATTTGGAAGGGACCTTGGAGTCCTCTAATGATCCAACCCTCTGTTCAAGCAGGAAACCCTGGTGTTTAACAATGTACCTTATCTGGTACAAGGGGCTTCAGAATTCTGTTCCTCTGAAACCCCATTTCACTGCACTGATACGCAGGAAAGAATTGGGACCCGTTTGATCAGTCTTGTTGTGATTCAGGGTCAGCCTGTGGGTTCGGCAGTTGGGTTGGATGATTCAGAGGAGGAGGAGGAGGAGGAGGGGTTTGGAGAGCCTGCAGAGGACAGTTCTGAGGCTTCGCAGAGCTCTTAGCCAGGCCCCTCCCATCTGGTTACTACGCAGACCTGGCTGTGTGAGCCTGACAGCGTGGATGAAGATGACCCACAGCTGGCCCTGTTCAAGGACGCCCGACGCAGGAGGCAGTCAATCAGGAGGCAGTCAAACAGAGGAAGGCAATGGGGCACCTCGGAAGGAGGCAGAGAGAAGCCACGCCTTGAACTGTTTAAAAGGGGAATGTGTGGGAGGGCTGGTTTGCTGAAGGCAACCGTTTTGAATAGCTCCTGTTTTAGTGGTTCGTATTTTGTTTTGCTCAGTTTGCTCTGTTTTGGATCTGTTTTGTGTAAATAAATTTGGCGGGCTTACTTCCAGCCTTTTGCCTTTTGTAAAGGGGTTGTCCCTGCCTTTTCTGCAGGGCCGGTAGTAGGTTGGAACAGAACAAGTCTGCTCCAAGCCCTGTTTTATTTTTTATTTTTTTATTTTAATCCCATTTATATCCCGCCCTTCTCCGAAGACTCAGGGCGGCTTACAATTTAAAGCACAAATCAATGTGCTTAGCAATAGCCTTCATTCTATGTATACGCCTGCTTATTAGGGCTTCCCACCCCCCAAGCAGCATTATTACAAAGTCAGCTTATTGCCCCCAACAATCTGGGTCCTCATTTTACCTACCTCGGAAGGATGGAAGGCTGAGTCAACCTTGAGCCTGGTGGGATGCGAACCTGCACTAATTGCAGGCAGCTGGTGTTACTTAAGGAGGCATTAGCCCACTGCTCCACCAAGGCTCTTGGATCCTGTTGGGTTTCAGAGATAGCTTGAGGTGGTTGAGGCTAGGCTGTGCAGTTCAACTGAAATATTAAATGCCACTTGAAATGAGAGGGACAACCTCCCAGCCTTGGATGGGATTATTCCTGTGTGACCTCTTCCTTTTCACAGAGCCCCAGAAAACCTGATTTTTTTAGAGGAACTCTAAGAGATGAAATGGTGGAAGGGCTGTTCCCCTGGAAGAAGATGAGGAAATCTAATGGATCGTGTGTAAAAGCCTTTATTAAGGCTTTCTTTCTGGTGATAGGTGTGATGAAACTTAATTATTTTCCCTTAATTACATCTGTAGATTTTTAGCTGGAAGCCCTGTTTAAGATTATCTGGTCCCTCCTTGGGAAAAGGGGCCAGAGGAGCATCTGCAGGGCTATTGTGCAAGGTATCTGATGAACACAGTCATTTAGACCTTCCTTGAGCTGAGGAGAGGACTTGAGCTGAGAGAGGACTGGTTATTTGGGAACAACTGCAAAGCCTGTTGGCCCTGAGGAAATGGACAAAGTTCATTATTTTTCCTATCCATCACTAGATCACACTGTAATTGGCTATAAGCTGAGGCATATAGCGGTCCAGCATCTGATTTTTTTTTAATATAAACGATGTTGCAATTCAATGGTTAGATCACCTAGATATTGGTATTTGAACACAGATCTTTTTAACATTTATATTTTATTGTGTTTTACTAATCTACGTGAAATGTTAATATATACCACTAATCCATATAAAAGGTAAAGGTTCCCCCGCACATGCGTGGTAGTCATTTCCAACTCTAGGGGCCGGTGCTCATCTCCGTTTCAAAGCCGAAGAGCCAGCGCTTATCCGAGGACGTCTCCGTGGTCATGTGGCCGGCATGACTAGACGCCAAAGGTGCACGGAACGCTGTTACCTTCCCACTGTAGTGGTCCCTATTTTTCTACTTGCATTTTTACGTGCTTTCAAACTGCTAGGTTGGCAGAAGCTGGGACGAGTAACAGGCGCTCACTCTGTTATGCGGCACTTGGGATTTGACCTGCCAAACTGCCGACCTTCTGATCGACAAGCTCAGCGTCCTAACCCACTGAGCCACTGCGTCCCCACTAATCCATATATGATATGCTATATGCTAAATAAATAAATAAATCATTTCCCCCCATGATCAGTTTACATTGTGGGATAATTTCAGATGAAAATCATCTGAACTTGTATTTGTATATTGATTTGTTTTGCATGTCACCTATTCCTGTAGGTTTTGAGCCACTAACAATCAAGATCAGCATGAAATAAAAGCAACTCCTTCAAAAATAAACATTTATCCATATGTCCACTTTTGAGATGCCCTCAGATGACAATTGTGTATAAATAGGACTTGGAAGACCTCTTTGATCTGATCAGAAAGGAGCATTGTAATAATATTACAAACCAGCTTAGTTCTAATAAAACAATTTTTTAAAAAATTAAAAAATTCAAAACTGAATTTAAATTACCTTAGAATGATTCTATGCAGTTTAATCAAATTAAGCTTTTCTTATTTGCTATTCCTGCTTCTAAAACTTGATAATTTAATTAAATATTAATATTTGTTAATTTCACAAGAATCTGAGATGATTTCTATGCCAGAAACCCCCTTTTAAAATAATAATAATAATAATAATAATAATAATAATAATAATAATAATAATAATAATAAAGTTGGAAGGGACCTTGGAGGTCATCTAGTCCAACCCCCTGCTCAGGCAGGAAACCCTATACCATTTCAGACAAATGGCTGAAGTTGAAGAACTAAATGAGTCTAAAATTAATTATTGGCACATTTGTAGGAATACAGGTGAAACTCGAAAAATTAGAATATCGTGCAAAAGTTCATTTATTTCAGTAATGCAACTTAAAAGGGGAAACTAATATATGAGATAGACTCATTACATGCAAAGCAAGATAGTTCAAGCCGTGATTTGTCATAATTGTGAAGATTATGGCTTACAGCTCATGAAAACCCCAAATCCACAATCTCAGAAAATTAGAATATTACATGCAATCAATAAAACAAGGAGTGTACATAGAACAATATCGGACCTCTGAAAAATATAAGCATGCATATGTACTCAGTACTTGGTTTGGGCCCCTTTTGCAGCAATTACTGCCTCAATGTGGCGTGGCATGGAAGCTATCAGCTTGTGGCACTGCTGAGGTGTTAAGGAAGACCAGGATGCTTCAATAGCGGCCTTCAGCTCTTCTGCATTGTTTGGTCTCATGTCTCTCATCTTTCTCTTGGCAATGCCCCATAGATTCTCTATGGGGTTCAGGTCAGGCGAGTTTGCTGGCCAATCAAGCACAGTAATCCCATGGTCATTGAACCAGGTTTTGGTGCTTTTGGCAGTGTGGGCAGGTGCCAAGTCTTGCTGTGGATTTGGGGTTTTCATGAGCTGTAAGCCATAATCATCACAATTATAACAAATCACGGCTTGAACTATCTTGCTTTGCATGTAATGAGTCTATCTCATATATTAGTTTCCCCTTTTAAGTTGCATTACTGAAATAAATGAACTTTTGCACAATATTCTAATTTTTTGAGTTTCACCTGTAAGGAGTTTCAATGTCGTTTTTCTTTTTAAAATATGAAAATAGGCTTTTATCTTGAAATGTTTTTGTTTTATATCTCAGAAAATATTTCCTGAGAATTAGGGGCAATTTTAGAACTCTTAGAAATGCCTTCCAAGAGACTGCAGCATTAATCCTAGAACTCTTAGAAATGCCTTCCAAGAGACTGCAGCATTAATCCATTCAGCTGGGGCTCATATTACCATATTTTGGCTAAAATCCACAGGATTCTTAACATAAATTTAAACAAATTGTTGCAAGTAAAGAATGTAAATATTCTTGACTATTCCTGTTTATTTCCTAATTTGCATACTGTCGACTTCAAAAGGGCTCTCAGGGATTTATATCGAAAATACTTTTAAAAACACACTAATTCAGTACTTGAAATTTATTAAGACAAGAATTGTGCAAATGGAACAGCCAAAAGAATCATTATACAACATTGAAAGAATATAAAAAACTGACATTTTGTAATGATTTGTTTATATGTTATGTTTGTCTATGTTTGAATTAGGGATTTTCCACTCTCAACAGAACAGCAAATTGTAGGAATAGGTAGCATCAAAACCAAATAAATAAATAATATTTTTCCATCGTTCCTATTATTTTCTCCTATTGGTATCTTATGATTATCATTTTGCTGTTTGTATGTGCACTGAGAGCTTATGCATCAGAGACAAATTGCTTATGTGTCCAATCACACTTGGCCAATAAAAGAATATTCTATTCTATGGTCTATTCTATATACATATACATACATTTTAGATATATGTATATCTAAAGCTAATGTATCTTCTGCTTAAATTGTTTGAGATTATTTTTATGATCTGTTGCAAAGTCAGCCAGATGTTCAGACTCAAATTTTGTATTTTATCCACCTGTCGAGTCCTTCCCAAGGACCTGGGATAGGCAGATGTGGACGCTTGATGCATTGTTGCAGGATGTAAGCTGTTCTGAATAAAGCATTTGCAATGGACTGAAGGTGATTTTGTCATTTATTATCATCTATTGAGCGCTTGTGCTGTCCACATCACCAAGACAGATTTATCTTACCCAACAGTTGAAACGGCAAGAATGTAAAAAAAGCTTGTCTATGTTAAAGCCAAGACCTTGCTTTGTTCCACCATAATTAATCAAAGACATTCTGTGGTCAGAAGGTGGTAGCATTCTTCTACTCTTGTTTCAATAATAATGATGATGATGATGTTGGAAGGGACCTTGGAGGTCATCTAGTCCAACCCCCTGCTCAGGCAGAAAACCCTTTACCATTTCAGACAAATGCTGTCCAGAAGCATTCACAGCTTCTGGAGGCAGCTTGTTCCACTGATTAATTGTTCTAACTGTCAGGAAATTTCTCCTTAGTTCTAGGTTGCTTCTCTCTTTCCTTTTCTTGATGTTTCCATCTCAGTGACAGAAGCAGCACCTTGTGCTATGTGCATTCTTCATGCGTGCATGATCCAGTACACATACCAAATGGTCAGGATGGCTCAACCCTGCTTTTACTGTTGTTCCCCTCCATGGAGGCAGAAGGCAGCATGCCAATACACCTGTTACGTATCCAGGGGAAGAGAACACATACACACTTACATAGCAGTCACCACCAGGGGGCGTTGAACTGTAACTGTTTTGGCGGGAACCCAGTTTCGGTGGGAAACAGAGGTTCAAACTGATTGGCCGGCTGCTCACCTGGCCAGGTATAAAAGGAGGGCAGGTAACCCCTATTCCCCCAGTACAGTCACTTCCACCTAATAAAGTTCTGCCATGCTGTACTCATCGTCTCGGCGTCCTTCCTGCTCTCCAGAACCCACTACACAACAACGCCCTCAAAACTAGGAGCTGATTCTCCCTGAATTTGCCTTGTCCCACCTTTTAGAACCCTTCCGGTTCATGGTTATGGGCACCTCTGAGTACAGCGAATTTCTCTTTCTAACTCCTGACTGAAGGGAGGAAATATTTACTTGATCTCGAATCTCCTCAATATTTGGCTCCAGTTGATTTTTGACATTTTGAAAGAAGAAAAACTGATCACATTCTCTGCTTCCCTAAAATCAAAACTCTGCTCGCTTTCAGTTCCATCCCCCTAAACATTTTGGCTCCCCATTGTTTATGCTTTACCCAGGGGTTTTTGGAGGGGGGGGGGATGAATGCCTACAAGTCAGGGTTGACTCCCGGCAACTACAGTTAAGTCCTCGACTTAGGATCACAACTGAGCCCAAAGTTTCTGTTGCTAAACAAGACAGTTTTTAAGTGAATTTTTATAACCCTTTTATAATTTTTAAGCCATTTTTATAGCCTTTCTTGCCCCAGATAAGCAAATCACTGCAGTTGTTAATTCAGTAACATGTGTATTAAGTGAATCTGGCTTCCTCATTGACTTTCCTTGTCAGAAGATGATCACATGACCATGGGACACTGCAATCATCATAAATACATTCCAGTTGCCAAGTGTCCGAATTTTGATCATATGACCACGGGGATGCTGCAAGCGTTGTAAGCATGAAAAAAATGACCATAAGTCACATTTTTCAGTGCCATTGGTACTTCAAACAGTCACTAAACAAATGGTTGTTAAGAACAACCTGTACTGGATAACTCCCTGCAGATTTCTTGGCAAGGTTTTTCCTGAAATGAACTGCCCTTGCCTCATTCCTAGGGCTTGGAGTGACTGGACCATATTGGCTTTGTACCCAAGGAAGGATTCAGACTCAGGGTCTTCTGGTTTATATATATAATATCCAACCTCCAGAACATAAGGCTACTGATATATATAAAAAAACCCGATGAAGAAAAAAAATATCTCATTCCTGAAGGTCTTTAAGAAGAATCCAAATAACAACCCTCTGAGGATGATTTGATTGGTTTTCTTGCAATCGCAGAGAGTTGAACTAGATCCTTGAGGACTCACCCAATTCCATGATTATTTCCTAAAACTCAGGCAAAGACAATTCTAAATCCAATTATTTTCCTTCAGGGGGGTCTATGCAAGATCATAGAGAATAATTGCTGCATTTTCTCACTTTTGATTCTCCATATTTCCTTCTAGATAGCCAGTTTTTCCTCTTTCTGTTCCTCCAACATCAAATAATGCTGAAATTCTAAAGAAGAAGGATCATTAATTCCCAATTTCAGTAAAAAAAAAAGGAGACCCAAGAGCTAGGTTGAAATCTGACACAAATGAATCCCTGATTTTAAAGATCTTGCAAAAAAAAGTGTTTACCTTTTTTTGACAGCCATTTCATTGCCTGTGTTCACTCAACGCACCTAACCTGCTAATTGGACTAACCATTTCTGAACATCCCTTCCACACTGAATCCATAACAGACCAAACTGGCTGAACTATAATGTAATGCAAGGACCCAAAGTAGCAGCTTTTCCAAAATCACAGGCATAACCAGCTGTGGAACACATCATACCATCCTGAACCTTTTAGATGATGCCAAAAGCTTCCATCCGAATTTGCAGAACTAGAGTACAAGAGTTATTATCTTGGAAATCTGTAGAGGTTTAGAAATCCCAGCAAATTATCTTAATGGCTATTATGATGCGGATGGACACTTGCTGGATGAGGGAATACAGTTGGACATTCCCCATCCCCAGGAAGATTTCTCAATTCAGGCTGCAGTATTATTATGGGATTTGGAGGGTAGGAGACCAGAATCCACATCTCGGAAGATGGCAACTGATGGAGTCAATGTCTCTTGAGTCTCCCACAAAGATATTAATACATATGCGTTGTCAGAGGAAAAGTCTACCTCACTCTGCACTTTTCGATTTTAAAGACAGTTGCAAATGTCTCAGCTGAGCCCCAGAAGAAGGAGAAAAAAAAAGAACAAGGAAAGCTCCGGTGGTGCGTTTTTTCCTCAAGGACCGGTTGAGTCCAAGGAAATATTGCAAAGTTACTCAAGCGTAAGGACCACCCGGTCCTTCTTCTCCCTCCCCACTTTAAGCTAGCAAGAAACTCCCTAACGCCCACCAGGATGGGCGAAGAAGACTGCGGGCTGCTCTGCCAAGGGGTCCTATAGACTAGGCTTGCCAAGGAATACACCCTCTAAGTCAGTAGAGCAGCCTTCGGAGTAAACACATCGAGGGTTATTGCGGAAGACCCATCGCAGAAACCGACCAAACCGGGCAAATAAAGAGATGTAAATAAAGCTGGGCAAATAAAGAGGTGCACAACAAGCGTGCGGGGGGGGGGGCGGAAAGGAGTCTTTTTTTCTTTTTTTTACTTACATGTCTTTGGCTGGCAAATTTTTTCCTTCCACTATTCGAATAAACAAGGAGCTCCTTTTAGCCATGGCTAATCGCCCACTGCGTGGGAAGAAGGACCGCCAAAATGAAACATTAGCGCCGGGTTGCCATAATCGGTGGCGGCGGACTGGCTGGGTGGATGCCCAACGTGATGAAGACACTTAAAAAATAATAGCAACACCAACGAATAAACAATTGGAAACGAGACGGGAAACAGCGAGTGGAAAGACTCGAGAGCCGCCCGCATTTCCACGCAGCTTTGCCCGCTTCATCTCTATATATGGGGTGTAGGAAAGGCGCACTCGTGCCGGGTTTTTATCGCTCGGCCAATTAGAAGACGAAGAGAGAGGAGGAGGCGTGGTCGCGAGGACCCTTTCAGCTGTGATTGGAGGAGTTGGCGTCCTCGCTGCCCACAGGAGCCCTTTCATGCTTCCGAATTGTGACTTGTGGCTCCAAGTGAAGTCCGCCCACGCCGCGCCCGCCTGAGGGTTTGGATTGCAACTCCCGGAGCGGGCTCTCCTTGGCAGGGGATGATGGGCATGGGGGGGGGCGGGGGGAGCCCGATGATCTTTCTCGACAGGTGATTTGTTTGGTTTTAGCTTTATGAGACCCGGGCATCCAGCTTCCGGATTGATCTGCATTTGTGTAAATGCCGGCGATTGTGGTTGCGGGGTTCTTGGTGCTCTCTGAGCTTGGGTGTTTGCTTGTGGACGTTTCGTGGCTCAACTTCATCAGTGCAAAACTGGCAACCAACCCGACCCTCCCTCGCCCTGATCATGAAACGTCTGCAAGCAAGCCAGTCCTGTAGCCCAGGCAGGGGTCCTCAATCTTGGCAACTTTAAGACTTGTGGACTTCAACTCCCAGAATTCCTCAGCCAGCTTGGCTGAGGAATTATGGGAGTTGAAGTCCACAAGTCTTAAAGTTGCCAAGGTTGAGGACCCCTACTGTAGCCTGTTTAAAAACCTCTACTAAATAAACCCAAACTTAAAAGCAATGTGTCGGCTAGGTTTAAATCTCAGAAAGAGTCCCGGTGAAAATTAAGGCTAAGTGCTGATGCAGAATTGTTCTCCTTTATGCCTGTAGCATTAGAAGCCAAGAAAACTGAAATGGGTTTACAAACCATGGCAAAGTGACTTTGCTTAACTTATTAAGCCAATACACCGACTGGCTAAGTGTGAATCAAATCTTAAGGTGCACAGAGATTTCCGTGGAATTTAATTCCAAGTAAACAAATATTGGATAATAATGGGGGAGAGGGTGGGAATTTCACAGAGATAGTCTTATGTAGATGTCCTAAAAGCAGCTCATGCTGGATTCAAGAAGATTCTTCTTAGGATGGAAATAAGATGCATGACACGAGGCACAGAGTTGCAATAAAGGTAAAGGTAAAGGTTCCCCCGCACATGCGTGCTAGTCGTTTCCAACTCTAGGGGCCGGTGCTCATCTCTGTTTCAAAGCCGAAGAGCCAGCGCTTGTCTGAGGACGTCTCCGTGGTCATGTGGCTGGCATGAGTAGAAGCCAAAGGCGCATGGAACGCTGTTACCTTCCCACCGTAGTGGTCCCTATTTTTCTACTTGCATTTTTACATGCGTTCAAACTACTAGGTTGGCAGAAGCTGGGATGAGTAACAGGCACTCACTCTGTCACACGGCACTCGATATTCGACCCACCAAACTGCTGACCTTCTGATCGACAAGCTCAGCGTCCTAACCCACTGAGCCACCATGTCCCTGAGAGTTGCAATGGCCATCCATTATTGCCACTCCATATTGCACAGTTAAGAATTTAACCCCCTTGGCTCACTGTCAGAAGAGCTGCTGACAGAAAGAGCATCCCTAAAAATATTTAATGGGCATTTCTGATACAGGTTCTTAAAACTATTCAACTATCAGCAGGCAGATAAACTGGAACCTGGGATTAATGGACAATCAGACTGATTGATGTGTCCTTTTATGGTTATCACTCCCGCCTCTGCGAAAAAAGACCCCCTAGCCAGCCATTTACAGGGCCATTTTAAGGAATTGGGGGGGATGCAACTCCAAGTTAAAGGGGTCTCCCCATCAGGGGTGATCATAGGGAGGTCAAAAAAATCAAGGTGACAGCCACAATTATGCAAGTGAAGCCCTCAAACACTTTGGGAGCTTCAATTGTCTGGTTATGGCTGCCATATTGATTTTTTTGACTCTCGGCCACCCTGCCAGTTGATGCATCCTTTTGTTACAGATGGATTCCTACAAAAGGGGTTGGCAAGGAGGACAAAGAGACAATGTGCATCCAGTTTTGGTCATTACAATACAAAAAAAATATGTTGAGACTCTAGAACAGACATGTCAAACTCGCGACGTCACGTGACATCGTGTGATGTATCGGAGCTTTTTCCCCATTGCTGGCAATGGGCTGGGCGCGGTTTTGTTGCGACGCATCCGGCCCGCGGGCCGGCAGCTTGACACCCCTGCTCTAGAAAGACTGCAGAGAAAAGCAACAAAGATGACTGGGGACTGGAATCTAAAACATGAAGAATGGTTGCAGGAATTGGGTATGTCTAGTCCAGAGGTAGGCAACCTTGGCTCTTTTATGACTTGTGGACTTCAACTCCCAGAATTCCTGAGCCAGCCATGCTGGCTCAGGAATTCTGGGATTTGAAGTCCACGAGTCATAAAAGAGCCAAGGTTGCCTACCCCTGGTCTAGTCTAATGAAAAGAAGGATTGGGGGGACATGATAGTAGTGTTCCAATATTTGAGGGGCTGCCACAAAGGAAAGGGGGTCAACTTATTCTTTAAAGCACCCAAAGGCAGGACAAGAAGCAATGGATGGAAAATAATCAAGAAGAGAAGCAATCTAGAACTAAGGAGACATTTCCTGACAGTGAGGACAATCAACCAGTGGAAGGGCTTGCTTTCAAAACTTGTGAGTGCTCCATCACTGGAGGTTTTAAAGAAAAGATTGGGCAGCCATTTGTCTGAAATGGTAAAGGGTCTCCTGCTTGAGCAGGGGGTTGGACTGCAAGACCTCCAAGGTCCCTTCCAACATTGTTATTCTGTAATTCTGTGCTTTAAGGAAATACAGCTTGGTGGAAATCATGGGCGCCCCATCACTGGAGATCTTTAAGAAGAGACTGGACAATCACCTATCTGAGATGGTGTAGGTTCTCCTGCTTAAACAGGGAGCTGGACTAAAAGACTTCCAAGGTCCCTTCCAGCTCTATTCAAATGATTTGGGAACAAACCCACTTCCTTGCCATTTGGTAAAATCCTATATAAAGCCACCTGTTGGATTATACACAGCTCCTGGGGGGACTCTAATTGGAAAGGCAGCACTTATTTCTGCTCACTAACCTATAGGGTGAGACAAGGACACTCTGCAAAGTAGACTGCCAAAATTTTCCAAAGTAATATCAATTTAATAAAAAGCAACTATGCAAAATAACAACAGTTTGTTAAACAGACAGATATTGGAGGAGTGTAATGCGAAAGTCAACTTTTGATTGAAAAGGCATCTAAAATATAAAAGCAATGGAGTGGTCATTATTGTGTAGTGGGTTCTGGAACGCATGGATGACGCCAGGCACAGGAGTACAGCATAACCGTCTTTATTAGGAGGTAGATTGTACTGGGGGAATAGGGGTTACCTGTGCCCTATTTGTACCTGTCCAGGTACACTTCCAGCCAATAGATTTAAACCTGGCTTTCCCGCCGAGAGTCCAGGTACACTTCCAGCCAATAGATTTAAACCTGGCTTTCCCGCCGAAACACTGCTCCCAGCCGCAGCAGTTTTGGCCCAGTGCCACCTGGTGGTATCGGTAGAGCCGTTGCTTGCAGTGTTATTAAACCCCATACATAACAATCATATCGCAGAGATATGGGATATCTACAAGGTATGGTTAAAAAAGAATCAAGATGGCAGCTGTCACAATGCAACTGAATCATTTTTAAGAGCATCAGCTTTAAGGCAGAGCTTCAGTTCCATCGTAGCTACAATCTTGATTCTTTTGACTATTTCCTCCAGATACTACTATGGGAGAGGTGATTTCACACGACTGAAGCCCACACATCTTAGATAGCCACATATTTTAGAGTTGCCAATGTTACCCGATAGATGCCAGTACTAGAGAGACAGACTTGTACTTCACCACCATGTGGCAAACTATAGTACAGGGCAGGGGTAGGCAACCTTGGCTCTTTTATGACTCTGGGAGAAATCTGGCAGTTGAAGTCCATGAGTCATAAAAGAGCCAAGGTTGCCTACCCCTGGTATAGGGCATGAATTTCTCAACCTTGGCAACTCTTAAGATATGTGGCTATCTAAGCAAGGCTGGCTGAGGAATTCTGGGAGTTGAAGTCCACACATCTTAGAGTTGCAAAGGCTGAGACACACTGATAGAGAGAACAGGAACTTTGCGGGCAGAAAAAGGTGGGTGCTGGCCAGTAATATCCCCCACCTATAAACTCTTTCTATTACTCTTTTGGGGTGCCCACAGAGCATAAAACATCAAGAGGGCAACTGTGAAAAGCTTTCATGTGCCTCGCAAGATAGGGTCGGGGTTTTGAAATGGAGGATGTGTCCACAGTAGCAAACAGTCTCCCACCCGTAAATAAAAACCTTTTGTTTGATTTGAAGGACCTGCTTCTGGGGCTGGCAGAAACAGCAAAATAGTACTAAAGAGGATCAAGACAAGAAGGGCCGAAACCCCCTTTTGGTGGGCTGTGATGCTGAGACTCTAGAAAGAGTACACAGAAGAGCAACAAAGAGGGTTAAGACGCAGGGCTTTTTTTGTCATAGAACGCCCAGAACGGAGTTCCGGCACCTTTTTGGGATGGAATCTTGTAGGGTAGGCAAGGCAGGTTGTACGACATGTGTGAGTTCTAGCACCTTTATATATATATACTGTATATACAAAAAAAGCACTGGTTAGGGGACTGGAGGCTAAAACATATAAAGAATGGTTGCTGGAATCAGTCAGTGGAGGGGCTTACTTCCAGAAGTTGTGAATGCTCCAACACTGGAGATTTTTAGGAAGAGATTGGACAGCCATTTGTCTGAAATGGTACAGGGTCTCCTGCCTGAGCAGGGGGTTATTCTGTGATCTGTGATGTGCATTTCCCTCCTCCACAAAAGTAGGATGTCTGCCCTAGAGCAAGCAGGGTGCATGGATGAGCCCAGCATCTCATGTCTGGCATTTGCTCACTGAAAGCTTGCCTGGAATGCATATGGCCTTTTCAGCTGTCAAAATCCACATAAACCCACTGTCAACCAGGGTCCCTGTCTAGTGTTAAAATCCATATATTAGTATAATCTTGTACAACAGAAACATTAACCAAGCTGTTATTTATACAATCAGGGTTGGAAGTATGTACTGTATGTGTGTGGGTGTGGGTGTGTGTGCTAGATCGACAGAGAAATTATTATTAAACACAAGGGGAATTTAAATCAATCACAGAAAAGAGCCCTCTGGATGATTCATTTAACAGTAAGTTCCTTAGACCTGAGTCAAGAACAGCAGCAGCTCCCCCTGCTGTTGGCGGAGAAATAACCACGTAATGTACTTCAATGCCCTTCAGTGGCACCACCTCATTCTAGCACAGACATGTCAAACACAAGGCCCGGGGGCCGGATCCGGCCCGCAAAGTCGTTTCATGTGGCCCGCGAAGCCATCCTGGAAACAGTGAGGGAACGGCCCCCACTGCCTTGGCCGTGGCCCAGAGACCCTCCTTCTGCCAGAGACCCTCAGATCTGTCCCACTCCTGCCCAGGCCCCCATAGGCACCCTTGATGCGAATGATGTAGAGCTGGCCACGCCCACCCAGTAGGACATACGCACTCTAGCCATGCCCACCCAGTAGGCCACGCCCACCCTGGCCATACCCACCCGGCCCCCTGAGGGCAACCGCAATGCTGATGCGGCCCTCAATGAAACTGAGTTTGAAATCCCACAATCGGTGGGATTTTAAAATGCCAGGGTCTTGCAAATGGGAATAGCTGCTTTTCTTTCTTTCTTTCTTTCTTTCTTTCTTTCTTTCTTTCTTTCTTTCTTTCTTTCTTTCTTTCTTTCTTTCTTTCTTTCTTTCTTTCTTTCTTTCTTTCTTTCTTTTTTTCCCCCCCCCCAATACTGTCTTTTTTACCTTATTTCCAAGAATATACAGTATTCTTGTAGTTAACTTGTAGGAACAAATCGTATAAATGTAGGACACACGGGGAGTCCTTGACTTACAACCATTCATTTAGTGAGCATTCAGAGTTACAATGGCACTGGGAAAAGTGAAATTTGATCGGTTTTCATGACTGTTGCAGCATCCCCCTGGACGCATGATCAAAATTTGGGTGGTTAGCAACTGGCATGTATTTATGACAGTTGCACCGTCCCGGGGTTGTGTATTCACCATCTGTGATGGCTTCCATCAAGCAAAGTCAATGGGGGAAGCCAGATTTGCTTAACAACTACACAATTCACTTAACATATACAGTGATTCACTTAACTGTGGCAAAAAAGGGGGGCAAACTTACTTAACAACTGCCTTGCTTACCAATAGAAATTTTGGGCTCTGTTGTGGTCGTAGGTTGAGGACTACTATGTTTGGAGATGGGCCAGTAGCCAAGTTGAGATGTAAATCAGTCACATTTCCTATGATCGGTTCTGGGTCTAGGCTGACAGCTTCAATCACATCATGACAATATAACTCCAAATACTGATTAGAGGGAGAAATAGTGGAGTGTTGTTGCATTCATACAGGTAGTCCTTGTCTTACCAACCCAGCGATGCCCTTGCCGTGATGTCCCGTTGCCTGGAGGCGGTCCGGGCCTGGATGGGGAGAAACAGGCTTCGTCTCAATCCTGCCAAGACTCAGTGGCTGTGCATATCGGCATCTCGGGCTAACCAAATTATTCCACCTTTAACGATGGGGGGTGAGGTGTTACCCCCCGTTGATAGGGCTCGCAACTTGGGCGTCCTCCTGGATTCACGGCTCTATTTTGAAGATCATATAGGAGCCGTGACCAGGGGGGCTTTTGCCCAGGTTCGCCTGGTGCGCCAGTTGCGACCCTACCTGGACCGAGATGCCCTACGCACAGTCACTCATGCGCTCGTGACCTCCCATTTAGACTACTGCAACGCTCTCTACATGGGGTTGCCCTTGAGGACCACTCGGAGGCTTCAACTGGTGCAGAATGCAGCCGCACGAGTTGTGATGGGGGTCTCCCGATACTCCCATGTAACACCTCTACTCCGCGAGCTGCATTGGCTTCCGGTTGCCCTCCGGGTGAGATTCAAGGTGCTGGTGATGACCTATAAAGCCCTGAACGGCTTGGGTCCGGGATATCTGAGGGAACACCTGCTGCGCGCATCAAGTTCCCTTCGTCCAGTGCGCTCACACAGGGTGGGTCTTCTCAGGGTGCCGCCGGTAAAAGATTGCCGGCGGATAACACCCAGGGGAAGGGCCTTCTCTGTGGGTGCACCTGCCCTCTGGAACCAGCTGCCCCTGGAGCTCAGGACTGCCCCTGACCTGCGTTCATTCCGCCGGGACCTGAAGACTTGGCTCTTTGAGCTCTCTGGCCCAGGCTGAGAATTTTTAACTGGGGCTTTTATTTTCAGGGATAATTTAATCTTTTTAATTGTTTTTTAACTTTTGTATTTTGTATTGGTGTGATTTTAAAATACCCTGTAAACCGCCCTGATTCCTTCGGGAAAGGGCGGTATATAAATCTAATAAAATAAAATTAAATTAAATTACAACCATTTGTTTACTGACTGTTCAAAGTTACAATGCACTGAAAAAGGTGACATGACTGGTCCTCGGACTTCCAACCATACCAGTAATTCTCATGTCACGTGATCAAAATTCGGGCACTTGATAACCAACATATTTTTAAGACTTTTACAGCATCCAGGGTCAGATGGATGCGTAACTGGCTGAGATGGATTTATAATTGGCTGACCAACTGCACTCAACATGTAGTCCTCAATAGATCTGCGTTTACATGGAGGGAAATAAGCAGCAGGGTACCCCAACGCAGGGGTCCCCAACCCCTGGTCCGTGAACCAGTACCGGGCCATGGCATGCCAGCAACCAGTCCGCACAAACAAACAAAGCCCCATCCTTGGGATGCAGGCAGCACACAAAACCACGTCCCTCCAGTCCACGGAAAAATCTCTCTCCACAGAACCGGTCCCTGGTGTCCAAAAGGTTGGAGACCTCTGCCCCAAGGCTCCATCTTAGGGCTAGTACTCTTCAATATCTTCATCAATGGTTTGGATGAAGGGATAGATGGGGAACTCATCAAATTTGCAGATGACACCAAGCAGGCAGGAATAGCCAACACTCCAGAAGACAGGCTTAAGATACAGAAGGATCTTGGCAAACTTGAACACTGGGCGCTGTCTAACAAAATGAAATTCAATGGTGAAAAAAGTAAAGTTCTACACTTAGGCAAGAAAAACCAAATGCACAGGTATAGTATAGGTCAGCGGTGGCAAACCTTTTGGAGACTGAGTGCCCAAACTGCAACCCAAAACCCACTTATGTATCATCGGGTGCTGAGTGGGCGTGGCCCATTGGGTGGGCGTGGCCCATTGGGTGGGCATGGCCCATTGGGTGGGCGTGGCTGTGGTGGTAACGGCAGACTGGGTGGGACTGAAAAGTTCAATCAATTCCAACTTTGCGACATCTTTTTCTCCCAGTGAGAAGTTGAAATTGATTGATTGATTGAAACTTTTTTTTTGCACATGGCAACAAAGGCCTAAAGCAAAAAGGTTTTATAAAACCCAGCTGAAGGCCTAGGACTAGGGCGAGGGCGTGTGTGCCCACAGAGAGGGCTCTGCGTGCCACCTGTGGCACGTGTGCCATAGGTTCACCACCACGGGTATAGGTGGTACCTTGTTCAAAAGTAGTAACTGTGAGAGGGATCTCGGAGTCCTAGTGGACAGTCACTTAAATATGAGCCAACAGTGTGCTGCAGCTGCCAAAAAAGCCAACACAGTTCTAGGCTGCATTAATAGATGGATAGAATCAAGATCATAGGAAGTGTTAATACCATTTCATAATGCCTTGGTAAGACCCCACTTGGAATACTGCATCCGATTTTAGTCATTGCGGTGTTAAAAAGATGTTGAGACACTAGAAAGAGTACAGAGAAGAGTAACAAAGATAATGAGGGACTGGAGGCTAAAACATATAAAGAATGGTTGCTGGAACCTGGCATGTCTAGTCTGGTGAAAAGAAGGATTAGGGCTGACATGATAGCAGTGTTCCAATATCTCAGGGGCTGCCACAAAGAAGAGGGAGTCAAGCTATTCTCTAAAGCACCTGAAGGCAGGAGAAGAAGCAACGGATGGAAACTAGTCAAGGAGAGAAGCAACCTAGACCTAAGGAGAAACTTCCTGACAGTTAGAACAACTAACCAGTGGAACAACCTGCCTCCAAAAGTTGTGGGTGCTCCAACACTGGAGGTTTTTAAGAAGAGATTGGACAACACTGAAATGGTATAGGGCTTTGTGCCTGAGCAGGGGGTTGGACTAGAAGATCTGCAAGGTCCCTTCCAACTCTGTTATTCTGTCATATGATCAACATTTGCAACCTTCCCACCTGGCTTCTGGTAAGCAAATTCAGTGGGGGAAGGTGGATTCATTTAATGACTGCAATGAATCGCTTAACCACCATGGCAAAATAGGTTAAAAAAATCAGACATAACAAACTTACAACCGCTTTGATTAGCAACAGAAATTCTGGCTCTTTTTATGTTTTATTATAATGGCAGGTTGCTTCGAATCTATGCCACATCTATCTGACAGATGTGGCATAATCCTAACTGTGATAAATAAATAGATCAGGCCACTGAGAAAGATAAAATTATGAACAAAAAAGATCCTAGATTCATAGTGATTTTATAATTCTGTGCTGAAGCAAGGTGTGTGTGTGTGTGTGTGTGTGTGTGTGTGTGTGTGTGTGTGTGTGCTTAATTCAGCCACTTAGCATCCACGAAGAACTAAATGCATGATTCCTTCTGTATGGCTGCATGATTAAATGACAGTCTCAGAGGGAATATAGTGTGTTGTTTTCTTTAGATGCATTGCTTATTTTTAGATGAAACATCTTATCTTGTCTCTTAATGTGGATAGGGCACAAGCATTTTTGCTCTTGTTTTTCCCCCCTTCTCTTCAATCTAATTGAGTATTTCATGTCCAAAACCTCCTAAATCCTGGGCCCTAAAAATGAACCTCCCTTATGTGAATACGCTTTAGTTTTTTTTGTGGGGGGGGGGAAAGCATTCACACAGCATTCACTGTAAGCATTCAGGCAGGCTTAACCAGGTCCAAAAAATGTCTAGCAAATGCAAGCAAACAAGCAGCTAAGATTAGGAGTTCGTGTATTGTGTGTGCATGCGCACACATGTGCTAATGCATCCCACTTGGTTAGTTTATAATTTATTGAATTGGGCAAACCCAGAAAATCAATCAGTATTGTAACCAGATTAGCTATGTTCCATTAATACATCTACTGCCTTGCTTCAAATAAAGACATACCTAGGATAGAGCATTTCAAATAAATCTGAACAGATAAAAGCAAAATTGTTTACAACTTCTAGTGATTTATGTCCCTGTCTATGTAAGTTTTCCTAGCAACAGGACAAAAGTGATTTGTCATTGCCTTTTTCCAGGGGAGGTTTTAGCAACTTCCAAAATATTTCTTAACCCTGAAATTTCCCAATGGTCTCCTGTCCAAATACTAATCAGATCACGTTAGTATTTGGGCAGGAGACCACAAAGAAATCTCAGGGTCAAGGAATACATTGGGAAAAATTTTAGCTTTGGATTTGGATATTGTGCTTGTGTTAATAAGTCGGGGTGGGGGGGAAGGCAATTGGAAATATTGCCTGGAATATTTTTAGGAAAGCATCTCCCACATTATTGCACACAACAGCCATCACTAGAAAGTTGAAGCATGCTTCAATAAGTCTCAGGGCGGTTTTTAAACCTTATCCTCCTCCTTCTCTTCCTGTTGCATTTGGTACCACTACTCCTTTCTTCTTTCGTACACAAATTATTTTATGCAGAGATGAAAATGATGCAAGCAGTTTATAAGCCAGGGAATGGCAGAAGAGAACTCAGGATCTACTGACAGAACCCAGAGAAACTTAAGTGTTCTACAAGAACTTTTGACACTATATTCTTTAATGAGAACTCCCTCTTTCCTCAATTTTTGATGAAAAAAAAGAAGAAAAAAGAGAGTTTAGCTAGAAGAGGGTTCTTTAATGAAGAACATCAAGACCTATTTGTAACTGAAGCAAATTTGTGGAATCAGCATTTTAAAAATGTTACACTCGTGCCTTTTCCACCAAACTGGTGGTGGAACACTAGGATTTCAGCAGAACAGATCTCATGAGCCTAAAATCTGCCCACCCCAGTAGTAAGCTACAGCAAGCCATATGTGCATCACTTTCTGAAATTAACATTTTTGAAAGTAGTTTGCTTGCTGGTTCAGGCCATAAATGGGGGAGCAACATTTCTCCTTCCTGCTTGCAAAAAAAAAATCCAGTTAGAGTGAAACAGTCTTAGTTAGTCAAAGCCTGCAGCACAACAACTGTGCAGAGAAACAAGCACAGCTTTTAGTGGATTAAAAGAAATTAAAGGCAAAACACAGAAAGGCATTCATTTTCATCCTGGGCATTTGGGCTATCAAAGGAAGCAAAGAACAATGAGAAAATAAAAAGCTTTGAGGAAGAAAGGGAAGTAAAATAAACCCAGAGGGAAATAGGGTTTCCTTCCTAACCAGATCCAGGAAAAAAGCTGTTCCAAAAATATTTCAGTTGCAAGGAGATTCCTCTTCGCTGCTTCCACCACCTTCCCCCTCCTTCAAACACAGCTCACCTACCAAGTTGGTTGGACACTATTTTTAGCTGGGTTTTTTTTTCCTTTCTATTTTTGAATTCTGGTCAGCGGATGAGGTCACAGGCAATGAAGTTTGATGATCAGGAGCAAGTTGCAAAAGAAGGGGGAGGAGAATGATGGGGAAATGTCACCTAATTGAAGAATTGTCTTGTGTAAGTTTTTAGAAATGACTTAACTCATCAGAACCTCTGCTGATGAGTTCCTGTTCCTTAAATGAAAACTGAGGCATACATTATCAATTGGACAGCAAAGGTGACTAACAAGCAAGCACTGGAACACATAACACCAGACATGTCACTGGAAGGCAAAGTCACAAAACTGCATTTCACTGATTTTGGCCATGATGTGCGAGGGAATTCACTGGAGAAAGCAAATTGCGTTTGGAAGACTTAGCAGTAAAAGGAAACCAGGCCAGCAAAGAACAGAGAGGCTGGACACCATCAACGCTGGCGCCATCCAGAGCATAGAAAAACTCAAAAGAAGCAGTGCAAGATCGGAAGATGTGGAGAGATGTGGCCCATAGAATCAGCAAGAATTGGACGTGACTGAATGGATGAAATCATCATCATCATCAACATCTCATCATCATCATCATCTCATCATCATCATCATCTTTTTAGGAATCTAAGGGTCTGTTCAGGAAAACCACTTAAATTGGTTTTATTAAACCTGGCACCCCCTTCATTATTTACTGCCTTGTCGTGGCGAAGGGGCTGGACTACATGACCTTGTGGTCCCCTGTAATGCTAAAAGTCTAGGATTTAGTGATGGAGAGGCCTTAAGTCTCCCCACAACAGTTCCCAATTCAGTCCAGAGGGAATTGCTTTGCCTATATTTTTTCCAGCCAACATTCAGCTTAATACAGAGGCTAAAAGTTGGACAGGTTTTGTCAAGGAGGCCCATGGACTTTCTTACTCAGGTTTTATGTTCATAATAATAATAATAGGTTCTTACTTAAAGCAACAGTGGGATAATATCTGTACCTTGCACCTGAAAATCTAGAAAAGTATTTAATTCTTTCAAGAGCTAAACTGAATTAACAGAAAAACAGAGTTGGAAGGGACCTTGGAGGTCTTCTAGTCCAACCCCCTGCTCAAACAGGAGACCTTATACTATTTTAGACAAATGGTTGGCCAACCTCTTCTTAAAAGCCTCCAGTGTTGGAGAACCCACAACTTCTGAAGGCAAGTTATTCCACTAGTTGATTGTTCTTACTTTCAGGAAATTTCTCCTTAGCTTCTCTTGCTTCTCTCTTTGTTCACTTTCCATCCATTGCTTCTCGTCCTGCCTTCAGGTGCTTCGGAGAATAGCTTACTCCCTCTTCTTTGTGGGCAGTTCCTCAAATATATTAAACTGCTCAGCAATGCTGAAGTGCTTAGTGGAGCTTCTATAAGAAAAAGTAATCCACGTGTAAAGGCTTCTGGGCAAAAAATGACAAATAGGCAGCTTTAGTAATTGGTTTGGTAGCTTTCTAGAGACCATTGGGTGAGATGGACATAGATCGAAAAGGTGGAGGAGCAGGTGACCTTTGATAGGAGGATAAAGGAGGCTGGTCATCTCCTTGGGGGTTCTAGTGGCTTTATGACTTCATCCCTGCAGGCTAGAGTGTCAGTTACTGTCAGTTATCAGTTATCAGAATGAAGATGGCTTCCCAGAGGTAAGTTGCTCTTCAGTGGGACTCCTGGAATGTGGAGAAGCTTCCCTCTTTTAGTAGGCAACTTCTAGAGCAGGGGTAGGCAACCTTGGCTCTTTTATAACTTGTGGACTTCAACTCCCAGAATTCCCGAACCAGCATTCCTGAGCATGTCTGGCTCAGGAATTCTGGGAGTTGAAGTCCACGATCCATAAAAGAGCCAAGGTTTCCTACCCCTGTCCTAGAGGGATAAGTGAGGGTGAGAGTTAGGATTAGGTTTAGGGTGGGGGTGGGGGTGGGGGCAAGACAGTGAGGGTGAAAGGCTGAGGCTGAGGGACAGGCTGAGAGGGAGGGTGAAGTTGAGAGATGAGGATCAGGGGGAGGCTGGAGGGGAATATTTGGGCATGGGGAATGGGAAGAAGAGAAGGAAAGGTAAAAAGGGGAGGGGGAAGGGCAGGGAAGGGGAAAAGGAAGGGGGAGAAGGGGAGGGGGATAAAAAGGTGGAGTGCAATGGGTAGGAGAGGGGAGGGGGAGAGAAGCGAAGGGAAGGGAGGGGGATGAAGGAGGAGAAGGGGAAAGGAATGAAGAATAGCAGAATATTGGAATACTGAACAATTCAGTAACCCCCTTGTAGTGTTGAATTTTCCTCCTATTTCTGTACTATGACCCTCCAGTCTCTTCATGTACCCAAAAACACTGTTTCCTTGGGAAGAAAGTGGGAATTGCTATTGAATGTCTTCTCCTTCATTCTACTTACAACCATTCATTTAGTGGCCAAAGTTACAATGGCACTGAAAAAAATGCGACTTAGCACTAGTCCACCATGGCACCATCCCCCTGGGTCACATGATCAGAATTCAAGCGTGTACTTACCACAGTTGCAGCATTTTGGGGTCATGTTTATGTTTATGGCCTTCCCCACATGCTTTGGACAAGCAAAATCCACAAGGGAAGCCGGGTTTGCTTAACAATGATGCAATTCGCTTAACAAGTGCAGTGAATTTAGCAACCATGGCAAAAAAAAGTTGTAAAATCAGGTGTGATTCACTTAACAACCATTTTGCTTGGCAATGAAAATTCTGGTGCCAGTTGTGGTTCTGATTCGAGGATTACCTACATAGCAATATAACATAAGCACCTAACCAATATTGACATACTGACTTGGATAATAGACCACCAGAAAAACACAGGGCAGACGTCTATGGAGATTCTCAGTCATCCAGGTCATGGTTTCCCAAAGGCAACTGGCCTTTATTTATTTTTCCCTTGAAGATGTTTCCCTTCTCATCCAAAGAAGCTTCTTCAGTTCTTCCAGATCTACTTCCAGAACTGAAGAAGCTTCTTGGATGAGAAGGGAAATGTCTTCAAGGGGAAAAACAAAGTAAGTCCAGTTGTCTTTTGAAAAAGCACCTTTGGGACATAGGGTAGAACAGGGGTAGGCAACCTTGGCTCTTTTGTGACTTGTGGACTTCAACTCCCAGAATTCCTGAGCCAGTATGGCTCAGCTTGGAAACTCTGCCTTTCCTCTCAGCATGGCTGGCTCAGGAATTCTGGGAGTTGAAGTCCACGAGTCATAAAAGAGCCAAGGTTGCCTACCCCTGGGGTAGAAGGTTAGATTGGGATATTTGAAAATTCCCAGAACTAGGGAATTGATTGCTGACAGGGCACAAGGCACATTTCTCCAATTCAAATATTCTTGCATTGCCTGCCTATGTCTGAGTGAAACTAGGACAGGTGCATTTCCATGAAAAAGCATACAAGGGAATGTTTCATCAAGCAGGATTGGAGGTGGTAAAGGGCTAACCTTTAAATGAAAAACTGATATGAAGTCAAGGGCTGTACTCTAAGCTGTCTCTGAGCACAGAGGAAGATATACGGGCAATGTTTTTCTTCCTTCATCTTTCCCATGATGCTCATTGTCAAGAGGCAACTGGACTTTGTTTTCCTTTGAAGACGTTTTGCTTCTCATCCAAGAAGCTTCTTCAGCTCTGACTGGATGCTGGGGAATGGAAGGATTTATACTCCTTGCAGACAGTCCTTTCAGCAGCTCCCAGGGAGCTCCACACCCATTTGCACTACTCAGGTGACCCCAAGAACACAGATAAACCTCCAAGTGGCCACAACAACTCTCTAAAAGAATGCAAATAACCAGCTGTTTGCAAGGAATATCAATCCTCCCTTCCCCACCACCCAGTCTGAGCTGAAGAAGCTTCTTGGATGAGAAGCGAAACGTCTTCAAAGAAAAACAAAGTCCAGTTGCCTTGTGAAAAACCACCTTTGGGACAACCATGACCTGGATGACTGAGAATCTCCACAGACATTCCCATCGGAGGTTCCCCGATACTCCCATGTAACACCTCTACTCCGTGAGCTGCATTGGCTTCCGGTTGCCCTCCGGGTGAGATTCAAAGTGCTGGTGATGACCTATAAAGCCCTAAATGGCTTGGGTCCGGGATATTTGAGGGAACACCTGCTGCCACCATCAAGTTCCCTTTGTCCAGTGCGCTCGCAGAGGGAGGGTCTTCTCAGGGTGCCGCCGGTTAAAGATTGCCGGCAGATAACACCCAGGGAGAGGGCCTTTTCTGTGGGTGCGCCTACCCTCTGGAACCAGCTGCCCGTGGAGCTCAGGACTGCCCCTGACCTGCGTTCATTCCGCCGGGACCTGAAGACTTGGCTCTTTGAGCTCTCTGACCCAGGCTGAGAATTTTAACTGGGGTTTTATTTTCAGGGATAATTTAATCTTTTAATTCTCTTTTAACTTTGTATTTTATATTGATGTGATTTTAAAATGCCCTGTAAACTGCCCTGAGTCCTTCGGGAAAGGGCGGTATATAAATCTAATAAAATCATGTAATGAATAAAGGGCAAAGGCATAAACAGATGGAATCTCAGCCCTTATTTTGTGTTCTGATGCAGAGGAAGACTGGTAAGAAATCAATGCAAGCAAACAAAGCAGCTGAACAAGCATCTGCCGGCTTGCCCAGGCTATAAATTGTTCCATACACAATACCGTGCCCTGATTATTGCACGTTCATCACATTCTACGTAGGTGTGAGACTCATAATGTAAATGCAGGGGCTGCTGCTGCTGTATTCACTGTAGATGCCAATCGATCAGAAGTTGCACTGGGCCCCCAAAACACCCTGTGATGCCTCAAGAGAGCTTTGCAGTAAATCCTGTCCAGGATTCCCAGTTAGTGCCATAGCAATAGGCCGGCATCGGATAGAGAAGATGTAGAAATACAAACATCGAACCTTCCCATTTTTGTGACTGGATGAAAAAGACGTCAGAGATTTCCCCCAAATTGGAATTCACTCTGAGTCAGAGAACAGTTCAGTTGTTAAGATGTACATTAAAGAAACAAGGGCTGCTTCAAGAAGAGCTTGGATGGTGACACCAGGATCACATTTTTATAGGGTTTTTTCCCCCCACAGGAACACAAAAGGGGCTTGTCCTTGCCTTCTTTTAGGATGCCATTTAGATTCAACCACAGTCCTGGGATCCCCTGGAAATCTCCTCTACAAATTTTAACCACTGCAAGCTTGCTTAGTTTCTGACCCTAGGCAAGATGGACCAGGGGTTAATACCTGCTCACTTAGCCAAGGAATTAAATTGGGGCTTCTTTAGCTGGTCGTGTCCTCACAGGAGGAAGAGCACGTCAAGAGGGTGCCTTTGTGTTTCTATATTTTAAACGCGATGGGAAAACCTGCACATCTCTCCAGCGTGAACTACACTGAGCGCTGAAACCCCAGGCAGATGGAAATCCCGCCTCAGTGAAGGAGTAGGGGCCAATAGTTACGTTGGTGTGTATTTTGTGCTGGTTTTACTGTGCTCAAACATGCAGCGCAGGTCATGGAGACCTTTCCTAAGTCTCCTTTGAAGGTTAAATCTTGGGAACAGCCTTTGTGGCCGCTTCTCTTACCAAAAATACCAGCTGCAGCTGGTAAAGTTGAGGGAGACACCTGGGGGTGAAGGAAGAGGATAAGAGGATTTATCCACCTGCCAAGGTCAAGAGGACCCAAAGCGGCTGGGTCAAAACTGGGACTGAGTTTCAGCTTCACTGGTGGGCACACACTGTTTCTGCTCCTGCACATAACAGATGCCATTGTGTCTCAGCACCGTCTGGGTTTCACAGACAAAAGTTACAGACCATTTTTTTCACAGACAAAATTTTCCATTTCTGTTCCACCTTCCTCAACCCCAGAAAGCCCCGTTTTGACCAAGATGTTAGCCACAACAGAATTACCAAGAGGCTGTTTACAAGCTAGGTGTACTCAGGGCTGAAAGAAATGAAAAACCCTGTCCTGCTATCAGGAACGCAAAAGATGGTACAGTTTTCCCCCAAATAGGGTATAATAATAATATAATAATAATAATAATAAAGTTGGAAGGGACCTTGGAGGTCATCTAGTCCAACCCCCTGCTCAGGCAGGAAACCCTGTACCATTTCAGACAAATGGCTGTCCAGTCTCTTCTTAAAAACTTCGTGTTGGAGCCTTCACCACTTTTGGAGGCAGGTTGTTCCACTGGTTAATTGTTCTGTCAGGAAGTTTCTCCTTAGTTCTACGTTACTTCTCTCCTTGACTAGTTTCCATCCGTTGCTTCTTGTCCTGCCTTCAGATGCTTTGGAGAACAGCTTGACTCCCTCTTCTTTGTGGCAACCCCTGAGATATTGGAACACTGCTATCATGTCCCTCCTCGTCCTTCTCTTCATTAAACTAGACATACCCAATTCCAGCAACCGTTCCTTATATGTTTTAGCCTCCAGTCCCCCAATCATCTTTGTTGCTCTTCTCTGTACTTTTTCTAGAGCAGACATGTCAAACTCGCGACGTCACGTGACGTCGTGCAACGTATCGGAGCTTTTTTCCCATTGCCGGCAATGGGGTGGGCACGGCTTCCTGATGATGCGTCTGGCCTGCGGGCCGGCAGTTTGACACCCCTGTTCTAGAATCTCAACATCTTTTTTACATCATTGGCACATTTAGGCAAACTTCTAATCAATTGTGACAGTTTTCCTGTGAAAAGAAAATGTGTCAGTCTTCAACAATTCAAAAGGATTAAAATCAGAGTCATTCTGACAGAAGATAATAAAAGGCCATTTCCTCAAGTGTGTTTTATAGAATCTTCATTGTGTTACCTTCAAAGTGAATGAAAACTTTCTTTGTTACACTTATTTTGGCGCAAGAATAGTTGGAATATTAGAAGATACTGTAAGCTAATGAGGAAATCACCAATATTTGATTTAAAGCTGTGTGTCTCAACCTCAGGAACTTTAAGACTACGTTCCCCAAACTTTCTGGCCTGGCAGACCAGCAATGGCGGTGGCAGCAGGTGAAGAGGGGATGGTTCCATGTGCGCACGTCCACGCCACTTTCACAAATGCAGCTTCGCATGTGTGCACATGCACGCATGCCCACCACTTCCTCAGCCCAGCACCAGGCAGAGGACCTGCGGTTGGGGACTCCTGCTTTAAGATGTATAGAGTTCAATTCCCAGAATTCCCCATGCTGACTTTAAAGTCAAAATTAGATTCAAACATCAAAATATAATTTTTTACTTAAAAAAACCTAGATGTTCTTCTTGAGAAAAAGTACTTCATAGGCAAGGAGTCCATCAGAGAAAAGATCATGTCTTGTAGATACTTTGTCTATGGATATTCTCAATCATTCAGGTCAGGGTTGTCCCAGAAGTGCTTTTCAAAAGGAAATTGGATTTTGTTTTCTTTTTTTCCCCTTGAAAATCCAAAAAGCTTCTTCAGTTTTGGCTGAATAGTGAGGAATGGGAAGAATTGAAATGGAAATGGGCTGGTCACATAGCAAGAAGAACTGATGGCAAGTGGATCAAGGCAGTCACAATTGATAAAAAGCATCCAAAAAGAGACTTAAAACAAGATGGATTGACGACATCAGCAAGTATTGCAGGCCCAATTGGCAAAAGAAAGCTCAGGACTGTATAGGTTGGAAATATGCAGAAGAGACCTTCGTCCTACAGTGGATAGACAATGGCTAGGATGATTAGGATGATGATGATGATGATGATGATGATGATGATGATGATGATGATGATTTTAATTTAATTTAATTTATTAATATTTCTATACCACCCTTCTCCCGAAGGACTCAGGGCGGTGTACAGGGCAAGAGTAAAATACAAAATTACAAAAGTTAAAAGTAATTAAATATATGCCCGTTAAAAGAACAATTAATACATAATAAATAACCCCAATAAAATAATAATAACCCCCCCAATCCCCCCTCGGGCCAGGCCGGCTTGTTCGAACAAGTATGTTTTTAGGTCGCGGCGGAAGGAGCGGAGATCGGGCGCCGTCCGGAGCTCAACTGGTAGCTGGTTCCATAATTCTGGGGCGCCCACAGAGAAAGATCTCCCCCTGGGGGCCACCAATCTACATTCTCTGACCGGTGGCACCCTGAGGAGGCCCTCTCTGTGGGAACGCACAGGGCGGAGGGACGTTGATGCCGGCAGCAGGTGTTCCCTAAGGAACATGATGTTAATGGCAACGGAAGGAGTAATATTCCTTAGCAGTCATCTGGTTGTTAGCTATCTGACTGTCTTTTACATCTATTTATCCATCCATCCATCCATCCATCCATTTCCTTCCTTCCTTCCTTCCTTCCTTCCTTCCTTCCTTCCTTCCTTCCTTCCTTCCTTCCTTCTTTCCTTCTTTTCTCATCCTGGAGCACTGGGGAACTACCAGAGGACTGGAAGAGAGCTGATGTAGTTCCCATCTTCAAAAAAGGGAAAAAATAGATCCAGGAAACTACAGACCTATCAGCCTGACCTCAATACCTGGGAAGATTCTGAAAAGATAATCAAACAACAAATCAGCGAACACCTTGATGCGAACCAAAGTTATCACTAAAAGCCAACATGGGTTTGTCAAAAACAGATCATGCCAGACAAATCTTATTGCATTCTTTGACCAAGTGACAAAACTAGTGACCAGAGGAATGCTAGAGATATAATTTACTTGGGCATTTGATAACGTAGATTGCAACCTACTACTTGATAAGATAGAAAAATGTGGGTTAGACGGCATCACCACCATATGGATTTGTAGGTGTCTGACCAGCCATACTCAGCGTGTGGTCCTCAATGGAACCGCATCTACATGGAAGGAAGTGTGTAGTGGGGTGCCCCAGGGCTCTGTTCTGGGCTCAGCTCTCTTCAACATCTTCATCAACGATTTGGATGAGGGGATAGATGGGGAACTCATCAAATTTGCAGACGACACCAAGCTGGCAGGAATAGCCAATACTCCAGAAGATAGGCTTAAGATACAGGAGGATCTGGACAGGAGGAGGATCTGGACAGACTCGAACACTGGGCGCTATCTAACAAAATGAAATTCAATGGTGAAAAAAGTAAGGTTCTACATTTAGGCAGGAAAAATCAAATGCACAGGTATAGTATAGGTGGTACCTTGCTCAATAGTAGCAACTGTGAGAGAGATCTCGGAGTCCTAGTGGACAATCACTTAAATATGAGCCAGCAGTGTGATGCAGCTGCCAAAAAAAGCCAACACAGTGCTAGGCTGCATTAACAGAGGGATAGAATCAAGATCACGTGAAGTATTAATACCACTTTACAATGCTTTGGTAAGGCCACACCTGGAATACTGCATCCAGTTTGGTCACCATGATATAAAAAAGTTGTTGAGACTCTGGAAAGAGTACAGAGAAGAGCAACAAAGATGATTAGGGGACTGGAGGCTAAAACATATAGGGAACGATTGCTGGAATTGGGTATGTGTAGTTTAATGAAGAGAAGGGTGAGGAGTGACATGATAGCAGTGTTCCAATATCTCAGGGGCTGCCACAAAGAAGAGGGAGTCAAGCTATTCTCCAAAGCACCTGAAAGCAGGACAAGAAGCAATGGATGGAAACTAGTCAAGGAGAGAAGCAACCTAGAACTAAGGAGAAACTTCCTGACAGTTAGAACAACTAACCAGTGGAACAACCTGCCTCCAGAAGTGGTGAATGCTCCAACACTGGAAGTTTTTAAGAAGAGACTGGCCAGCCATTTGTCTGAAATGGTATAGGGTTTCCTGCCTCAGCAGGGGGTTGGACTAGATGACCTCCAAGGTCCCTTCCAACTTCTTCTTCTTCTTCTTCTTCTTCTTCTTCTTCTTCTTCTTCTTCTTATTATTATTATTATTATTATTATTATTATTATTATTATTATTATTATTATTATTATTATTATTATTATTAATCATCATCTGCATTGTTGGTTCTTTGGTTGTAGTAAAAGTTTGGGTTTGTGTATCTAAGCTGGCGTCTTGATCTTTTATGTTAGGTCTTATTTTATCACAAGCTGAAAGAATGGTTCCATGTATTGCTTTCAACATGGAAAGAATCTTTTCCTGGTCTTCATCCATCTTTTTCACGTGTTTATAAATAGTCTTTCTTTTGTCAAACAAAATTTTATAGTCCAAGGTATTTCAACATTTCGTATAGTGACCAATATTCCTCAAGTAAAGAGATAGGAAAACAATTTCTCACATATAACTCTGAAAGTCAGTAAAGGTTTACATTCATAGTTCAAGTAGGCCAGTTATGCCACCCAGCTGTTCTCTTACAGCTAAGTCTCTCACGTCAAGGTCAGAAAAGTCTTATCTAGGGTCTGGGCTTCGAGTCAAGTCTCTTTTAGGAAATAACAAGTTGTAATACCAAACATTGCCACAAGATGTCACCGATGCCATTTAAGGTTTTTTAAGTCCACAATTTTTCTAATCCTTTTTTCCAATTTTACTTCTTTTTTGTAGATAAAAACAAGTCTCCAGTAAAAATAGGAAACTTTTTGGTCCCCAAATTTCAGGAACATATAAATCCAATTACATTAAAATTGTTCTTTTAATGCTTTCATTCCCCTGGGTAGTCAAACGCCGCTATTCTTAAAGGTGGGATAGAAATTCCCTTCCCTCTCTCCTCACACAGGGAAAGATATTTCAAGCAGCTTTTACAGGAAGAGAAGGTACTTAGGGTAAAGAGAAAATCAGATCTCACCCAGTTTCATCCGTGTTGCTTTCAAAGTGCTTGATGGTGAGTTTGACCGGCTGTCTGCAGCCTAATGACGGCCATATTGCTATGGCCGGTCTTTCCTCCACCAGTTTGGAGGGTTGCCCCAGATTGAGCAGAAGGGCTGCCACCCTCCTGCAATCAAGTGGGGGTCCCTTCCTTGCTCATCGCCCCTACAGGGTGACTTTTGACCCTTTCCAGGGTCCCCCAGCGAAGGGAAATCGGATGTGGAAGAGCTCGCCTTCTAGCATCTGTGGTGGCTGCGGCAGCAAACCAGAAGTCTATGTAGATACTTTCTACAAATCAGGGGGACGCTTGTAGTAAGACTGTGCAATGGTTTGGAGTGGAAGGCTAAAATATTGGTTTAGCTATAAATGGGAAATATTGTGAAATCCTAGGGCTGTGGACCAGATTGGGAAATTAAAAGCACACACACACACACACACACACACACACACACGCATGCACACACACCTAAATTATCCAAGCTAAGAATTGAAGTGCCAGGTCTGTCACCAACCCATTAGACCAGGGGTCTTCAAACTTGGCCCTTTTATGACTTGTGGACTTCAATGGGGTGGGTGTAGTTTCGACATGATGCATCCAGCCCGCGGGCCAGCAGTTTGCTATGCCTGCTTTAAACAAATGTAATTAGTTTTACCCCCCTTATCTTGAGTCTGTCTATGGCTTTTATAAAGTTTTCTTTGAAGGTAAACAGGTTTAATTTTAAAGCTAAAGCTTTTTGCAATTGCTGGAGCCTTTCAGTCTTGGCTTGCAACATTGTGACATGTGACACGGCTGAGGCAGTTTGGGGGAAAAAAACCCAGAGTTTATGTGAGCATTTCTTGCTTTGCACTTGATTCCTGTGTCTTTAAGGGTACAGGGAAGGGATTGGGGGGGGGGGTGTTGCATTCTTACTACACTGTGGAAGGAGAGCTAAGAAGGGCCAACCAGCTAGCTCAGGGGTCTACAGACATAGCAACTTTAAGACCTGTGGACTTCAACTCTGAGAATTCCTCATCCAGCCATGATGGTTGAGGAATTCTGGGAGTTGAAGTCCACAAGTCATAAAAGGGCCACGTTTGAAGACCCCTGCATTAGGCCTCCTGGAGGAATAGAGCTTCCTGAACTGCATTGATGCCAAGCATATCCATGGAGGAGCCAGAAGAGACTGCTCAGTGATGGTGGGTAAGAGACCCATCTGTACCCAACCACAGCACAAACGTCCCGGCAACATGACTTTTCCACCTGTGATAGTGCTTCTTCTCATTAGTGAGCCTGGTTTGAGTTGTTCTTGGCTGTGCTGGTATTAAAACCAGATTGCTCTTCCCTTATTACAATACTGCCCAAGGGATGCCTCAAGGGGTGCAAAATCTTTCAAGCTTTGTCACCTTGGAAGGAAGTCAGATGATTTTCAGTGGCTGGTGTTAGAGGCAACAGAGCAGGGGTGTCCAAACATGGCAACTTTTAAGGTTTGTGGATTTCAGTTCCCAGAATTTCTCAACCAGCCAAGCTGGCTGGGGAATTGTTGAAGTCCACAAGTCTTAAAGTTGCCAAGGTTGGACACCCCTGCAATAGAATAAGGATTGGAGGATAGCAGGCAACTAGCTGGTATAGTTTTTTTTTACTGAATGAAGAATGGATGGAGCACATATTTACTTAGGGGTAGGGGAAATCCCTACGAAAGTGAAACAAAGTCTAAGCAAGTCTGCAGTCCTATAGTTTCCTCAAGTCTAAAATTTGTAAGGCTTTATATGCTGCTACAAGCATCTGAAATTGGAGCTTGAAAAAAAAATGGCAACCAATGAAACTGGCAGCTCTCCAGATGTTGCTGAATGAGAACTCCAGTATCACCTCCCATTGGCCATGCTGACTGTATGTGCCAGGAGAGGCCTTCAGCAACATCTGGGGAGCCACTGGTTATCTACCTTTTCTTTAAAAAGGGCAATTATCTTTAGGTTCTAATCTCCAGAATAAAGCTACAGGTAACCCTTGTTTAGGGACGCGGTGGCTCAGTGGCTTAGGACGCTGAGCTTATCGATCAGAAGATCGGCAGTTTGGCGGGTCGAATCCCGAGTGCCGCGTAACAGAGTGAGCGCCTGTTACTCATCCCAGCTTCTGCCAACCTAGCAGTTCGAAAGCACGTAAAAATGCTAGTAGAAAAATAGGGACCACTACGGTGGGAAGGTAACAGCGTTCCATGCGCCTTTGGCGTCTACTCATGCCAGCCACATGACCATGGAGACGTCCTCGGACAAACGCTGGCTCTTCGGCTTTGAATCGGAGATGAGCACTGGCCCCTAGAGTCGGAAACGACTAGCACGCATGTGCAGGGGAACCTTTACCTTTACCTTTTAACCCTTGTTTAGCAACGCCTTTGTCTAGCAACCATTTGCAGTTCCAGTGGTGGTGAGAAAGTAACTTTACAAGCAGTCCTCGCATTTATAACCTTTGCAGGTCTGTAAAGCAAAGGAAAACTGAAGCAAGATAGTACTGCAGGCATGGTTTCACTTAGCAACCAGTCCCAATTGTGGTTGCTAAACAAGGGCTACCTGCCTGTATAACGATTGCATATGAGATCTAAACTAACAATAACATTCATCTTTGTACCTTTCAGGCAAAGATGGTTAATATTGTTCCATGATTAACCTGCCCACACAGGGTGAGATGTTTGTTGTTGTTTTTTTGGCCTGCAATAAATATCAGGCTGTAGAAATTTGTCCGCAGCCAAGAAACAGGATTGAGCAAAGAGGGATCAGATGACCACACGATGTAGGTGAGTCAAGCTGCCAAGCTGGGCTATTTTAGCAAGAGTGTCTCACTCTTTCGTGATTAAGTTCCAGGGGTACAACATGACCTCTGGAGGTAAAAGTCTGATAAGAACGCAAAAAATGGAAAAGACTGATCAGGCTCAGTCTAGCCAGACAAGCTTAGGTATGTTTAGCAGTACCAGGATTAAATTGGCACCTTCCCTTATTCCATCACTACATCACAGCACCCTCCAGGTACGCAAAATCTGCTCAGCTTTGTCACTTATTGCCTTGATGAGGAGTCAGAGAGGCGCAGTAGGGCTTGGCAATGGAGGCTGCCAATTTCACGCTGCTAGAGTTTTCTGCCCACTCAAAGACAGGTGGAGAAACATAATAACTCTGCAGTGAGGAGAGATGCTTAGTTGCTTTTGGGAAAAAGGGAAAGGTCCGTTTGGGGAGTGGGGAGGATGGAAATGTGGGGGAGGGGCGAGAGAAGCTTAAGGCAAAAAGCACTTGTGAGGTAAGGCCAATTCACCCAAGGACATGCATGTTCTTCAATATATGAATTTTTATGCCAGCTTCCAGTCACCTGGACACTCCAGAGCATGCTGGTTAACAACGGTTAAGTGAATCTGGCTTCCCCATTGGCTTTGCTGGTCGGGAGGTCCCAAAAGGTGATCACATGACCTTGGGACACCACAATCGTCATAAATATGAGTCAGTTGCCAAGCATCCGAATTTCAATCACTTGACTATGGGGATGCTTCAATGGGTATGAAGTGTGAAAAATGGTCACTTTTTTACTGCCATTGTAACTTTGAACAGTGGTTAAACTAACGGTTGTAAGTCAAGGACTTCTTGTATTGGACTCGATTTGATCTTAATTTGAGCAACTACTTTTCATTAAGCATCAGCTTCATTCTGTTTTCATGCTGGTTACGTTCCACTAAAAGGGGAGGCAACCTTGGCTCTTTTATGACTCGTGGACTTCAACTCAGCTGGCACAGCTGGCTCAGGAATTCTGGGAGTTGAAGTCCACAAGTCATAAAATAGCCAAGGTTGCCTACCCCTGCACTATCATAAGCAAAATGGGAATTACAGACCATTACAGCACATGGTGGCTGGGGAATTCTGGGAGTTGAAGTTCACTCATCTGAAAGTTGCTAAAACTGAGAAATACTGCTCCACAGTATATTGGTCTATAATTCCTATCTTGCTTTGATTTGAAGACTCAAATCGAGTCCAATATAGCAAGTCTTGTGACTTACAACAGTTCCTTTAATGAGTGTTCAGAGTTACAATGGCATGGAAAAAAGTGACTTATGACCATTTTTCACACTTACAGCCACTGAGCATCCCCGTGATCACATGATTAAAATTTGGATACTTAGCAACTAGCCTGTATTTATGATGATTGCAGTATCCCAGTCATGTGATCATTCTGAAAAGCAAAGTCAATGAGGAAGCCAGATTCATTAACAACCAGGTTATTAACTTAACAATTACAGTGATTCACTTAACAACTGTGGCAAGAAAGGTCATAAAATGGGGCAAAAGTCAATAACTGTCTTGCTTAGCAATGAAAATTTTGGGCTCAACTGTGTTTCTAAATCAAGGACTAACTGTAGTGGGAGGTTGGGCTACATTAGTGTTTTTCATGCTTGGCCATTTTAAGATGTGTGGACTTCAACTCCCAGAATTCCCGAGCTAGCACTCAATTCTGGGAGTTGAAGTCCACACATCTTAAAATGGCCAAGTCTGAAAAACACTGATGTAGACGGATGATTTCCAAGGTGCCTTCCGATTTTACATTCTATGTTTCTCTGCAATACCATTTGCTTACTTTTTTTCCTCTAGGCAAAAATCTAAAGAAAATGTTTATTTATCCCATATATCCAGAGACATTTTCAGAAAGTCAAAATGGCAGCTATGGCAGAGTGTTAAGCGCTGAATCTTTTTTATGTATACATAAAAACAGAATTTCAGCAACATTAGCATACCGACCATCTTGACTTTTTTGACCTGATATAGATACCCCTATAGATACAAAGATTAACAACATGGCAACTTCTCATTTATTTATCACTTTGGGGTGTGCTTTTTTTTAATTAAAAGCTCACAGACAGAGGTTTTGCCTTGATTTTCTTTCTGAATATAAATTGTTCATTCAGCTCTCCAATTCTCTTTATCAGAGGCTTTGAAAAGGTGAAGTTTTTGACATTCCTAGACTGTTATTCTGTAGTGTGATCTAAAATCAGCTTGTGAAATGGTTTGAAAATTCCCTTAAATAAGCACAGGCTGATGCTAGGGTGGTGTCAGAAACATTAATTATGGCAGCTGCAGAACATGGGAGCTTCCCCCAATTATCATTTACTATGTCAAGAGGGCAGAGATGTATTGTTGCATTAAAAAAATAGCAACAATTATAATAACACTCCACAGCTTTTATGGAAGCACATGGTGAAATAAGGCACTTTCCCTTTTCCATTATTTAGAGGGCTGTTTTCACTTTTAAGCGAGCTAAATCCATAACAGATCTTCTAAATAGACTATTCTATTTCTAAATCTAAATAGATGTTGCAGGTTTTGTATTCAGTATTTGACAGTTAACATATAGTAATCTTTAATATTTGAATATGAGTATCTGATAAATATTTGAATGCAGGTATCTAGTAAATGGTTGACAACTTAGAAACTAAGGAGAAATTTCCTGACAGTGAGAACAATTAATCAGTGGAACAACCTGCCTCCAGAAGTTATGGGTGCTCCAACACTGGAAGTTTTTAAGAAGAGAGTGGACAGCCATTTGTCTGAAATGGTATAGGGTTTCCTGCCTGAATAGGGGTTGGACTAGAAGATCTCTAAGGTCCCTTCCAACTCTGTTATTCTGCCACGCTGCTTTTGGCATCAAAGCATGAACTGTATGGAAACCGTGTGGAACGTGCAGAAAATTCTGTACTGAGTAATGCTGAATGATACTTTTAGCATCTCTAGATTTTGCACTCAAAAGGCCTGAATGGAAAAATGGGTATTTTGGCACTCTCTTTTATATCCCTTCCCACGGGGAAGGTATCATGGAAATTCCATTACACAAGGTTACAACACGACACCATCTGTGCAGAATCCTTCTTTACACAAAGGGAGCCTTGAAACACAAACACACACACACGCACCACTGCACAATTCTGAACGGGTCTGACTCACCACTTATGTGGTGGTGAGTCACCCGGCAGCATTACGTGGGCCCTGGTCGCCCGGCACTAAATTAAATCCCTGATGAACGGCACTTTGCGGCCCTTTTCATTTGGCGACCTCGGCTTCCCTGGGAAGCAGCCAGAAAAACCGGCTTTTAGGGCTGGGTGCAGAGGAAAGGGCATTGTGTTACGAGGGCCCCTGACAAAAGCAAAATGCTTTTGACAATTTTTAATTCCAGGCTGTGTTATGGGTAATTTTGCAGCTGCTGGGTTTCTGCTGCACAGGGTAAAGCTGTAAATTTAATGGAAACTGAAGTGGGATCTCCTGCTGCCAGTGTGGTTTTGAAAAGCTGGCATGGGTACAGAAGTGAGATTATGGGTTGAATTGCTGTTTCTTGGGAGGGGGGGGCGTGTACTTCAGGGGCACTCCTAGCCTGGGAAAAGTAAGTCTCTGGTCCTTTTTTAGGAAGGGTTCCTGAATTTGAAGCCCTCTATCCCACCAAACCCCCTCGTGGATTACTGCCTTGACGTGGCGAAGGGGCTTGCGTAATTCAATGAAAGCTATGAGCTATGCCGTGCAGGGCCACCCAAGATGGGCAGCTCATAGCAGAGAATTTTGACAAAACGTGATCCACTGGAGAAGGAAATGGCAACCCACTCCAGTATCTTTGCCATGAAAATCCCATGGACAGTACAAAAAGGTTCGAGTCCCACCAGGCTCAAGGTTGACTCAGCCTTCCATCCTTCCGAGGTAGGTAAAATGAGGACCCAGATTGATGGGGGCAATAAGCTGACTTTGTAATAATGTCGCTTGGGGTGTGTGTGAAAGCCCTAATAAGCAGGCTTATACATAGAATGAAGGCTACTGCTAAGCTTGTAAGCCGCCCTGAGTCTTCGGAGAAGGGCGGGATATAAATGGAATTAAAATAAAATAAAATAAAAAAGGACCTCCTGGAGGAACGTGTCGTGATGGGTCGGACACGACTTCGCAACTAACAACAACATCCCACCAAAAAGGACATAGAAATACAGGTAGTACTCATTTAGCGACCGCAATTGGGACCAGCAACTCGGTTGTTAAGCAATGCAGTCACTCGGTGAAACTGCAACTGACTTAGGATCTTACTTCAGCTTCCATTTGCCACACAAACCTGAAAAAGTTCTAAATGCAAGGATTGGCTGCAAAGTTACTTTGTCACCACCGTTGTAACTGTAAACTGTTGCTAAACGAGGACTACCTGTATGTAGACAAATATCCTATGGCTATGCAATGCTCATGGGGGTGCCTGCAATGAGCCAAGATTTAGCCAAAATGAGCACTGTGATGTCACAACAGCCTTGAAGTAGGAGTGGGCAAAGTCGCAAGACATGTATAAAAGGGGTAGGGTTTTGCACTGTGACATCACAATTGTCATTTTGGTACCGTGCTTGGCTCCCCTGTGGACCCTCACATGCAGGGGTGGCTGAAAGGGAAGGGTGTCAAATTTCTTATTGCAGCCACCCTCTGCCTTTTTTGACCCAATTTCTCCACCCCAGAGCCTTTCTCATGAAATAAGCTGCCCCTGGGGTTAAAACAAGACTTGCCACAATTCCGTTTTTATTCTTTTCCTACATATTTTAATATGTTTTCTGCTGCTTTCATTTTTAATGTTTTATTGCTGTCTTAGGGATGTTCCCTCATGAAGGGAGAAGAGGCACAGTAAATATTCTAAACAGAAATAAATGTGACAGAAAGTCTAGCTCAGGGGTAGGCAACCTTGGCTCTTTGATGACTCGTGGACTTCAACTCCCAGAATTCCTGAGCCAGCCATGCTGAGGGGAAAGGGAGAGGTTTCCAAGCTGAGACATGCTGGCTCAGGAATTCTGGGAGTTGAAGTCCACGAGTCATCAAAGAGCCAAGGTTGCCTACCCCTGGTCTAGCTGCAAATTCTCTTCCTTACCAACCCAGGGAGTCACTTTCCTTAATGCTAAATGAAGCCAAAGCTTTCATCAAGAAGCCAAAGCAGCCGGGATGGGATGGACTGAGGGCAAGATAAGTGGGCCTGATCCTCTAAAAACCAGTATTTCTCAATCTTGCCCATTTTAAAATGGGTGGATTTCAATTCCCAGAGTTCCCCAGTCAGCATGCTGGCTGTGAAATTCTAGGAATTGAAACACCCCCATTTTACAGTTTAACCACAAATGGCAGCCACATAGGTGCAATTGAAGCCCTGCCTTTAATTTTATTTGTGTTACCATCTTGAAACAGGCAAACTTTGATAACAGCTGTTTCATCATGACCAGTATTTTGATTTTTCTGACCACACCCCAGGGATAGGACTGGGTTGTTTCTGTTCCTATTATGAGTCATAACAAAGTATACCTTTAGCTGCAATTAAAACAAGTGGAAAAAGCAAAGTTATCTTGACTCACAGCATTTTAGTCTTCCTAATCACAATGCATCCTTGAGCATTCAACTGCACACATTGTCTCTTGAGATCAGCTTTGGCGTGGAAGCTATCCAGCTTAAACTCTGGATCATTTTAGACGTGAAAAAAAGGACACCCCAAAGACATGCACACTGAAACGGAGCAGCTGTTGAGACATCCTGAAAATGCTGCGTGGCTGAATTATTGGAGAGCTCTTCCTCATAGAAGAGAATATTTGTAGCTCAGGGTGGAACAGTGGGGTCCTTGGTGGTCTCTGAGCTTGGTTGTTTTCTTGCAGACATTTCATTACCCAACTAGATAATATCATCAGTTACCGATGGTGTTATCAGTGCAGACAATGCACTGATGAAGTTACCCAGTTGGGGAATGAAATATCTGCAAGAAAACAACCAAGCACAGGGAGCATCAAGGAGTCCACACTTCCTCATAGAGTGGCAGTTTGTTGTCGTGGTTCAGGCACCCATCTAAAACAGAGACAGTGAGTTCTAGTCCTGCCTTAGCCAGCTTCACAATCTGTGCCAGTCATTCTGTCTCAGCCCTAGGAGGGAACGGCAAACCACTTCTGAAATCTTGCCAAGAAAACTGCAAGAATTTGTCCAGGCGTTCGTCAGGAGTTAAAAACTGAGGCATGCACCCACGTGAACATACACTTCCTCATAATTACATTCATGTTGATTTCTTCCATCTTTGAATTGGCAGAAAACGCTGATTACTAGCAAAAACATTGTAAATCACAAGCTGTAAATGTGGGTTGGTTGTCAAGTGCCCACAATGCAGCCACTTGACTCTAAGTAGGGGCTGGTTGTAGGAACATTGAATCTGGGTCATAAGTCCTATTTTTGGAGTCTGGTGTAACTTCGCACTGTCACTAAGCAACTGGGTGTAAGTTGAGGACTCTCTACACTTGAATGGTGGATTGTGAAGCGCAGTCAAGCAATACATGTCAGATGCCACTGCAGAAGTCACCTGTCTGACTTTTCCTGCAACCCACCCAACCCACCCCATGGTAAGTCCGTGCCTAGGAACTGGAGGAGAAGGTTATTTGCCAATTGGAGATGAGCAGATGCCAGCCTGTAATTGCATTACTGTCAGTGGCGTAGCGTGGGTTGTCAGCACCCGGGGCAAGGCAAGTAATTTGTGCCCCCTAACCCGTGGATTTTAGCACTCGAGTCTCTTCCACTAGATTAGTTAAAGAAACCCTTACCCCCTAAGCACATGTATTGTTTGTTATGAAAATACTGATGTAATTAAAGTAAAATGCATCTAATGCGCCCCCCCAGATGTTGCGGCCGGCCCCCCCTGCACCCCCCACGCTACGCCACTGATTACTGTTGTGGGAAGTCAGCCCTCCCCCCCCCAAGAAAGAAATATTTTGGGGAATATTAAAAGGCAGAATATTACATTATATTTCCCCAAAGGATCTTAAAGGCAAAAACCACCATCACCACCCAGTCTCTCTGCCCCAAACAGGAACCAAGTTTGCAGAAAGATTGGAGCCTGTTCTGTCCCAGCCTATGTGAGTCCTTGTTCCCTCACAAGGACAAACCCCTCTTTTAACAAGTAGGCTGGAAAACAAACCCCTTTTATTTGAGTTACAGACCTGATAATTATCCCCAAAGCAAAAGCAACAGAACACGTTTCCAATGGAGAATTGTTCAAAAGCACGAGTCAAACAGGGAATTGTTCAAAGGCAAAGCAAACAAAACATGATCCCTTGAAACTGGAGTCCTTTGCAAACGGTTGCCTTCAGCAACCAGCCCTGCCCACACATTCCCTTTTTGTTATGCACCCCCAAGGCATGGCTTCTCAATGCCTTCTCCCTTGGAGCCGCCCCATTGCTTCCCTCTGTCCTACTCGTGTGGCCTGCCTGCGTTTACGAGCTGCACAGCTGGGTCTCAGCCTGAGCATGAGTGGAAGGGCCAGGCTCTTCATCAGTTTGTAAGTCCTAGGTCTCATCAGAGCCTTCCTCCAACTCTGATGGCTCTTCAGGCCCTTCCTCCTCCTCTGATTCCCCAGACTCAGCTACCGGGTCCACTGGCTGGCACGGAATCACAACAGAGCCAGGAAGCTGGGATTAGAAAGACAAAGATCCCTAGAATCAACCCTCACAACAACAAAAATCCAACACTTATCAACCACAGCCCCAGGGAAGCAGGATATGACCTTTGGGACATAATAGGATTAACCCACCACCATCAAAATACCAGAAAGGCACACTCCGACTCAAGTCAAAGTTCATGCCACAAGAATAACTCCAAACAAAACCCCAAGAAGATATAATAACCCACCATTATGATGGCATGAGCTAACATCGTGACGTGAACCTAAGTCAAAAGCTGGCACGGCTAAGAGTTATGCAGTACATGCATGTGTTAAATTAAATAAATAGAAAGAGAAGATGTAGTTTAAAGGAACAAATAAAGACTGAAGGAGCATCTAGGGCCAGAGAACAAGAGTTGGACATTTATCTATCTCATTATTAAATGTGTACAATTAAACTTTTATTAATGTTATAAAATTCTTGGTGTAAGACAGACAACTTGTACAATAGCATACAGGTATCCTCCAACATAATGGAGACTGCCAATTATGGTCATAAGTTGTGACAGACAAACTAGGTCATCACGTGACTGACATAATTTTATGACCTTTTTTGTGATGGTCGTTAAGCGAACCTCACAGTTGTTAAGCAAACCTGTTGTTTGCTATGGGCGGTTTTCTCCGAAAGCATCGTAAATCGTGGTCATATGATTGTAGGATACTGCAAACAGCCATAAATGCAGGTCGGTTGCTAGGCAACCTTGGCTCTTTTATGACTCATGAACTTCAACTCCCAGAATTCCTGAGCCACCCATGACCTATATTCTGCGTTTCTTCTCTGGAGAATTTAAGTAAAGGCAAAGCACTTATCTATTAGAGGTGTAACAGCTAGGTGTATTTAATCATAGTATATGCTTAAAACAGTCAAGATTATTTTTATTATTATTTATTTAAATTTATTGGCTACCCGACTCCAGTGGATTCTGGTGCTATAGTGGGGTGATCAAAGCTCTGCCCAATTTTTATGTGCATTGCATGTGCAATACATATAGAAAAAGGGGTGGACCTTCAATCCTACCACATGTCCTTTGGACACCCTGATTGTAGTGACACCTGTGCAATTTAATGTGATATTGCACCAAAAAAAAATTCTAAAATTAAGCATTTATTTACTACTTGAATTATTTTAGGTACTGTCATAGCAACAACTCTTACTACAGACTTGCTCAAGAAACGTCTTCAGGAGAAATGTCTACTTACTAAAGAAGAAGTGGTTCCCCAGGCCAATGGAATTCCATTTTTAGATATTCAACACCACATTTCCTCTTCACAATGTTTCTTTTCGGGTCGCCAGATGGAGACTGATCATCCACTTAGCACAATAATGTGGGCTCTCAATCTGTAACTGCTGTCACGGCCTGTGCAATCCTGTCTTTTTCCTGAATTTTAATATTTATGCAAGTGTTGGGATGTATGAATGAACCAGTCTTCAAGCGCAGGTAGTTCCTGACTTAAAGCTATTCATTTAGCAATCGTTCAGTTACAATGATACTGAAAAAAGTACTTAGAATCTGTCTCCATACAATCATTGCAGCATGATCATGTGATCAAAATTTGGGCACTTGGCAACCAGCCTGTATTTACAATGATTGCAGCATCCCATGGTCACATAATCACCATTTGTGATCTTCCCAACAGGCTTCTGACAAGCGAAGTCAAAAGGGGAAGCTGGATTTGCTTAACAACAGCATGATTCACTTAACAACTGCAGTAATTTCACTTAACAACCATGCCCAAAAGCTCAGAAAATCGATCACTTTAACAGTCTCTCTGCTAATCCCAACTGGGTTCATAGGTCAAGGACTACTGTGAAAAGCTTTATATCCAAATATATGTTATTCTTTACTCTGCTTCCATCTTTCCCTTAAAGTATTAACAGAATCCACAATGGTCTGAGAATCACTGTCTCCGCTAGATAATTAACAGTCAAGCTGAAACTAAGTTAATCAGCTAAAATTAGAAAACTTCCTCAAATAAGTTACTAAGTCCTAATCCACATATCAAAGGATAAGGTCTGCAAACACAAGCAGAGTTAATTAAATTAGATCTTCCAGAGGAATTGCATGTTCACAAGAATAAACATACCTACACACACGCATGCACACCCTTCAAGAATCAGCATGTGACATCCCAAACAAACTCCCTCTATCAAAATCTGCTGCTGTACCCCATGTCTCTGCAGCTGCCCCTGAAAGCAAACTCTTTGCTTTTAGGAATAAATATTTCTTCTTTCCTCACAGCTGTCTGGATCTCATTTCTATTTATTCTTGTGTAGCCCCAGCTCGAACTGGAACCCCAAATTATTACTCTGACACTACTGTACCTGGTTTGGAGCTGCCGGTTCTTATCTTTAAAGAGTCTTAGGCTTCACAGTCCACCATTGGCTAAAAACCCCAAACAATAAGAAGAATTAACTAGCTCCTCATACTGTAATCATAGAATTATAGAGTTGCAAGGGGCCAATTAAGCTATCACATCCAGCCCCCTGCTTAGTGCACAATTCCAGACTAAAGCATCCCCAGGAATTGCCTATCTAAGTCTCCACTTGAAAACATCCAATGAAGGGAATTATTCTACTGTTGCTGCTTTTATTATTAGCAAATTCAATAAGCTCCTTTCCTATAGCTGAAATCCATTATTTCCTGTAATTTGCAAATACCGCCTCTATCGATGCAGCCTAAAATTGCATTTTCCTTTTACGCAGCCAATCACGCTGCTCACTCATCATCATTTTGCTAAACTCCTTTTTCTAAGTCCAGAGGTCACTTTTCTTCCAATGAGGAAGAACGATAGGCAGGCCAGCTCCTGTTGCTGGGCTCTTGAACAGTTGCTGATGTCTGCCAGCAGCAATTGGCATTAAACCACAAAAAGCTGAAAGGGAAGACATCCGGGGCTATTTTAGCCTGTGGGCTAAATCCACTCTGAGATTTTTGCCCTAGAAAAAATTCTATTGAGAGAGTGGTTTATTAAAAGCGTTTTTAGCATTTAGGGAATTAGGGCTTTGAGTAGCTTATGGCAAACAAACAAGTAATCCGTTCCATCGGGTTTGCAATTCAAAAACAGACCTCTCCTATTGGACAAAAGGCAAAGTCTGGATCTCTGGCTTTTCAAGTCCATTGATGCTATTGTACAGGTAGTCCTCGACTTGCAACCACAATTGAGCCCAAAAATTCTGTTGCTAAGTGGAACAGTTGTTAGTGAGTTTTGCTCCATTTTATGACCTTCCTTGCCAGAGTTGTTAGTAAATCACCGCAGTGAATCTTGGTTTGTAAAAGGTGATTGTGTGAACCCAGGACATTGCAACCATCATAAATGTGAGTCAGTTGCCAAGCATTTGAATTTTGATCCCGTGGCCATGGGGATACTGCAATGGTGTTAAGTGTGAAAAATGGTCATAAGTCAGCATTTTTCAGTGCGGTTGTAACGTCAAACGGTCACTAAACAACTGGTCAGAAGTTAAGGACTATCTGTTTTGTTTTCTACTGCCATCCTCTGGCTATTAATAATACTGCCTAACAAGCTGTACAATATTTATAATTCAATAGGCATTACAAGTTGTTTAGCGACTGTTCAAAATTATTTCAGCACTAAGAAAAGGGACTTATTACCAGTCCTCACACTTATGACATAACAGCCTCCCCTCAGTCACATGATCAAAATTCAGATGTTTGGTAATTAGCATGTATTTGCAATGGTTGCAGCATTCCAGGCTCACAAAGCCATTTGTGACTTTCCCGGCAACTTCCAATAAGCAACTGGGAGACCACATGCAAAGATGTGACGGCATTTGATGTTTATGTGCCATCATGTCGGTGTGGACTCTTAGGAACCACATAGAAATTGGATTGATACATGGCAGGGCTCAAAACACTTCTTTCTGACATTGTAAGTGGCGTGGGACACATGTCTAAAAAGGCTGAGTTTGCAGCACACACACATGTTGTTGTTTTTGTCATTTTGACATGATAAGGTACATGCCCAGCAAAGAGATAGGTTTATCCAAAGCTCATCTGGGTGCCTTTGGGCTAGTCACACAGTCTCAGTTCAATCTCCCTGCATCTCTTTCACTCGAAAGCAAAGAAACAAGCAATATCAGAAAACATACACATTTCTCTATCTTCACAAATGAAAAAGTGTCCATAGTTTTATCATTGGTTAATTCCAGTGCTTTTTTTGTAAAAAGAAAAAGGTGCCGGAACTCACACATGTCATACAACCCGCCTTGCCTATCCTACAAGGTTCCATCCAAAAAAGGTGCCGGAACTCCATTCTGAGCGTTCTATGACAAAAAAAAAGCCCTGGTTAATTCAACAACTAATTCTCCAAGAGCTGTGGTGGCGCAATGGTTAGAATAGTACTGCAAGCTAACTCACTGCTCTCTCCAGGATGTCCTAAAGTTGTTTTTTCAGGAGGTTAACTGGACTTTGTTTTTTTCTTTGAAGAGATTTCGCTTCTCATCCAAGAAGCTTCTTCATCTCTGACTGGATCCTTCCGTTCCCTACCATCCAGTCAGAGCTGAAGAAGCTTCTTGGATGAGAAGCAAAACATCTTCAAGGAAAAAAAAAACAAGAAAGTCCAGTGGCCTCCTGAAAAAGCACCTTTGGGACAACCATGATCTGGGATGACTGAGAATCTCCATTGACATTTGCTCACTCCAGCGGTTTGATCCTGACTGGCTCAAGGTTGACTCAGCCTTCCTCCTTGCAAGGTTGATAAAATGAGGACCCAGATTGTGGGGGGGCAAGATGCTGACTCTGTAAACTGCTGTACAGTGGGCTGCAAAGCACTATGAAGCAGTATATAACTCCAAGTCAGGGGTGTCAAACTTGCAACATCATGTGATGTATTACAACTTTTTTGCCATTGCTGGCAATAGGGTGGGCGCAGTTTTGCTATGATGCATCCAGCCTGCCGGCTGGCAGTTTGACACCCCTGCTCTAAGTACTATTGCTATTATTTCTGTAGGTGAACGAACTTCCCTAAATATTACTCTAAACTAAACAATTTATTTTCAATAGTTTATATTTAAATTAGAGGATTTTAGTTTTTTTTTAAATGCCATTTTATTATTTCTCATTAGTTTTATAATAGTACTTATAATATGTTAAAAGGTATTTTAGTTAATTTTGTTGTAATCATAATTTTAATATTAATGGAACATTGCCTCTTTGCCTTTACATTTTTTTTATTTCTGTGAACCATTTTGAATACAGTTTTCACAGACAGCTGGTGACTCTTTTTCTCTCTCTCCCTTTCTCTGTGTACATATATGTATATATATTTGCATTTATTTGATAAAACTGAACAAACAGAAGGGGGAAAAGCAATAGCAAAAGAAAAAAAGAAGAAAAATAAGTACTATTGCAAGAGCAACAATCAAGATTGGATGTACACACCACAATTTTAACAATGAATATAAAGGTATATATTTTAAACAAAACAATGCTTTGCAAGCTCATTGATTCTACAGTATTGTAATGTTTTCTACTGCCATCTTCTGGCTATTAATGATACTGGCTCACATGTTGTATTCAACAGCCATTACAGGTAGTCCTCAAATTAAGACCAGTTTAGTGACTGTTCAAAATTATTTCAGCACTAAGAAAAGGGACTTATTGCCAGTCCTCACACTTATGACATCACAGCCTCCCCACAATCACATGACCAAAATTCAGATGCCTAGTAATCAGAATGTATTTGCAATAGTTGCAGCGTTCCAGGGTCACATGATTTGTGACCTTCCCAGAAGCCTCCAACAACTAAAGTCAAAGGGGGAAATTGGATTCATTTAACAACCGAATGATTCACTTAATGACTGCTGTGATTTGCTTAATGCTCATGGCAAAAAGTCATAAAATCAGAGGTGACTCATTTATTGACCTCATTACTTAGAGACAAAAACTGTGGTGCCAATTGTCATAAATTGGGGACTATCTGTACGCCTTAATCTAGCAAAATTCTAGAAATTTAGTGTTCCCATGCATGGAAGTCAACCTTCCAGAAGCACCTCGAGCTGTGACTCCAGGAACATTTTGTTCCTTTTCTATCCACATAAAGTAAACCAAAAATGTTTACTTTCTGTAATCGCCTCAGATTCTAAGCTACCAAATCACTGAGTAAAAAATAGTGACTTCAAAATCTTTGAGGTTGGCCAATTCAGGAAATAAGGACCACCTACATTTCTGAATTTATTAGTATAATACGAGGGTAACGAAAAAGAATCTTGAAAGTCTGCCAAAGAAATTCTTCAGATCAACCTAGACCTAGCAAAATTGAAAGGCAAGGGTTTCCTTGTCCAGTCATGGGGCACAGTGCCCATCTCCATTCCATAGCCAAGGGAACCTGTTTTTTCTGAAGACATTTTCCATGGTCATGTGGCCAGCATGGCTATATGCTGTGACTACCCGTGTTTCCCCCAAAATAAGACACTTTGTTTTTTGCCTCCAAAAGAGGCACCAGGTCTTATTTTCAGGCGGTGCCTTTTATACTCAACTCTGGCACGGACAGTCCCACCCAGCCGGCCCACTTCTTCTGACTGAAGGAACAGCTGCATTGTGCAGCTGCATTCCGGCCTGCATTTTGCAGTCAGGCCTTTCTGGAAGGCCTATGCAGCCGAGTACCAAGCTATGGATTCAATCCATAGCTCAGTTCTCAGCTGCAGTGGCCTTCTGGAAAGGCCTGTGATTGAGAAATGCAGGCCTGGCTGCAGAAGACGCCACAGAAGAAGTGGGCTAGCAAGGAGAGGCCTGGCTGCAAGGTGAGTGGGTGCAGGGCACGTGGGGCAGATCCACATACCCCAACCCCACCCTAGTTTGATTTTTAGGTGTGCCTCGCCCCCAAACTAGGGCTTATTTTGGGGGTAGGGCTTATATTAGGCCCACTGCCAAAAATCAAGCTAGGGCTTATTTTCAGGGTGGGCCTCACTTTCGGGAAAACAGAGTTTATGGAACACTGTTACTTTCTCACCAAAGTGGCACCTATTTAACTACTCACATTTGTAACAGAAGCTCATCCCCCATCGTGCAGTGCTCGGGTCTTGAATCCAGATCGTCAGTTTTTCAGCTGACAATCTCAGCATCTTTAACCACTGAACACTCCTTAAACTGAGCTTATTCTGAGTATCTGTCTCATATCCCCCCCCCCCTCGGACTTTTTTGATCCTGCTCCCTCAAGTACATTGGATCACAAATAAAAGGAAATTACTTTGTTATGACCTTTTTTGCAGAGCAGAAGCAGTAATGTGATCTATCACCCACTCAGCGTAAGCAGATTTTTCTTGCAAAAGAAGATAGCAACCATACATACGACCTTCAAGTTGTTTAATTGTCCATGCTAGATAACCCTATGTGGCAGAGATGGAAAAATGAGGAAAACAAACAGAATGTGGATATTTCTTTTCTTTCCAGTTTTGAGGTGTCCTTCCCACTGGCAATTTGAATGGCAGCATTTCTTTGAGAGGCATTTTCATTTCTAATTAAATCACCATCTGCTGGCTTCATGCCTACGGCAGGGCAGGGAGCAGCTACTGGTGCAGCAAATGCCAATGCGGGCAAAGTTTTCTGCTGACTCAAAAGTGATGGATAGAGTCCTGTAACTGAGCCTTGAGTTCTCTGTGATTCATCAGTCATTCCCCCAGGCTTCCAAAAAGAACCAGCTGACAAGATCCAGACTGAAGAACAGCTGCCTTTGATTCACAGAGACCCAACTTCTACAGGTTGTGGCTCCTCTGGGACAGGATTTTTAAAGCAACACGGAGCTTTCGTAGGGACCAGTTTGTAGAGGTAGCCCCCAACTTACAACAGTTCATTTGGTGACTATTCAGAATTACAACAGCACTGAAAAAAGCGACTTATAACCATTTTTCACACGTATGACCCTTGCAGCATCTTCACGGTCACGTGATCAAAATCCAGATGCTTAGCAACTGAGTCATACTCATGACAATTGTGGTGTCCTGGGGTCATGTGATCACCTTTTGTGACCTTCTAACAAGCAGAGTCAATGGGGAAGCCAGATTCATTTAACAACCATGTTACTAACTTAACAACTGCAGTGATTCACTTAACACATGTGGCAAAAAGGTCATAAAATGGGACAAAATTCACTTAACCATCTCATTTAGCAACCAAAATTTTGGGCTTAATTCTGATCATAAGTCGAGGACTATCTGCAATAGGCTCCCTATGCAGATGGTGGTCGTGGAACTGATCCTCATTGAGTACGTAACTGTTTCACTGTTTTGTGAGGTGCCTGAGGGTGCCTTTTATTTAACTTCTGAATGAAGTTGTTGGGTGAGGTCATTCGCTGGGACAAGAAATGCCATCAGTCAGCTGGTGATATTCAATGATACTCACCAGTCAAGGGATGCTGTTTTGATTTCTGTGGGATGGGGAGGAACAGGTTTGACGGACCCCCTAGTAAAATTGGGTGTCAACTCTACAACAAACCTGGCTGAAGCCCTCTTGCTCATTCTAGGTTGCCACAAGATGGGAGGGGGTGTGGAGGATTTCTGCTAGGCTAAACAATTCAATGTCCCGTGGGAACCAAGGTCATTTCTGCCATTTAGATTGGGAGTGGGGAGCAGTTGGGCAGAAAGCCCGCCAAACTGTTCTATTGGAGAACGTAGCTGATTACATAGCATTGGGGTGGGAAGTTGTAACTTTGTAATAGTGTAACTTTTTGGAGGGAATTTCAGTCTTGGTTTCACTTTAGATCATGCCAATACTATGTAACCAATAAACATGTTCTTTGAGAAATCCTCTGGCCTTGGAGTTCTGATTTATTTGCTCTCATCTATCGGAGCCATGACACTGGCAGGCTGTGGATTTTGGGCCCTCAAGGACATAGTTCTGAAGATGATGTATCTTTGGTTCTGGGTGGCGCTGTTCAGACACCTGTGGACAATTTGAGTTTCCTCCTGAATGTGGTTATCCCTTGAGGGGGAGGGGGAGGCGGATATAGCTAGGAGTGCCTTTGCCCACCTCATGCATCAGTTTCTCCTGTTTCTGGATAAGGAGGCCCTGTTCACAGTCACTAACACCTTGATCTTCCCCTGCCTTGGTTGGACTTCTGCAATGGGGCTGCCCTTGAAGACTATCAGAAGGTGCAACTGGTCCAGACTCCAGCGGTACAAACAAAATGGCCACATTTTGGTATGCCCATGTAATCCCCTTCTACGTGAGCTGCCCTGGCTCCAGGTAAGCTTCATAATGCTTGTTCAAGGTGCTGGTTATCCCCTACAAAACCCTACATGGCACAGGGGAAGTTATTTGCAGGACTACCTATCTATATTTATTCCCATCCCACTAGGCTGTAGAAGGTGTACAAGCTGAGATCTAGGTAGGAAACATGACTTCTCTATTGATGTGCCTCGGTCCTTTGGAAAGAGCACTTGTCATCCCCAAGGTTCAGATGTGGATGGAATATTTTGTAGGTTCGGACTTTTGTAGAACTATGAAGACCCAACGATACTCCCCTGTATTGGACCAGGATGTCAACTGAGCCCTTTCTCTTGTGAATGCTTGTTTATGCTCAGCCTTGGCTAGGTGTGGCACTGTGCTTTGTTATATTGGCTTTATGTTATTCTTTTTGTTTTCTATTGATTGAAATACCCCACTACAAAAGCATAGATTATGAGTTGGGCAGCCTAATAAATTCCTTAAATAAGTAAATATAAATAAAATGGAGACCCTGCTGGTGCTTCCCAGGTATGGGAACTCAGAGGTTTGAATGTTCTGAATGAGACTGTAGCCCTTCCTAGATAACTATAATGTATATGGGGTTTTTTTGGTGGGGGGTGTCTTTTCAAGTCATTGTTATTGGAGGCCAAAGTGATGTCTCTACCTGGGAATGCTATAAACTTGTTTTAATTCATTTGACAGCTATGCCTTTTCCCAGACAGAAATAACATAGCTTCACGTGTTAATCTTCTACTAATTCCCCGCTTAGATTAATGAAATGGACTCTACATGGAACTATCTTGTCCTCAGTCCAGAAGCTTTTACCATCCTAGAATATAGCAACTGAATTTCTGAGCAGGAAGCTCAGCTTATACTGCTACACCTTTGTTGAAGCAACTGCCCTTGCTATTTACTAGATACTGCTAAGCTTGTAAGCCTCCCTGAGTCTTCGGAGAAGGGCGGGATATAAATGGAATTAAAATAAATAAATTAATAAAAATACCAAGCCAGATTCAAGGTTTTCCTCTGACATACCTGCCTCAAACAAACTTGGGATCAAAAAACTGGAGAGGGGAAGATCATCCTGAATTCAACAAGGCCATCTAAGTAATGGGGGGGGAGGGCGCCTTCTTTGAGATCATACAAGGAAATTCTGTCTCTGGAGTCATCTGGGTCATGGTCGTTCCAAAGGTGCTTTTTCAAGAGGCAACTGGATTTTCTTTGCTTGTCTTCGCATCCAAGAGGCTTCTTCTTCTTCTGACTGAATGGTAGGGAATGGAAGGATTTATATTCCTTGCAGCCATCTGGTCGTTAGCACTCTTTCTGAGTTGTTGAGGTTTACCTGTGCCCTCCTTCCATTCTCCACCATTCAGCTTGAACTGAAGAAGCTTCTTGGATGAGGAGGGAAACGTCTTCAAGGAAAAACAAAGAAAGTCCAATTGCCTCTAGAAAAAGCATCTTTAGGAAATCCTATCCTTTTTTGAGCAGTGAGGGGGTTTAAATATTGGACATACATAATTTCTAACTTCAGAGGAAAGATTCCCCCCCCCTTACTGCAACAAGCATGAGTCACTCTGTTTCCAACTATTCCCCTGATCCTTAAGTAGCTCATGTCTTTTCTTTACTCCTACATAAATGGCAACAAGACAAGGAGCTGAAATTCCCTGCAAGCACAAGAAGCAGAAAATTCAGCTTGAAGTTTCTTTCATCCTCCTTTTATGAACCGTATCTTTATTACAGCCAAGATGTCAAATAATGAAAATAATAATTCAAGAACTGACAGGAAAAATAGCTAGAAGAAACAGTGAGACATTCTGCTCTGCGGTGTGGAAGGAGTTTAAAAATCTACAATACATTCAACTTGCTGGATAATTGGCTTTTTCGGGTTAGGACGCTGAGCTTGTCGATCAGAAGGTCGGCAGTTTGGCGGGTCGAATCCCGAGTGCCGCGTAGCAGAGTGAGCGCCTGTTACTCGTCCCAGCTTCTGCCAACCTAGCAGTTCGAAAGCACGTAAAAATGCAAGTAGAAAAATAGGGACCACTCCGGTGGGAAGGTAACAGCGTTCCGTGCGCCTTTGGCGTCCAGTCATGCCGGCCACATGACCACGGAGACGTCCTCAGACAAGCGCTGGCTCTTCGGCTTTGAAACGGAGATGAGCACCGGCCCCTAGAGTCGGAAACGACTAGCACGCATGTGCGGGGGAACCTTTACCTTTACCTTTTTATGAATTCTAAAGGTGGAGACCTCGCATTTTATAATACAGGCAGTCGTCAACTTACTACTGCAATTGGGACCAGAATTTCTGTTGCTAAGCAAAGCAGTTGTTAAGTGAATTGCACCCAATTTTATGACCTGCAGGTGAAAAAAAACTGGTAATGGAGCATCAGCTGAACATGATCCAGAGCACTGATGTAGCAGCAAAAATGATGCATGCAATCCTGGATGAGATTAACAAGGCTTTCAGCTGATTTATGTTCATAGTTCCCATGTACTTTTTGTTGGCTAGGTTGCACTTGGGAATATGGGGTCCAGTCTGGGTAATGCAATTTCAAAAGGATGTGGAGAAACTGGAACACAGCCATAGGACAGCAACCACAATAAGAAGGCATTTAAAACCAAGCCTGTGAGGAACAGTTAAAGAAACAACAGATACTGGGTTTGCAAAAGAGAAGACTAAATAAAGGGAGATGCAATAATGTTTGGCAAATATTTTTTTTCCTGTGCTGTTCAAAAAGTGTTAAACTGTTTTAACTATCATGCTATTCAGGGATTAACGTACAATAGCTCATATTAGTATTTTTTCAAGTGTGGTCCGAGAACACCTGAGTTCCCCCGAAGACCACGAAATCAAAATCTTTTGCTAGATATTGAAGGTATGTGCACAAATTTGAAACAGGTAGACGAGACAGGAAATAACACTAGATGAGCTAATATTAATTTACTGTGAAGCTATATTAACAGAACCTTCCAAGTCTGAAAGTACAATTAATAATTATAATTATAATTATTATAATAATAATAATAAGTTGGAAGGGATCTTGGAGGTCATCTAGTCCAACCCCCTGCTCAGGCAGGAAACCTTATACCATTTCAGGCAAATGGCTGTCCAGTCTCTTCTTAAAAACCTCCAGTGTTGGAGCATTCACCACCTCTGGAGGCAGGTTGTTCCACTGGTTAATTGTTCTAACTGTCAGGAAGTTTCTCCTTAGTTCTAGGTTGCTTCTCTCCTTGATTAGTTTCCATCCATTGCTTCTTGTCCTGCTTTCAGGTGCTTTGGAGAACAGCCTGGCTCCCTCTTCTTTGTGGCAGCCCCTGAGATATTGGAACACGGCTATCATGTCACCCCTCACCCTTCTCTTCGTTAAACTACACATACCCAATTCCAGCAACCGTTCCCTATATGTTTTAGCCTCCAGCCCCCTAATCATCTTGGTTGCTCTTCTCTGTACCCTTTCTAGAGTCTCGACATCTTTTTTACATCATGGTGACCAAAACTGGATGCAGTATTCCAGGTGTGGCCTTACCAAAGCATTGTAAAGTGGTATTAGTACTTCACGTGATGTTGATTCTATCCCTCTGTTAATGCAGCCTAGCACTGTGTTGGCTTTTTTGGCAGCTGCAGCACACTGCTGGCTCATATTGAAGTGATTGTCTACTAGGACTCCGAGATCCCTCTCACAGTTACTACTATCGAGCAAGGTACCACCTATACTATACCTGTGCATTTGATTTTTCCTGCCTAAATGTAGAACCTTACTTTTTTCACCATTGAATTTCATTTTGTTAGATAGCGCCCAGTGTTCGAGTCTGTCCAGATCCTCCTGTATTTTAAGCCTATCTTCTGGAGTATTGGCTATTACTGCCAGCTTGGTGTCGTCTGCAAATTCTCTGCTGTCTCCTCTACAGCCTGAGAAACTAGGGCAGGAGTAGGCAACCTTGGCTCTTTTGTGACTCGTGGACTTCAACTCCCAGAATTCCTGAGCCAGCTATGCTATGTGCAAAGGAGCCGTTCCGGAAATTCCGTCCCGTTTTTTCTACCTTGCCGTGTGCGTGTGTATTGAAAGAGCGGAGGTGGGCAGAGGCAACGTCAGCCTCCCTCCTGTATATCTCTGTCACAAGTTGAAAGTTCCTCCATCGCTAGGAAATGGCCTCTCGCCTGTCTGAGGATAAAGATCATGTTGCTTTCTATCAGAAATACAGGTTCTCACTGGCTCAGGAATTCTGGGAGTTGAAGTCCACGAGTCATAAAAGAGCCAAGGTTGCCTACCCCTGGACTAGGGAAAGTGCCTTCTGAGCTTCTTGCTCTGCCTACTATTCAGCTGCAGACTATGCAGTCTCTTATCGATTGGTCCCTTGGTAGCATCTCTGGGCCCAGTCTTCCAAGGACATCCCCGTGCACTATTACACATCTTTATGTTATTATCTAATGGGATCGATGTTATTTTTACACGATTTAATATTATTCTACGAATTTTAATACAATAAATATTGATAAATACAAGCCACACAAACAAAATATTATTAAAAGTGAAAGGTGTCCTAACAGCAAAAAAAATTAAGAAACACTGGTTTACACAGAACTAATCATGTAGTCTGCATAATATGGTGGACCAGCGTATTTGGCAAGGTTAAGTTGTACAGACTGGAATTCTGAGTTGGAATGCTTTTGAGTGTGGGAATGTTATTAATCAAGTAAAGGTATTTGCATAGTTTGTAACCTTTGGTTGAAATATGTTAATATGACCACTGAAGTATATACATGATATTGCTTTTTAATATTGGTTTAAAGGGATGCACGCTCCCATGAGTAATTCATGGCAATATACACTTTTGAAAAGAAACATAAATATACAAGATATAATATCCCCATCATCCCCGTGGGATTGGGTCAACTCTCCAGTCCCATTTTCCAACATCAAAATGCACAGCTGCTATAAGCTTGCCTATTCATCTATTTTAAAAGTACAATTTTCATGTGAAAATTTCATTTCACGTAAAAAATTTACATCTTCACAGGCTATGTGTTCTGAATTAGAAAAAAACAATTGGTAGCCACACTTGTTGACCGCAAGGCAACTGCATGAATCCTAAGTTTTTAAATAGGTTTACAGCTTTTCACTTTCTTCAAACCTAACAGCAAAAGGAACCAATAAGTTGTTTCTTTGTGCAGTAATGTTGTGATTCTCATCTTTTGCTGCCTCCAAAGTTATAATTTCTGCTTCCTCCCAGATCAAGGACTGAGCGTTTTTTCTGTAAGGAAGGCAGACACTGGACCGCAGAGTAACCAGCTATATTGTGATTCCAGCAACAGTTAATTATCTCAACCTGCACTGAGTACCGTAATACTATAGGTTATCTAATCAATACTTAGAAAAGCTGGTTTCCATGGAAAGCAGAAATAATTACAGTTCAGCTCAGTCTAAAAAAGGAGAGGATGGAAGCAAGAAAACAAGCAAGCAAAAACCATTTTTAAAAGACCAGAGTGCAATCTTGCAGATTTGTGTTTTAAAATGAGAGCCCTACTGAGTTCAGTAGATCTTATTCTGGAGTTACAAACTAATAGTAAGGACAGAAGTAGCCTATTTGTTATAAACTCTGTCTCCATTTCATCAGATGCAAAACTGACATGGCACAATGACTCAGCATTTGAAATCCATCCAGGCCTTGTTTGCTCAAGACAATAACGCTTTTGATAACTGTTTCACATATTGAGCACTAGCAAGGAGTTTCTACAACAAGGAATGTATTAACCTGAAGCAGGATTTTTAACAAAGAAAGATCTTCCAGAACTAGATAGTGCTACTGTAGGACAAAAAAAATCTTTTAGGACTTTCACAATGTACGTATTATAGAACAAGTAATATCCAAGCATTAGGTGCAAACAATTGTCAATGCACGCAAAACAACGAACAATCAAGACTAAGACATGTTCAATGTATATAAAAATATAATTCAACATTACTGGAGGAAGAAGCCACCAATTTATTAATAAAATTCCATTCTATAATCCCTTAATGTAGCTTAGAATGACTGAACACTTCTATATTTTAACCCATTTGTCGCTATTTTGTGTCTGCCTATTTAAACTTACCTTTTGTTTTCCTTTTTTTAAACAAACCTTTCCATCTAGCGAGAGTGATCTTTCTCTCGAAGGAGAGTGTGTGATTTTCTTTGTCAAAGGCCACCACATCCAGGATCGCGAAGGGATGCGCTATAGAGGTTATTTCATTTTTGTCATCATTGCCCTTATTATAGAATCATAGGTGGCAAGAAAACTTGGAGATCGTCTAGATCAGGGGTAGGCAACCTCGGCTCTTTTATGACTCATGGACTTCAACTCCCAGAATTCCTGAGTCAGCTATGCTGACTCAGGAATTCTGGGAGTTGAAGTCCATGAGTCATAAAAGAGCCGAGGTTGCCTACCCCTGGTCTAGATTCTAGAACAAGGATGGAGAACTATGCTCCTTTTATGACTTGTGCCTCAGGAATTCTGGGATTTGAAGTCCACAAGTCATAAAAGAGCCATAGTTCCCCACCTCTGATCTGGAAGATGGAATAAGAGAGCTGAAGGGACCTTGGAAGTCTTCTATCCAACCCTACACCAATTGCAGGAGAGCCTAGCATTCTGGATAAATGGCTGTTCAGTACTTTCTTGAAAGTCCAACTAGTCCAATCCCTGCTGAGAACAGGAATCTAAGAGATTGCTTTTGTCCTAGCACAATCTAATTCTGGAAGATCTTTGTTAAAAAGCCTGCTTCAGGTTAATACAAATGAATGTTAGCTAACAACCTGAAGCAGGAGTTTTAACAAAGATCTTCCAGAACTAGATTGTGCTAGGACAAAAGCAGTCTTTAGAGCTTTCACAGGATATTTATTAACGCATAAGAATTAATCAGAATTAGAATTAACCTCCAATGATGGAGCAGTTATAACACCAGAATTCTGGGAGTTGTAGTTCACACAGCTTAAAATTTCTGAGGTTGAGAAATTCAGTTTTAAGGAATAATTTCCCGATTATAAGAACGATTTTTTTTTTCAAACTTGGATCTCTTTCTGAAAAGCTTCCACCCATTGGTTCTTTTCCCCCTTCCGGAGAACCAATCACGTTTGGGAATACGATACTAAAATATTCCCTAAAGCGGCGCCTCGGTTTATGCGCAAAGGAGCCGTTCTGCAAATTCCGTCCCGTTTTTTCCACCTAGCCGTGTGCGTGTGTATTGAAAAGGCGGAGGTGGGCAGAGGCGACGTCAGCCTCCCTCCTGTATATCTCTGTCAAAGTTGAAAGTTCCTCCATCGCTAGGAAATGGCCTCTCGCCTGTTTGAGGGTAAAGATCATGCTGCTTTCTATCAGAAATACAGGTTCTCGCTTCAGGAGAATTTGCAAGCAGTCGTCCTCGCGTTCCTAGAGAAAAAGGTAAAGGATGGGAGAGCGGATTGCGTGGGAACATTGAGAGATGCAGTCGCAGGTGAAAATGGTCCACTGAATCCAACTGCAGCAGGGAAAATCCCTTCTCCAGTATGAACAGCTCCTGTCTGTCAGGGTGGAGAAACCCCCCCCCCCAATTAAAAGAAGAACATTTAGCACTTAGAAACATGAGGACTAGAATCTTTGTATTTCAGAGAAGAGATATAGTTGCTCTTTGCATGCCAAATTGCATCACTCTAATAGAGTTGACATTCTGAAGTGATGAAGTGATAATCGGACCAATGTTTGATTTGGAACAAAACAGTTTTGCTAGTGAAAGGCTAGGACTCTGAGGCAGAATAATTGCTATATTTATATTTCATTTATACAGTCTGTATTCTCAGTTTTTGCACAAAAAATTGGGACACGCTTTCAAACATCTGGCAGCTTTCCGTGCCCCCGAACAATTGAACATGTAAGATTTTAAAATATATATTGCAGGCATACCAAGTTTTCAACATTTCTGACAAAATCCTAACGTTTTTTTACATCATTCTTTTACTCTCTGGATAGAAAATTTGGTGGATTAGTAATCCAGATACCAAATGTTTTGTTATTCCCCCAAAAGAAATAAAAGTAAAACATTTAACTGAAATAAGCAAGAAAAAAAGCAAAACGTGGAGAGAACCATTTCATATATTTCAAACGTATGCAAATCTAATAAAATGAAAAAGGATGCCTATTAAATTTTTTTTAAAAAAAGCTGAATGGGGGAAACGATAGATCAATAGATTGATGGATAGATAAATAGACCATTGTGGGAACAAAATGCTAGATTAGCAAATTTGGAGGTGCAGAGTCACAAGAAAACAGAGCCAGGGATAGGCAACCTGGCTCAGGAATTCTGGGAGTTGAAGTCCACGAGTCATAAAAGAGCCAAAGTTGCCTACCCATGGCCGAGGCCATAGAATCGTAGGAATGGAAGAGATCTTGGAGATCTTCTAATAGTCCAATGCCCTGCTCAAGACAGGAGTCCTTATTATACCATCCCAGATAAATGGCTGCCAGTCTTTTCTTTAAAACCTCCAGTGATGGATCATCTGTGGGGGTGCAATGGTTAGAATGCAGTACTACAAGCTAACTGACTGCTCGCTCCAGGAATTCGATTTTGAGCAGCTCAAGGTTGACTCAGCCTTCCATCCTTCTGAGGTTGGTAAAACGAGGACCCAGATTGTTGGAGGCAAGATGCTGATTCTCTAAACCGCTTAGAGAGGGCTGTAAAGCACTGTGAAGTGGTATATAGCGGTATAAAAGTCTAACTGCTATTGCTATCCACAATTCTGGGAGACAAGTTGTTCCATTTTTTAAATCATTCTCACTGTCAGAGATTCTTACTTACTTCCAGGTTGGATCTCCCCCTGATGAGTTTCTACCCATTGCTTCTTGTGCTGCTCTCAGATGCTCTGGAGAATAAATCAGTGCCCTCTACTCTGTGGCAGCCCTTCAGATATTGAAAGACTGCTATCATGTCTTCTCTTCGTTAGGCTAAAAACATACCAAGCTCCCTTAAATGTTTATCGTATGATTTAGCCTCCTGACCTCTTATCATCTTTTGTTGCTCTTCTCTGCACTCTTTCCAAGGTCTGAGCATCTTTTTTTGTACTGCGGTAACCAGAACTGGATGCCAGATATGGCCCCATTAGCCAGTATAGAGGGCTGCTATCATTTCCACTTATTGTGATGCTATCCCTCTGTTGATGCTGCCTACGATTCTGTTGGCTTTTTTGGCAGCTGCAACACACATAATAATAATAATAATAATAATAATAATAATAATAATAATAATAATAATAATAATAATAATAATAATAATAAAAGTTGGAAGGGACCTTGGAGGTCATCTAGTCCAACCCCCTGCTCAGGCAGGAAACCTTATACCATTTCAGGCAAATGGCTGGCCAGTCTCTTCTTAAAAACCTCCAGTGTTGGAGCATTCACCACCTCTGGAGGCAGGTTGTTCCACTGGTTAATTGTTCTAACTGTCAGGAAGTTTCTCCTTAGTTCTAGGTTGCTTCTCTCCTTGACTAGTTTCCATCCGTTGCTTCTTGTCCTGCTTTCAGGTGCTTTGGAGAATAGCTTGACTCCCTCTTCTTTGTGGTAGCCCCTGAGATATTGGAACACTGCTATCATGTCACCCCTCACCCTTCTCTTCATTAAACTACACATACCCAATTCCAGCAACCGTTCCCTATATGTTTTAGCCTCCAGCCCCCTAATCATCTTTGTTGCTCTTCTCTGTACCCTTTCTAGAGTCTCGACATCTTTTTTACATCGTGGTGACCAAAACTGGATGCAGTATTCCAGGTGTGGCCTTACCAAAGCATTGTAAAGTGGTATTAGTACTTCACTTGATCTTGATTCTATCCCTCTGAATGCAGCCTAGCACTGTGTTGGCTTTTTTGGCAGCTGCAGCACACTGCTGGCTCATATTGAAGTGATTGTCTACTAAGACTCCGAGATCCCTCTCACAGTTACTACTATTGAGCAAGGTACCACCTATACTATACCTATGCATTTGATTTTTGCTGCCTAAGTGTAGAACCTTACTTTTTTCACCATTGAATTTCATTTTGTTAGATAGTGCCCAGTGTTCGAGTCTGTCCAGATCCTTCTGTATCTTAAGCCTATCTTCTGGAGTTTTGGCTATTCCTGCCAGCTTGGTGACGTCTGCAAATTTGATGAGTTCCCCATCTATCCCCTCATCCAAATCATTAATGAAGATATTGAAGAGCACTGGGCCCAGAACAGAGCCCTGGGGCACCCCACTACACACTTCCTTCCATGTAGATGCGGTTCCATTGAGGACCACACGCTGAGTACAGCCTGTCAGCCAGCTACGAATCCATCTGGTGGTAATGCTATCTAACCCACATTTTTCTATCCTATCAAGTAGTAGGTTGTGATCTACTTTATCGAATGCCTTACTGAAGTCCAAGTAAATTATATCTACAGCATTCCTCTGGTCCACTAGTTTTGTCACTTGGTCAAAGAATGTAATAAGATTTGTCTGGCATGATCTGTTTTTGACAAACCCATGTTGACTTTTAGTGATGACTTTGTTTGCATCAAGGTGTTCGCTGATTTGTTGTTTATCTTTTCCAGAATCTTCCCAGGTATTGAGGTCAGGCTGATAGGTCTGTAGTTTCCTGGATCTATTTTTTTTCCCTTTTTTGAAGATGGGAACTACATCAGCTCTCTTCCAGTCCTCTGGTAGTTCCCCAGTGCTCCAGGATCTTTGAAAAATATAGTTCAGTGGTTCTGAGATCACGTCTGCCAGTTCCTTGAGAACCTTGGGGTGTAATCCATCTGGTCCTGGTGATTTGAACTCGTCTAGGCTGGACAGGTGCTCACTTACCATTTTCTTGCCTATCTTAACTTGCATTTCTACATACTTAAGTGGTGAGCCAACTCTCTCTCACAGGCATTTCTATTGAGCCAGGTGCTGTTTATCCTCTACTTATGCATTTCGGGGTTTTTTTTTTCCTGCCTAAGTCAGGGTCTTAATTTTTTTCATCACTGAATGGCTTCTTGTTGGATAGGACCCAATGCTCAAGTCTGAATTTGGAATCTCTCTTTCAAAAGGTTAGCAATTTCCCCCCAACTTGGTTACCTGAAAATTTGATGAGTGTCCCATCGATGCTCTCATCTGGGCCATTTGTGAAGTGATTGAAGAGCCCTTAAGCCCAAAACGGAACCTTGATGTATCTCACTGCACGCTTCCTTCCGTGTAGATGTGTTTCCATTGAGAATCACACGTTGAATCCATCTGGTGGTGTTATTGTTTATTTCATAAGCGTTTTTCAACCTTAGCAGCTTTAAGATGTACGGATTCCAACCCCCAGAATTCCACAGGCTATCATGGAGAATTCTGGGAGTTGGAGTCACTATCTTAAAGTTGCTGAGGTTAAGAAAGACCGGCCTAGAGGGAGGGGGAATCAGCGACCTGAGAATAAAAACACAAGTGGGCATTTATGGTACAAAATGTTTTTTTTTGGGGGGGGGGCTGGATGAAGAATAGGGTCCATGTTTCTATGTATTTTTGTTTAATTTGTCTTAATACGCTATGGATTCTTTTCTCAAATTTAGTCCAAGATTGGATAACACATGACCATAAGCACTTGATAACCTCTTACCTGTATCTCTCAGCCACTTGCAAAATTTCTGCTTTTTAGTCAGTTCCATGTGTACAGATGAGTGACTGCCTAACATTTTTATTTCCTGAAAAAAAATCTCTTGAGATCACGATACCACAAAGGTGTTTTTAGAAACAAAAAGGCACCAGAGATAAATCTTTTATCTTTCGGAGGTGCTACAAATCATCAAGACAGGGAACCCAGGCAAGTTTTGCATTTCCGTGACATCAAAGGTAGTTTGCAAATGGCAAGAAGACATATATAAATTAGGTAGTAACAATTAGTTTAGAACCTATAGTTGAAAAGAACCCTTCTTTTCTGAAATATTGGAGAAGATAGCGCTATAAATCAGTGGTCACCTACCTTTCCGGCTTGGTGGTCTGGCGACTGGGGATGATTTTGTGTGAGCGCTCACAGCTCCATTGCCGGCCACTTGCACAAATGGAGCTTCATGTGTGAGCACCTGCTGCTTGTGCAAGCGGAGCTGTGCATGTGCCTGTGCTCTTGCCCGCTGCTAGTGCAGCTCAGTTCCACGGCCCTGTAGTGGGCTGTTGCCCGAGGGTTGGGGACCCCTGCTATAAATCATTCTGTGACTTTGACATTCATTGTTCTTTTTCCTCCAAAGGTGAATTGCTTCCAGCTGGGAGTGGATGTGGGATGTGGTTCAGGTCAAAATACTCTCCTGCTGGCCAAGTATTTTGAGAAGGTGGTTGGAACAGACGTAAGTGAAGCTCAGATTGAGGAAGCGAAGCGAGCAGCACATCCTTCCAATGTCTCATATTTGTAAGTAAACACTCAGAGCCCTAAGCCTCTTCCTTAAAATAAGCTCACTAATGATGAGCAAAGATTTTTGTGGCAAATAATCAGACATGGATCAGTCAAAATTGTCCAAATATGTTTGATTGTTCTTTGGCCTTTTTTTATACCCAGAGAAATCCCTATTTGTTTAAAACATTTATATAGCCACCCATATTGTAGCCAACTCTGAGCAGTTCCTAATCAAAAGTTAAAACAACATATAAAGGTACATTAAAACTGTAAAACTAAAACAGATTAAAATATTAAGATTATCGAATGAAGGCAAATATAGGTGTCCGAGGATAACGTTACAGGATCCAATCTGAGCCGGTCACCTGGACCAGAGCTTTATTCTTCCAAGCTTTCAGACTCCTGCTGGAGCCCATCCTCAGGGACTTTCTCTCTCTCTCTCCAGAATGTGTCAGGTGTTATCCCTTGCCCTCTGAATGATGGTGGATTTTTTTGCTCCAGTCTTGTACTTTCATTGGAAAATGGTGGAGCGACTAAAAAGAAGAATTTGAACCTCCAAATTTTCAAATCCACCCCCTTCAAAGCTCAGGATACATAGATCAAATATTGTCCTTTAAGTACAGGTTTTGCATGGTCAAGACAAGGTGGTTGGCTCCTTAGATTGGTAAGCAAGTTGAAGCAGAGAGCAAAACTTTGGGGGGAAAAGTGCAGTCAAAGTTTCACCAGGAGATGGTATAGCCGTGGGGGCGCAGTGGTTAGAATGCAGTACTGCAGGCTACTTCTGCTGACTGCTGGCTGCCTGCAGTTTGGCAGTTCAATTCTCACTGGCTCAAGGTTGACTCAGCCTTCCATCCTTCCGAGGCGGGTAAAATGAGACTCCACATCGTTGGGGGCAAGTTGCTGACTCTGTAAGCTGCTTAGAGAGGGTTGTAAAGCACTGTGAAGTGATATATAAATCTAAGTGCTATTGCTATTGCTATTGCTATAGAAGGCAGATGCAATTAACTGTTTGCTGGCAGAGAATGAGTACTAAATAATGATCCCTTTGCTGTTCTCTCCCATAGTGCATGTCCTGCAGAGGAGTTGCCATTTGAGGATAACTCTGTGGATCTCATCACAGCCTTCAGCGCTGTGCACTGGTTTGATATCCCCAGTTTCATAAAAGAAATGGACCGGATTCTCAAACCATCTGGCTGTTTTATCTTGTCTTCCAACACCCTTGATATGCAGTGGCACTATGCAGATCAATCAGAGAAGCTGACGGAGATCTTCCATGAGGTAAGCCCTCTGCAAGCACCCAGATGGGTGATATTGCTCTTGCTACATGTACACATGTAGTCCTTAACTTACAATCATTCATTTTGCAACCATTCAAAATTACAGCTACAATGAAGACAGTGACTTACAACCAGTCCTTGCACTTACAACAGTTGCAGCATCCCAGGGTAGTGTGATTGCCATTTGCAATCTTCCCAACCAGCTTCTAACGAGCAAAGTCAATAAGGAAACCAGATTCACTTAACAACCGTGTTATTAACTTAACTGCACTGATTCACTTGACAACTGTAGCAAGAAAGATAGTAAAACAGAAAACTCACTTAACAACTACCTTGTTTAGCAACATAAATTTTGGGCTCAGTTGTGATCATAAGTCAAGAACTATTCCATTATTCATTAATGGTTGAATCCTCTTAACCCTATAATTAAATGACCTCTGCAAAATCTGCAGGAATCTGAAGATGGCAACAGAGAGGTAACATACAGGTCAGAGTCTTTGCTGCCACCTAATGGTGGTCTGTATTTTGCAACCAAAATATGGTTGTCCCCTACATTCAGAATTAGCAAGGCATCTTTCCTTTTGTCTGTTCGTCATCCCCCAATTTCATTCAGCAATATTGAATTTTGGAATTAAGAAGAGAAATTCATATGGGGAACATTCATGGATAAAGGGGCCTGCCTTGATGCTATTGCTCTGATTTATTATAGGCTAAATGCCACTATGAAAAGAGTGTGAGCAAAGCTCACCAATGTCTTATATGGAATCACTTCTACATCTTTTTCCTTTTTCTTTTTTGCAGATTCGCACCCAACTTCTTCCTTATACACATGAAAAGGTCAAATTTGTTTTGGATGACTACAAAGCAGTATTTGATGCTCTGCCCTTTCAAGATAAGGAAAAGTGAGTGGTAAAAGTGTGTGTTTCTACGACTGAAGCTAGCAAATTGTGAACTTCAGCCCATGCATAAAATTACAAGCACAAATCTTGTGTGTCAAAGTTGTAATCCCATATATATGCACCTAGTGGTTTACAGGGATATTAGAATTTGATGGTGGGTCCAGAAGCAAAGCCTCAACAATGCTCAGACAGACCATGCATTTTAAAAAGTTAATCTTTTAAAAGATTAATCTTTAATCTAAAGATTAATCTTTAATCTTTTTAAAAAATTAATAAACCACCCAGAGTCAGTGGGAGCTGGGCAGCAGAGACGTTTAATAAATGATTATAATTGGTTGCATATTCAGCCAGATATCTAGACTGGATTTGATATTTTTATCTACCTATGGAGTCCTTCCCAAATTCATCCAAAAGGAATTTGACCTTGGGAAGATTTTGTTTATTGATGATATTAAAGGTATCATCACAGGATGTAAGCTATTCCAAGGAAAGCTGTCTTTTGCAATTGACTGATGGTGATGTTTGTCAATGCCGACAGTGTTCAAGTAGTACTCTAGATGTTTTGGAACTGCACCCATCATGCCTATTATTATTGGTACTATCACTGTTTTCTTTTGCCAAAGTCATTCTATTCCTATTTGCAGGCCTTTGTATTTTGTGATTTTCTCCAGTTGTTTCTCTTCACTTCTGCTGTCTCTGGATACTGCAACATCCACTATCCAGACATTTTTGTCTTTCTCATCAACAGTTGTCTTTTATTTTTATTTTATTATTATTATTGTTGTTGTTGTTGTTGTCATTATTATTAGAAAATGACATGCCAGCCAAACAGCAAATGCACGTGCATGCCATTTCAAACTGTATAATGGTGTGCTATATTATATTCAGATATAATTATGTTTTCGGTTAGTATGCAGTATAAATTCAGGCAAACTGTGGCTTGTTCAAATGCCGTTCAAAGCTAATCATTGCTCATTGCAGTGTGTGAAGCAAGGCAATTGGCCAATGAAGGCACTGAAGGAGGGAAGAAGAAGTCCTTGATTGCTCCCAGGCCCAGGCTGGCTGTGTTCATAAACCAGCAGCAGATAAAATTCAGCTGTTTCTTTAAAACTCTAACTTTAAAAGGTGTGGACTTCAACATCCAGAATTCCCCAGCCAGTATGCCAACTGGCTGGGGAATTCCAGAAGTTGAAGTCATCACCTTTTAAAGCTGCTGAGGTTGAGAAACAGCAAGCTAGAGAAAAACTATTATATTTACCAAATAGGAAGAGAAATCCCCTCTGAAATAATTGTCTGAATTGGATCCTCCTTGCATTCCCTGATAAGAGTCCAAGAGGCCATTGAAAGTAAAGGAATGGCACTGAAAAAGTGACTTATGGCTAGCTACTCTTAGTACTACGGTCATGTGGTCATGAGGACTACTTGTATTTAAATCTCATTCTGCAGTTGGTTACAACAGGCAATGCTATTGCTGAAAAGTGAAGCCATTTCTATTCAATGGGACCTTGTTTTAAATAGGCAAAATGCATTTTTCCCCCAAGCACTAGCTACAGCTGCCCTTCCTTTGCACACCCCAGAAGCTTAGGATCATTTCATTAATCTAGGCTGCAGAAACCCAGGGGATAAAGTTTATGGTTCCACCCTAAAAGATTTTGCTTTTTTACAGAATCACAGATATTGTCGATAAAGTTCCCAAAACTGTCTCTGAATTACTGGGATATCTCCAGTCCTTTTCTATGTACCAGACATTTCACAAAGCCCAGCCTGAGGCAGCCAAATCTCTCATCCAGAACACTGAACAAAGGTAATATGATGACAAATAATTCAATACAAAAAGTCTAATTAGATAAGATCAAAAAAGGGATTCTTCAAATACTATTGGCTTACACTAAAACGGCAATATTCAAAATAATCAGCAAAAAAATATAGTCACAACTTAAAAGCCGATAAATTGAGCAGTGCACTCAGAATTAGTAAATTCAATTTCTTCCGACCTTCCTCCATCCAGATGTGTTGCATCTGCAACTGTCAAAATTCCCAGCAACAAAGCAGCCCTAACATATTTAGAAGGGTACGTTAGAGAAAACCAAAGACATCTCCATCAGACATCCAAATATTAACAGGGAAATAGCTGTACAGGTTTTCTACAAAAGGGAGTTCTAGGGGCTGCAAGGTGGAATTAAGTCACTTTGTGGTGAGATGGGCAGCAAGCACATTTAATAATAATAACAAATAAAATTAATATGCTTAAATTATTCTCTTGATGCGGAATGTTAGTGTGATGACCCAGGGCACAGCACCAGAGGCAATGCAGTCAGCTGGCAATTCAAACCGCCCTTTAATTGCTCCAAATTTTCCCCAAATGCTCCCACGTTTCTGGCAAGCCTCCAAACAAAGGAAGATATACACACCTTCAGCCGCCTCTGGCTGCAAGTAGTTTCACATACAGTCTGATTAGGAGATGAATTTACTCAAGGCCACGGAGATAACAAGGAGTGACACATACATCATAAACCTAACGGGTCTGTGTGAATACAAGCTTGCCTGAGAAGTTTCAAAAGAGAAACCAAAATACAGTCCGAGGTCTTTCAACATCCAAGCAATGTTGTCAGTCAGTCCAATGGTCAGTTTCCAGGTTTCCAAGCAGAGTCACAGAACAAGAGATCAGCAACAACACACAAAACTCCAAGGAATCAGCGTTTGTTCTCGACAAATGCCTCTCCCCACAGCGTCTCCTTAAATCTCAGTCTCCAGGTGTGCCTTGTGGAGAGGGGCGGGACGCTCTCCTCCCGAGTAGTTGAGCCTGCCTGCATTGTTCCCTCCTTCTCTCCACTCTCCATGCTCTAGGATCAGGTGAGGGTGGCCCTTGCTCATCGCCTGAACTCTGTCCCTCCTGTCCCAATCCTGAAGGGCCCTGGCCTGCCTCGGCCTGCTCTTCCTCACATTCCCCTGAAGCCACAGACACCTCTCCCTTGACCTCCATAGGGTCCCATTCCAGCTCATTTTCCTCTGCAGATTCAGGCTCCAACGGAGGCATGACAGTTAGGAAGATCTGTGTTGAAACCTGACTGCCAGCTTCACTGGGTTAACTAACTAGCTAGGAATTACAGCCAGATGAACTAATTCTACTTTATTGTAAAGCTACATTGACGACTCTTGCAAGTCTGAAAGTACAATTCTCTCGCCGTCTCCTTCACAGCCCAAAAAATTAGGGAGGGTCCTTTACGAGCTTCTTGCCCTGCCCACTGTCCAGCTGCAGGCTATGCTGCCTCTTATCTGACTGTTCTCTAGGCAGTGTCTCTTGGTCCAGTCTTTCCCACATGCCATTACAGTGACATTATAATTTTCTAATTTTTAGTCAAAAATTGTTGAGATATCCTATACTGGCAAAAATAATTCCTTATTGGGGAATAGATACCCCAAAATAGACAAATGATGTTCCCCAGCTGTTTAATTCAAGGTGCTGGTTATGACCTACAAAGCCCTACATGGCATGGGTCCGGATTACCTACGGCAACACCTGCTGCCGGCATCAACTTCCCTCCATCCAGTGCGCTCCCACAGAGAGGGCCTCCTCAGGGTGCCTCCGATCAGAGAATGTCGATTGGTGGCCCCCAGGGGGAGGGCGTTCTCTGTGGGTGCGCCAGACCTGTGGAACCGCTTGCCGGTTGAGCTCTGGATGGCTCCCGACCTGCGCTCCTTCCGGCGTGATTTAAAAACTTATTTATTTGAACAATCTGGCCTGGTCTGATGGGTTTGGGGTTGGATTCAGTTTTAACACATTTTTAGTATTGTATTATTGGGCATAATTATTTAATTCTTTTTAATCTCTTTTTTAACTTTTGTATTTACATTTTGATATTTATTGCCCTGTACACCGCCCTGAGTCCTTCGGGAGAAGGGCGGTATAAAAATTTAATAAATAAATAAATAAATTAGCTATTGACTGGCATACATGCCAATCAGGTTCATTCTGATATAATTATTCTTATAGATTGTGTATTGCACTGGACTTTGTGTCTAATTTTTTAAAATTTCCCCTTTGTAGGATTCTGGAGACAATGGGAGTTTCTTCACGTGAAACCATGATGGAGATTTGGACTCGACAAGTTTGCATTCTGGGTAGCAAGAGCTGTAAAAAGTAATTTTGGCCTCTTAGAGGTGTCCCAGCAGGAAAAAAAAAACCAAGCCATTTCAGTGCCAAGCTTCAGTTCAATAATTACTACTTTTGAAGAACTTTCCAATAAAAGCAACATCCTGTTTATTTCTGAGAGAAGCAGAAAGCAAATGTAAAATTAAGTAACCAGGAGTAACAATTTAAAAAAATGAAAGAGCAGAAGGTGGAGTGAAAGGAACATTGGATTTTATTTGCTATTCAAATTTCTACCCATAACACTCACTGGGTAACCTTGAGCTAATTATTACTAGATTTCAATTACTAATTAAACCAAAATTTGCTAGTATATTGCTATATGAATCCAGCTATTGTGGACTGAGTATGATGTATGACTCTAGCTAATTGTGATTCCTAAGGAGTAGCTTAATGTGATGTCAAACTAGGCTTAATTTATCGAATTATACAAAAAGAGCACTCTTGCTTCATTTAATCCAGCATCTTGTTACCATCAGTCATGGTGTCTTTCTGAACAACCTGCAAAGGATGGGAGTCATTGCTCATAGGTGAAGAACACTCAAGTCTGTAACAGTTACACACACTCCTCCCCCAGGCTTGCATCTCTCTTCCCCCATAATACTTAGCATCTATATGAAAATCCTGGTAGATGTCATCAGTTGGTTTGGAGGAAGGAATCACCCATATTCTTATTAAGTTCAGTTATGCATTGCCAGGCCAGGCAGGTCGGAGATGCTGTGAAGTCTTCTGGAATTCTGGGAGTTGAAGTCCATGAGTCATAAAAGAGCCAAGGTTGCCTACCCCTGTTCTAGTCCAACTCCCTGCTGAAGCAGGAGATCCTCTTGTCATTGACGCACATGAGCAGATTGATCCCCTAGGATAGATTTGCATGCAGTTTAGTTTACTCTCCATATCCCACTGTCACCAACTGTTTATAGCGATCTGCCTCTTTGATGGGGGAAACAGAAGAAGCTTCACTGACTAAATAAGGCAAGGCTACAGAGACATATGTGGAAGACAGAGACTTCAGTGGGAAAAGTAATAAATTTAAAATACTTTTTTCCCTTTTGTTAGTCATATGATTATAGCCTAACTGGTTGGGTTGGCAATATATAAGCCATGATTTGTAATGTATTGTATCCCTTTCAATGTGTAATGATTGGCCAATGCTGTGTTCTTTCAACGGCCATAAGAGGGAGCTAGAGACATAGCTTCTCTCTGTGTTAGTTACTTTTTTTGTTGATCATTGTTGATTGTGGTTTTGCTACTGTTTGCTAAACCTGAACTGTGTTTTTTTACTTTTGGACTGGTAAGACGACTTTGTATTGGATAACTCTTGAACTGTTGATATCTTCTCTGTACCCATGTATGACCTGGACTGTTTATTCTTGACTTGTGCTACTCCTAAAAGTAAAGTTTTTTTCCTTTTTACACGCCTCAGTGTATCAGTGTGGTTGCTGTGCAAAACCTGGCTACTCTCAGTACCACTTCTTCTGTGCATTCTCCTTGTTGGCTCAGGAGATGTTCTACACAAACTCTGTCACCTTTCTCAAACAAAAAACAATGCAGAGTATATATAGTGGGCCTAAATGAGACAGTCTGAATGGGCTGGATTCAAAAGTTGTGCCACTTAAACCATGAGATCTGTTAGATTCAGTCCTCCCGATTTCAAGGGGACAAAACTATTTCAAAGTCTATCCTAAACACAGTCAAGTCTGCTTCCAACCCCTGGCTTTAGAAAGCAAACAACAGACTATTAGGCTGCCCAGCAGTGCTGAAGTGTGTTTCATGTGGAGTAAGTAAATACAATACAAGCCATCACTGTGCAGGAGCCATCTTCTTAGAGAATACAACAGGAACAGCAAAATGTATCACAGGAACAATAAAGATGAATCATAGAGTAGCAATGTGATACAGGAAAAAAATACAATAGAGATGATAGAGCTGCATGTAAGGTAAACATAACACCATAACATCTTCCACTTTTCATGTTAACCAAACAACATTGTGAAATTTTGGATGACCTTTTCCCCCTTGCTGGAGCTGGGATGAGCGCAGCTGCCACGTGATGCATCCGGCGTGTGGGCCAGTAGTTTGACACACCTCTTCTATAAGAAAAGGGAATCCACATCCAAAGAACTATGGCTTTCGTGCAAAAAAATGACAATTTTTGTGACAAGCTATAGTGATTGGTTTGATAGCTTCCTAGAAACCATTGTGTGGCATGGATGTAGGTCAAAAAGGTGGAGGAGCAGGTGACCATTGATAGGAGGATAAAGGAGGCTGGTCATCTCCTTGGGGGTTCTAGTGGCTTTATGACTTCATCCCTGCAGGCAAAAGTGTCAGTTACTGTCAGTTATCGTTATCAGAATGAAGATGCCTTCCCAGAGGTAAGCTGTTCTTCAGTGGGACTCCTGGACACTGGAGAAGATTAGAGGGGTAAGTGAGGGTGAGAGTTTGGGTTAGGTTTAGGTGAGGGTGAAGGTGAAAGGCTGAGGTTGACGGACAAGCTAAGCGGGAGGGCGAAGTTGACAGGATCAGAATCAAATTCAAAGGAAGGAAGACATGGAGGGGAAGGGGTATGGGGAATGGGAGGAAGAGAAGGTAAAAAGGGGAGAAGGAAAGGGGGAAAGGAAGATGGGGAAGGGGAGGGGGATTAATAGGTGGAGTGGGATGTGTAGGGGAGGAGGGAGAGGGGAAATAAGGGAAGGGAGGGGGATGAAGAATGAAAAGGGGAAAGCTGAGTGGGCCTGGGAGGGAAAGGGGAAACGACAGGGAGAGGAGGGAAGGTGGGCAGAAACAGGGAAGGGGGAATTATGCCTTTATGACTTCATCCAGGCAGGTCATTATCAGAGTGAGGGAGAGGGAGGATGAGGGATGGGGAGGAGGTTGATGCTGGCAAGCAATGGAGCTGGAAGAAAGTGTTTCATGTCACAGAAACCATTTCCCTCTAGGACCAAAAAGGGATCAAGCAGCATTTCCAAGCTCCAGGATGTTTTTCCCCCCCAACTTTCCAGTCTATCCAATAGAGTAGCTCTGTAATTTCCTGTTGGTCTCCTAACTATTCAAATACTAATCCGGTCCGCTCGTCCTGCGTAGTTTCTCAATTGGCACAAGCACTTTCAGCTGTCGATATCACACGCGCTCGCAAATATGTAAACTCCAAAGACACTAAATCCTTACTGGTTTCATAGCCTCTTTGCTTGTTTCCCGCGGCTTACGTTTTCTGACCGAGTCGGAAAAACCATAGAAATCCTGAAGCTCGGAATTCGTGCCTCTCTAAACGTTTTTCTGTTCAGAGGCACAGGAGCACTTCCTAGAACAGGGGCAACCTTGGCTCTTTTATGACTCGTGGACTTCAACTCCCAGAATTCCTGAGCCAGCCATGCTGGCTCAGGAATTCTGGGAGTTGAAGTCCACGAGTCATAAAAGAGCCAAGATTGCTTACCCCTGTTAGAACATACCGGCGCAGAAAAGCCAATCAGCGACATCTAAAACCGACGACCAATGAGCTTTCAGGGAATCGTGACGCGTGCCCCGCCCCGTTGCTCTCCAGGAGCCATTTTGAGTGCTGGCTCCTGCCCTTCCCAGCCGCTCAGTGCCCGCCTAATGCTGCGGCTGGCGCTGGCGGCTCTGGCTCTGGGCTGGGCGGCCGCTTGGCTGGCGGTTCGCGGCTTCGCTCCCTGGCGGTGGCTGGGGCAGAATTGGAGCGGGGAGGCGGTCCTAACTGCCGCCGAGCTAAGCCGCTACACGGGCACCGAGGGAAGCCCGGGACTTTACCTGGCCGTGTTGGGGCAGGTGTTCGACGTGCAGCAGGGGCGCAGGCATTACGGCCCTGGAGGCGCTTACAGCTTCTTCTCAGGTACCCGCCTCCCCATCCCTCTTGGAAAGAGGGCCCGTGCAAAGGGTGAGCCTTTCTCCCCGCGCTCGTGTGCGGGGCAGGGCGTGCAAATAATAATAATAATAATAATAATAATAATAATAATGATAATAATGATAATAATAATAACAATAATAATAATAATAATAATAATAATAATAATAATAATAATAATAATAATAATAATAATAATAATAATAATATAATAATAATAATAATAATTTTATTTGTATACCGCCCTTCTCCCGAAGGATTCAGGGCGGTGAACAGGGCAAACATATAAAAGTACAAAGATACAAAAGTTAAAAAAGAATTAAACGAAATGCCCAAGCTAAGTAAATATATTTAAAACAACAATAAAATCCCAACCCATCCCCCCATCAGGCCAGGCCGGCTTGTTCGAACAAATAAGTCTTCAGATCGCGTCGGAAGGAGTGAAGGTCGGGCGCCATCCGGAGCTCAACCGGCAACCGATTCCATAAATCCGGGGCGCCCACAGAAAAGGACATCCCCCTGGGGGCCACCAGACGACATTCTCTGACCGGTGGCACCCTGAGGAGGCCCTCTCTGTGGGAACGCACAGGGCGGAGGGAAGTTGACGCCGGCAGCAGGTGATCCCTAAGGTACTCCGGACCCCTGCCATGTAGGGCCTTGAAAACCATTACCAGAACCTTGAATCTCACTCGGAAGACAACTGGGAGCCAATGCAGCTCACGGAGCAGAGGTGTAACATGGGAGTATCGGGAGACTCCCAACACAACTCTCGCGGCTGCATTCTGTACCAGTTGGAGCCTCCGAGTGGTCCTCAAGGGCAGCCCCATGTAGAGAGCGTTGCAGTAGTCTAAACGAGAGGTCACAAGCGCATGAGTGACCGTACGCAGGGCATCCCGGTCTAGATAGGGCCGCAACTGGGGCACCTACGTACATACATTCATTGGGAGGCAAGTCCTATCTTCCTTCTTTCCAAGGGGGCTGATTCAAAACTGAAATGTCTGGATCTAGATTCCAAGCCCCATCACCCACCTCGACAGCTTCTGACTCTAGATTAATTTTTTTTTTAATTTTAATTCCATTTATATCCCGCCATTCTCCGAAGACTCAGGGCGGCTTACAAGCTTAGCAGTAGCCTATGTCTATGGAGATTCTCAGTCATCCAGGTCATAGTTGTCCCAAAGATGCTTTTTCACCAGGCAGCTTTCTTGCACAAGAAAGTCCAATTGCCTCGTGAAAAAGCATCTTTGAGACTCCTGACTCTAGGTATTCTCAATGAGCACTCCCCTTTTATATCCTTAGGTATTCTCAATGAGCACTCCCCTTTTATATCCTTCCAGAGGACCACCGCGTCCCATTTATGTTTCAGAATATAAAGCACGAAGTTTTGACCATTGATTGATTAGCTGCCATTGGGTCATTTTTGACTTTTAGCAACCAAATAGATTCCCCCACCCCGCCCCATCCCTACTCTATTTCTTCAAGTCTTCCATGTTGGACTCATCACCATTGCAACCGAACCCATCCATATTACTCTTTGTCATCCTCTTTTCTTCCATCTTTTCCAGAGATGGCTACATACAGCTTGGTTAATTATGTGGTAAATGCATAACGTTTATGAAGTAGGATAATTTGAGCCTGCTCATTTGTCCCTAGAGTGAGTACTCTGGATTGATGTGGTTGATGATCCAAAGGATTGCTTTCTTGCCATTCATGGTATTTTCAGTAGCCTTCTCCAACATCAACGTTCAAAGGTGTCAATAATGTTTCTACTCTACAGTCAAACCTTTGCTTCCATACCATGGTTTGCATGATTCTGATCTTTGTAGGGATACCCACACATCATGGCATTTGAATATCTTTTCCAAGGCCTTCGTGGTTGCTCTGTGAAGAGAATTCATTTAACTTAATTTATGTTACTATTTTTAAACACTTTAACTGTATTTTTAATGGTCTTGTTTTGTTATTTGTTATTGTGTGCACTGCCCAGAGTCACAAGTGTGAGATGGGCTATTAGATGCATTTAATAAATAATAAATCTAAAACTGAATGATAACATTGGTGTCAAGAGCCTGCAGAGATTTTGCAGATGTATGTAATTTATGGACTGCTCAGTTCCCAAATTACTCTGGACAATTTACGATTAAAAACTAACTTATTAAAAATAAAATACAATACACTAGAAAAGCAAAATACAAAAACAAAACAAAAATGTCCTGTCCCCAAGCCCAGAGAGAACCACCAGGTATGGTTATTTGAGGGGACTGCCTTGATTAAATCTGCTGCCCCTCCCATTGGGTCTGTGTAGGTGGGATCAACCCTTGTCTTTTTGATCCTGTGGCTGCTAAGTAGCTGGATTCACACAAAATGCTTCATCTGATTGCCTAAAAAAATGAAATGGTTTCATTTGCCCCAGTGAGTCAAAGTTTAATTTTGGTTATTTTTTATGGCTTAGATGTGTGCAGAGCTAAACTGTTTTGTTAGCTGATATAGAAATATCATGCAAGTTCAGAAATTTGGTTAATTTGGTGACAAAGCCGGTGTTTTCTTCTTATTTGTCCAGGGAAAGATGCCTCCAGAGCTTTTGCCACAGGTGACTTCACCCCAGCTGGCCTGGTGGATGATGTTTCAGGATTATCACCACCACAAATGCTGGCCATCCAGAATTGGCTTTCCTTCTACCATAAGAATTATGTGCATATCGGTATGTAGATGCCTTGAAACCACAGACACCAATCAATCTTGTTTGCAACTTTTCAGCCACATTTTAATGTTGTGTGTTTTTAATTCAGCTGATAAGTTACTTCAAGGTAAGATAGGTGGCCGATAAATTAAAATTAAAATAAATATATAAATAATCTCTTGCCCATCTTCCTATGAACAGTCAAAATGCATTGTTCCTATTTGGATATGTAAGAATCTCAGGTTTATTAAGAGAATGTAGAGAGTTTAAATAATTTAGGACACTCAATGGAATTTGCCTTAACCTATTACTTATTATTTTATCAATCTGGAAGGAGCTTGTACTCCAGAACCTTTTATCTTTGCTTTCATGTCAAGTTGCTTTCACAATTCAGCAAAGAAACAGGCTCTGATGTGAAATTGTAGTAAGTAAACTTGACAAGTGCACCAAAGTTGTGTACATTTAAAAGGGGGGGAAAAATCAGAAATGCTGGAGAGCACAAAACTCATATTATTAGCCTGACCAATTTTCCCATTGAAACTTTATTGTTCAGTGTATAACAAAAAGTTACAAGTGAGCAAAACCATGATTAAGCTAAGCCAGGCATGGAAAAATGTAAGTATGTATGGGCTATGTGTGTCTCAGGGATGAGTGTACCATGACGTGTATTCTCTCTCAACTCCCTCATTTTTCAAAGGTAAAGTAGCTGGACTATTTTACCAAGAAAATGGGGAACCTACCAAGGTTTTGGAGGAGGCCCAAGCTCTCATTGAAGAAGGGAAGAAGCTGCAGGCCCAGGAAGTCGAGCGAAAGAACCAGTTTCCACCTTGCAACTCTGAATGGAGCTCAGCTGGAAGAAGCAGGGTCTGGTGTTCCAAGCAGAGGTAGGATTTGCAGTTACAACCTCTAAGGAGGACATGATGATAGTGAACCCACCAAGTATAATTGTATGATGCAGGTATTGTATGATGCAAGAAATGTTATTCTTGTGGGGCTAGAGGGCATATAGCCAAATTCTGTAGAAAGGGAAGAAAACAGAATGTGAATAGCAGTGGGAAGGCTAAGAAGGGCATTGGTTTGGCTATTTCTGGTGAACCAACATCCAGAAACAATGAATTGTGGGTTGTTGATAGTGGGGCTTCACAATGCATTACTAAAGTGAAAAAGAGGTTTGTTAATATGAAAAACAGCAACCAATATGTTTCACTGGCCAATGGTTGGAGGATGAAGGCCTCTGGTGAAGGTAATTCCTATTGTCCATGCATTGATGAACAGTTACCTATGTTATATATACCTAAGCTAAGATTCAACCTGTTATCTGTAAGGGAATTGGTTAAAGTTGGGTTTGTGGTAACATTCAGAGGGGAGCAATGCACTATTGAGAGGAATGGAACCTGTGTAACTGCAAATTTGAAAAATGGTTTATTCATTCTCACAAGTAACCAGGTTAGTACAGTTAAAGCTAACTCAATATGTGAGAACAAGAAGCCACATGATGAATGTATACATTTATTGCATAGGCGGTTAGGGCATGTGAACTTTAACTCACTACGTAAAACAGTTGAGTTAGTAGAGGGAGTTAAACTGAAGCCATGTAGTAAGTATTTGAATTGCAATGCCTGTAATCAGGAAAAGAGCAAGGCAACTCCTGCAAACAGGATAAACGGCTTCAAAACAACTGTTCCTTTGGAAGTTGTGTTTGCTGATTTAATTGGACCCATGAAACCAAGTTTAGGAGGGTCATGTTATGTTTTAAGTATAATGGACCACTACTCTAGATATGGTTTTTGTTATCTGCTTAAGTCAAAGGCAGATACTTTCCAACAATTTGCAAACTGGCTGAAGTTCGTGGAGAGAAAAACAAAGAGAAAGGTTCGGTGCATAATTACTGATAATGGTACTGAATTTACAAATAAGCGTTTTGTTGATATGTTACAATCAGCTGGTATTGAGCATAAACGTTCAGCCCCATATAGGCCTCAACATAATGCTTTTGTTGAGAGACGTGGGCAAACGTTACAAGCCATGATGAGAACTATGTTAAGAGATTCTGGCTTAACAGATAGACTGTGGGGGGAGGCAGCAAAATGTGCAAACCATGTTCTGAATATAGTTGTTAATACTTCTACTGGTAAAATACCATATACAATATGGCATGGTAGAAAACCAAACCTTGATTACCTGCACCCGTTTGGCACCCCAGCTTGGGTCCACATTCCTGCACAACTCAGGAGTAAAGGCCAACATAGGGCTAGGCAATTATACTTCGTAGGTTACGAAGCTAACCACAGATCCTATCGTTTCTGGGAACGAGGCACAACTAATGTATATAACAGTGCTAGTGCAAAGTTCCTTGAGCACGTTGGTTGGGATAGGTTAGAGCAAGTAACTGTTAATACTGATCCTCTAGTGTTTGAGGACTCCTCTGATAACGTAACTAGTAATGATAATACATCTCCTGTAAATATAAAAGATGAAGAGGAGATAGGGGAGATAAAAGATGAATCAGAGGAAGGAAAGGAGTCAGAAATTCAAAGCCCTGTAATTCCTTGGCGTTCAACGCGTATCAGACATCCACCTGATCGCTATGAAGCTAGTATAATATGTCAAGTTAGTGTAGAGCCATCTAACTATGATGAGATCAGGATGTATCCTGAAAAAGAACAAGCATCATGGAAAGCTGCAATGAACAGGGAGTTGAAGTCTTTGCAGAATCTTAAGGTTTATCAGAAAGCAAAACTGCCACCTGGTGAGCAAGCTATAGGTTGTAAATGGATATATAAAATAAAGAAGGGAGTAGATGGAACTATAACCCATAAGGCACGTTTGGTTGCACAAGGTTTTGCCCAAACTACTGAGGATTATGACGAAGTGTTTGCACCCAGTCTAAGGGCAACTACTTTAAGAGCAGCTTTAGTATGGGCGGCTAAAAACCAATATATGGTTACCCATGTAGATGTTGAAACTGCATATCTACATGCTCCATTGCAACATACTATTTATTTAAGAATACCACCAGGATTGACCAGTGATAGAGACCATGATTGTTGGGAGTTAAAGAAAAGCCTCTATGGATTGAAACAATCAGGCTATGAGTGGAATAAATGTATAGTTAATGAGTTAAGTGCATTAGGTTTTGTAGCCAGTAATGCTGATCCTTGTTTGTTTAGAAGAGAACACAACGGAGCATTATCTTTTCTTTTATTATTCACAGATGATATTGCAATAATAACAAAAACTGAGTTAGAAGCACAAACTATCATTTCAAGATTGGAAAATAAATTCACAATCAGAAATCTTGGAGAAATAAGCCGCTATTTGGGGTTAGATATTGTGAAAACAAATAGGGGTTTTAAGGTGTCACAAGCCAGTAAAATATCTCAGTTATTAAAGAGATACAATATGGAAATGTGTAAACCAGCTAAAACTCCGATGGCTATGGATTTTAAGGACACTAATGTTGAGAGTCCTGTATTTGATAAGACTATGTACCAATCTTTGATAGGAAGTCTTATGTATCTGAGTAATTGGACTAGACCTGATATTTCTTACTGTGTAAATCAATTAGCTAGGTACAACAATAATCCAACTGTTAGACACTGGCAATCAGCTAAACGAGTATTAAGGTATTTGAAACAGACTATTCACTACTCGTTATATCTAGAGCCAAATCGTGAGTTAATCCTTACTGCATATGCAGATGCGAGTTTTGCCTCTGATTCAAACAGTCGTAAATCTACCTCAGGGTTGGCTATAATGTTGGGTGATTCTTTAATTGGATGGAAGTCCATTAGACAAAAACACATAAGCTTATCTACAATGGAGGCTGAATTTTCATGTCTATCAGTGTTATGTACAGAACTGCTAGTGTACAAACAATTATTGTTAGATATGGGTTTAAATGTAAATGATCCATTCATTGTGTATGAGGACAATCAAGCTGCAATAAAGATGGCTAATAATGCTGCAGTAAGAACAAGATCTAAACATACTGATCTTCGTTATTTAAATGTCAGACAATGTGTCAAAGATAAATTAATACAGTTAGAGTATTGTCCATCTGATGTAAATATTGCAGACCATTTTACGAAGGTACAAAGTGCTGTGAAACACAATGCTAATTGTGAAAGAATGTGCATAAGATTGTAAGAGTTATATATTATTCTACCCAAAGGGGAGAATGTTAGGCATATGGTGTTAGCCTACAATGTTGGGTTGAAAATATATTAACCATAATGCTATGGCTTTAAGTTGTTAATTGGCCAATGGGTGTGTAAGTGTTCTCATGGCCATAAGAGGAAGCTAGGAAAGTAGCTTCTCTCTCTCTCTGAATTCACTGATCTCTACTGTTACTGTTTTTGCTATGCTGTTGGTTTACTACTGTTGTAAACCTGAACTGTGTATTGACCTCTGGACCGGTAAGAAGACTTTGTAGTTTGGATTACTCCTTGGACTGTTGCTATTGTGTATGACTTGGACTGTTTATTTTTGACTGTGCATTTTTGTTCTTACACCACCTCAAAGTAAAATACTTTTTGCTTTTAGAACTCAGTGTATTTCTGTGTGTGATTTTTACTGCTCTCAGTACCATTCCTTGTCTGTGCAAACTCTTTGGTAGCACAAGGAGACCTCTGCACAAACAAATTTCTTAACAGTATGATGCAGGTATTGGATCCATGCATCAGTCATAGCTTGAGATTCATTGGTAACTCTTTGTTATGTCATGCTGAAGGTGGGTAGTCTATTGGTGGCAGGGAGAAAGGTTTTCTATTTGTCTTGCTGCTTGTGATAGTAGCTTTTTTTAAAAAAAATAAACTGGCAGTGCTCTTTTAATGCTGCAGTGGGGGTATGATGGCTTAGTGGTTAAAGATGCTGAGCTTGTGGGATGGAAAGCTGGCAGCCCTGGTTTGAGACCCGGGCACCATGCAACCCCACCTAGCAGTTCAAAAATAAGCAGATGCAAGTAGATTAATAGATACTAACATTGTGGGAGGCAACAGCATTCCATGCGCCTTTGGCATATAGCCATACTGGCCACATGACCACAGAATATGTGTTAGGACAACCCTAGCTCCCTTGGCCAAGAAATAGAGATGAGTACTGCGCCCTAGAGTCAGACACCACTGGACCTTTACTACCTTTTACTACCTGTAGGTCTCGCTTAAAAGCAGTTAATTGGGATTGGAACTCTAAACAGTGTGGTTGTAAAGTGCAACATCATGTGACTGCTGATTAGTAACAGCAGTTCTGGCACTCCCCAGTTACTGTTAAGCAAGGACCTCATGTGTTTATAACTTCCAGCTTTCCCATTGGCTTTGATTGTGGGAAGCCAGCAGGGAAGGTTGCAAATTACAATCACGTGACTGCAGGATGCAACAATGGTCATAAATCTGCACTATATTACGATGACAAGATTGAGGGGATGCTGCAGTGGCTGGAACTTGGAAGACCAACCATAAATATCATTCCTTCAGTGCCCTCACAAGTTTGAGTTACTGAACATGTGGTCATTAACCGAGGACCATTTGTATAGTTCTTACCTAACGAGAGTGCCTGTGGCAATAGATTATCCATACTTGTTATAAACTCTGGTTTAGAGCAGGGCTTTTCAACCTTTTCACAGATTGTACCACTTTTAGGATATGGCAATATTTGAGTACCACCAGTCGCCTAGCAAGGTGTCAAAAACTTGACCAAAAAAAAAGGGGGAAAAGTGATAAAGTACAGGTAGTCCTCAACTTACAACAGTTCGCATAGTGACTGTTCAAAGTTACGACACTGAAAAAAGTGACTTATGTCCATTTCTCACACTTATGACCGTTGCAGCAGCATCACCAGGGTCAATCTACATTTGGATGCTTGGCAACTAATTCATATTTATGATGGTCATGGTGTCCCAGGATCATGTGATACCCCTTTTGCAACCTTCTGACAAAGTCAATGGAGACACTAGATTCACTCCTTTTATATCCCCTCTTCTCTCCCTTCTTTTATATCCTCCTCTCCCCTTTTATATCCCCTCTTTCCTTCTTTTATATCCTCTTCCCTTTTTATAGCCTCTCCTCTCTTCCCCTCCCCCTTCTCTTCTGTGCACCTCCAGCCGATTCCTCTCAAGGCTGCGCTTCTCTCTCTCTTTTGCAGTCCCCTTCTTTCTCCCTTTGTTTTTTCCCCCTCCCTCTACTGTCAAAACCTTCATTTTATAGCCTCTCCTCCCTCCCCCCCAGTTTCTCTTCCATGTGTGCTGGAAGTGCCGATCCTGGGGCTTCTGTCTTGCCCCTGCAACCCTGTAGAAGCGTGTGGCAATCCTGGGCTTTGTCCAGCCCCCATAGCCCTGCAGCTCCAGCTGTCTCTCCCTCAGGCTTGTGCAGTGCTGCCGCGGCTTCAGCTCATTCCCCTCCCCCACTACACTTGTTTAGGATGGTCACCTACCACTGGCCAGTTGCCAAAGTACCACCAGTGGTACACATGCCACCAGTTGAAAAGCCCTGGTTTAGAGCACTGTTTCCTCAGCTGACTGAGGAATTCTGGGAATTGAAGTCCACCACAGGTCTTAAAGCTGCCAAGATTGAGAAACACTGCTTTAGAGAGTTGAGTGGCTCAATTTGTAGCTTATCCTGAGTCAGAATGGGAAAGATTAAATATTTTCCCCCCTATTTGGATCAGTATCTATAGCACAACAATATCTATGTATTGATAGTGTGAGTTCTGGCCACAGGCTATATTTATAATACCACTAATGTTGAATTAAAACACGTTTGCATTGCAGCGCAGAAATGGTGAAGGACACAGAAGCACTATCAATAGCTTTTTAAAACAGCTGCATTTTTCCCAAGATTGCTTAGCTGTCATCAATTAGCATCTGATCTTAGAATAACACACAATTGCTTTTAAGAATTGCAGAAGCTGCTGCGTTCACATACCTTAAAACACCACTATTGAACATGTCAATTCTTCCCATTTCATTCATTTCTTTTTACGGTTTTCAGTGGGGGTATCAGCCGAGAATGGTCTGGTGTACCTAGGAAGCTATATGAACCAGGATCCGGTCACAGCCATTGTGTTTGCATAAAGACAGAAGATCTGTTTCCTGGGCAAGAGAAATCTATCCAGCTAAGCAACCAAGGAAAGTTGAACAATCTTAACCTCCAGGAATACGAAGGGTGTCACCCACTTTCTGAATGGTGTGCTTTAACAGAATGAGTCAACTGTACCTCACTGGAGAAACACTTCTACACAATCCAGGTATTAAAGGGAGCCACTTTTAAGGAAACTTAACTATGTATTTTGACACACTGTCCTAATCTAAAATTATTGTTTGCAAAACCTGAATTTGCAATTAAAAATTGCTCTTTAAAAATAAAGAGTTTGTAAAACATAAGGTAAAAAAAATAGGAACGGAGAGCTCTAAGCATTGTGCATTTAAAAACATGTCAGTTGATGCCACGATTCTCTAAACAGGATTCTAGTAATGGAGGAAGAGAGAGAGAACATTGGCCCTGAAAAATGGAGGTGTAAAAGGGGCTCCTAATGCCTGCTTCATAGGTCATCAATACCAGCATTTGCAACTGGTCACTTAAGAGTTACAACAGACCTACTTTAGGACTACGGTCTGTCCCCGGAGTCACAACTGAAATTTAGGCACTCAGCAGTTGGGCAATATTTATGGCCATTTGTATTGTCTTGTGGTGACCTGACCACATTCTACAACTGTTTTGCCCCAAACTGGCATTTACTTCCAAACAAAATGCACCCATAGTGAACCATTGGTTTACTTAATGATCGCAGCAAAAAAGGATATAAAATCAGGTCAGTCTGACACCAAACCATTTTATCACTGTCTTGACTCATGACTAATGGGTAGGCTCTATTACAGTTGTAAGTTGAAGACTACCTGTAACTGATTTTCTAACTCATATAAAATGGCTGTACTGATACAACTAAAAGGTAAAAATAAACTTTTGACCATCTAAGTCGTGTCCAATTCTAGGGTTAGTCCTCATCTCCGTTTCTTAGCCAAGGGAGCCAGCTTTGTATGAAGATGCTTCTGTGTTCATGTGGCCAGCATGACTATATGCTGAGGGGCATGGAACTCTGTTACCTTCCCATCAAAGTGGCACCTGTTTATCTACTTGCAGTTGCATGCTAATTCAAGCTGCTAGTTTGGCAGGAGCTGAGGCAAGTAACGGGAGCTCATCCCATTACATGGCGCTCAAGTCTCGAACCCGGCCTTTAGCTTTCCAGCTGACAAGCTCGCGGTCTAACAGCTGAGCCATCATGTCCCTTATTTTGATATAACATGCAAGACTAAAATATTGGATCTGCACAATCTGATCATTTTATAAGCCATGTTTTCGCGTACAGTACAAATTTAATAACTGGATTCACTCAGAGGTTAAAGGTGTTGAGCTTGTTAGCCAGAAAGTTGGCAGCCCGAGTTCAAGAACTGCGCTATGTAAAAGAGTGAGCTCCCATTACTTGCCACAGCTCTTGCCTACCTAACAGTTCGAAAGCACGCAAATGTGAGTAGATAAACAAGCTACTACTTCGGTGGGGAGGCAACAGCATTCTGTGTGCCTCAGCATACAGTATAGTCATGCACTGGCTCCCTTGGCTAAGAAACATACATCAGTACCGCCCTCTAGAGTCAGACACAACCGGACAGAGGAAACTTTATCTTTAGATTAACCCTGCTAAATTATGGTTTGTTAGATAACCTAAAGTGTTTAATATTCTTGCTGCTCTTCAGTAAACGTGTCTATTCAGCTCCCATTTGATGTGTTGTATTGTTTCCCATCTGGCTTAATTTACTACTTCAAGTTATGGTCTGTATTAACCATCAAACGTACCTTTTACGATCTTGAGCAAATTGTAATATCAACACATCTGGAAGACATCAGTTTAGTGAAGTGAAATTTTTTTTAAAAAAATTTCTGGATAAAAATTGGGGATCACTAGTATCAGTATTCAGTTTGCAGCAATATACAGTTCTTCTGCTTGACTTCTGTAACCATGAACTTACTGGTGTCCAATTCAATTCAATTGCTTTATTACAAGAAATTACAAGTTGGCATATAAATATTAGAAAAATACATTGCTTTACAGGGCTTTAGAAGGAAAGATTGTAAAGTAATAGTTTAAAAAACGATTAAGACTTTGTTTCTCAAACTAAAAACAGCAGCTAAAAAACAGGCCATATTACTTGCAGATGTTTAGTTTCCAGCTATGAAAGTGGTATTAGTGGTGTGTTGACTGCAGTAACCCCAGTCTGGTAGGGACAAGACTATAGTTTTGTATTGTCGATCCATAAGGACAGCTATGCCTTTTTTTTAAAAAAAAGTATAAGCAAAACTTATTTAATACAATAAACACACACTAACTTTAAAACAAGGTAGCATGTTTGGAAATAACTACTGTATATTAGACATTATGAGCTTAATTCTGTCACCTGATGTTGTGACATTTAGATTTAGTACCTGAGTTGCTGTGTGGCAGAACCAAGGCTAGGAAAGTTTCCTCTTCCATTAATGTCCCTCTGAATTGAATACAAGACTTTACACTATTCCTTCATAAGCCTAGCATTTATCTTTTCCCAAACACAAATTAGTCCTTTTAGTAATCTGCACTGAGAACAGCTTAATGCTACTATAAAACTCATGGCTAGGCAGGGTCAGAGAAGGCTGTTTAAGCCATGCTGTAATGAAGTTCGGTTTTAAATTACAAACAAGCACAAACTCCTAGAGTGATTATGAATTACCTCTATAGATTTGTTCATACAACTTCTTTTTTTTAACATGCTAAGAAATGAACAAAGAAACATCAATGTTCATTGATGCTCAGAACTAATCAAGAAACTGGTCAGTGCTCTCAGAACACTGAAAAGGCAAACTCATGTGACAAAAATATAATTATCAGACTATGCCTACCTTCCACAGATTTAAATTATATCAAGTTGAGCTGACATGTTTTCTAGCAAGAGCTGCCTTTTTATGGCACATGGTAACCATTCAGAAAAGACAGGAGGGGGAGGGAAATGGAGAGCAGGTTATAGTTTACAGTGGTCTGAGACACGATGAACTGGCTGCAGAGTAATACTGAACAATGTCTATGAAACAACAGTAGATTTGGGGTCTAAAAGTATTCACAGATGAGGCCATCTTTCTAGAACTTATAAATTATTTCCATGCTCACATGCTGGATTATACAGTAAGTACTTTCACAAATTATAAGACTGGAGCATAAAACTTGTTACCATCAATCTCACAATGTAATGATGAAAAGGGAAGGGCTTATGTTAACTTGGTTCACAAGCTGAAGTCATATTCTATCCCAAGCTTGAAATGCAGAATAAGCAATATGGGGAAACTGACCGATGACTGAAGTTGCACAAAAGGGAGGAATGGAAGAAAGGGGTCTAAATTTGGGCACTTCTCTTTTTATAATTGGAAAAGTTAATTTACCGCTGAGGTTTAAGCATCTTAAACCTAAGACCAGGAAGAATCAGATCACTTTGAAGATGAAAAACCAAGGATGTGTGACAACATGAAAATTAGCAATAGTCATTGTTGCTTCCAAATTTCTAAAAAGTTGCACTTTTGTATTGTTCCTTGAAGACAAATCAAGCACCTCTCCCTCCCATGTGCTCTGAAACAAAGAAAGCAAGATCCCTGGAGAGTTTCAAATACCAAATATTTGATAACATGGCCAAAGCCAACACAGATAAAAGTACCTCTGTCAGCTGATTTACAGTTCTGTAACCATCTTTAGAAATAGTGTTACACTATGGTCCAAATTCTCATATTCTTTCAAAACATTTAGCCACTTTTTAATCATGTAATTTGCAGATAAAACTATACCAAGAAGGAAATACTTCAGCATTGATAATGAGTGGTCAAGCCACCACTTAGAAGACCGCATTGAATTAAGTGACAAATTAAGAAAATGCAGGCAGTGTCCTTCCTAACTCCCCTTTCATTCAACAGCAATTGCCATTGTTTAGGTTTAAGTACAAGCCAGAGGCTGATGTTACTTGCTGGACCTCAAGACAATCAACAGAACCATCATTTTTACTCCCAAGAGTTTGAGACCAAAAGTTCAGATCATTAGAACAAATAATATCTCAGCCAATTTATAGTCTATCATGGTACAGTACTGCACAAGGGAAGCTGTCAGGTCCTCAAGTGTTACACTTATACATTGACTAGCAAGAACATTTTTCTTTAAAATAAAACAAAACACTAATTTGTGGCCAGTCAGTAGAATAGGCTCAGATACAAGTGTTTTTATTAAAAGTGCTTTACAATTATTTCTTTTGTGCAATCCACTAAGTCCATTTCAAATTCAAGCACACTGCCCAAGGAGAATAACAGAGAAATTCCATTGCTCAATTGATACTGAGGGAGGCCTGCTTAATTTTGGCATGTTAATGATCTATCATATATACAATTTACAACCTGGAAGTGGTTACATAATTTCCATAATGCCAGTGCTGAAATATGGTGATGTATCTATGAAAAAATAATTCTTAAAATGCCAGAATCACCAAGGTAAAGTGAAAAACTAGCAATTTGTTCATCTTCCACCTACATTTGGCCAGATGGAAGTGTGATGAGTTATTACCAGCTGAATTACTGGATCTATTTATCCCAAACAAGCTGCCTGCCTACAGCCTCACAAAGTAGCTTATTTCCTTGAGGGAGTAGAGATTGCACTGATTACAGATTAAATGACAAGAGGTTCATCCTTTAGAAGCAATCAGATACAAGTAGGAATCCTAGAAAAGGACGGATAATTACCAAGGATCCCCTAATCATTGAAGGCAGAGTTCCAGTTTTTCACCCAACAGATCAGAAGGGCTAAGCAGCAAACTGGGATCCAATTTGAAATGTAGCATTGACTTCTTTCCCTTAAGTTTCTTTCTACTCCATTCACCCAAGATTTTGCTTATACATTATAAAACTGTTATGTCCCTCAAATCACAGAAATATATTTTAAAAAGTAGCACTCTTGTTTGTGTATGTGTATACACTCACCCATGTGGTAACATTACAGGATACATTAGTATTCTAGAAAGAGAAAATGCAATTTTTAGTTAAGTTATTATTTTTCTCTTCCCTTACATACATATAGACACTGAAAAGTAGTGGTTACTGAAGGTAAGAGTGACAGACATTTCAATTAACCCATTCATGAAGCAATGGAAAGCTTGCTTATCTTCCAGGGTTTGGTTCAGTTTATATTAAGATTGCACTTACCCACCCCAATCTTCTACATTGAAGTACATGGTGGTTTGAACCCAAGAGACCCCCCCCCTTTTTTTTGCTGTGTTAAACATGTGACAAATAGTCCATTGTATATATTCCAAGATTTTAGAAGGGACCTGCTGGGGCACCTGACAACAATAAAATGTCCTTGGCCAAGGAAAGAGACTCACAGGAGACAAGACGGCAAGCCAATTCTATTTTATCTGGTTCAAGACAGGCATCTCCATAAGCATGGATTTGATATGGAGCTGCAACTATCATCTTAATGCCTAAGGATTTTGTAAGAAATCACCTTGGTCTGTCCCAAGATTTATGGACAGAGACCAGCTCCAAGGGTCACTGACTTTGTTGGATTGCTCTACTGGCACTATTCTACCTCTCTTGATGACCCCTGTCTCATCATCTTGGCATTTAGCCATCTTCACACGCTCCCTAGTAGCATCACCACTGCATGCTGGGTTAGTCCCACAGCATTAGACCTTCCTTCAACATGACTGTAAACATAGGACTATTTGCAAAGTTTTTGTTACATTACTGAAAGACAGCTTGGATTATTATTATTTCTTAAGAAAACCCCATGGAATTTGGTAACAAAGTTGGCCTCATCACTCCCTGATTTTGACACAGGAGAGCAAACAAGGGTTCTGAAAATCCAGGAGCTTTAATCAGCCTCCTTTTCAACAGGAGAAGTGGTAAAGCTTTCATTATAAGGCCACACATCATTTTCAGCAATGCGTTAAAACAAAAACTTGACTTGCGGTCAATCTCTTTTTGGGCAAAAGCAGTCACTATGCCTGGCACAGCTGCCCTTTGTAAAAAAACAAACAAAAAAGTTAGAGAACGCACCAGAATGTTCTCACCAAGAAGTAACAAATGGGGCAAATCAGCACATACTTACCCAGAAATGTAAGTGCTAACAATATCATTTCTTTAAAAAAATGTGATAAGACTTTAGAACAGCCAAGTCACAGTTTTATCACCAAGGAAGGCCTTTTTTGTTGCATGATCAGCAAGTACAAAAATCTTGGTTTGCAATGGCTCTGAACTGGAAACAGAGCAGCTCAACCAAATCATGGTGTTTTTCCCACAGAATCTCTGTAGCAGTCCCAGTTTGTTCCCAATGCAGTTTCTAACATTATCCATTGTTAACATTAGTACACCCCCCCAAAAAAAATCATATATACTGGAATATAGCATTTGCATGGTCCCTTAAGTTGGTCAGAGTCTACTGTAACAGGAAGGCAAAGTATGAGCTTCCCCTTCTCCATGAGACATGACTTGGGATAGGCCTGTTACAGGTGGAAGGGGAAGCACTCCTTGGGAGTTATTTCCCTCCTCACAGCCAACTAGGAAACACCCCCAACAGTCAAGACGTCAAAGCAGGTGTTGCAAACACGGACAGGCTTGTTCAATTCAAATTTGATGATAGGAATCTCCTTGGTGGAACACTTATGGCAGAGCAGACGCCCACAGTGCCGGCTGCAAGGAACAAGGAAGGAAAAAGATGTGTTTAATTCATCCCTGTGACCTGTTTACTATAAAGAACGAAGGATCGGTTTAAGGAAGAGAAGGTTACGAAAATTATTAAAGAGTTTTCCACAACACTGAAAGTTGTTGGAATTTATATGGCCAATCATTAGAGCTAGGTGTCTATGTAAATTTAATAAATAATATGTAATAAGTAACGTGGTTTCTTTTCAAATCAGAGTGGTTGACTCTGTAAAAGCACAGGCTGGAAGAAAATGGGAGGATAAAAAAAAATAAAAGTGTGGGTGAAATTGGAGAAAATCTACGTAGCTGCTAAGAGTTAACACCGATTTCATGGCACATTGTGTGCTGCCTGCCTACTGAATTCCTATACCCCCTTATCACACACAGGGAGGTTTTATCTGGGTCTTTGTATTCGTCTTCAATTGAAATCAGTCCTTGCTTTCAGAAGCCAAAAAAGATGAATTTGAAAAGAAACTGGAAGCATTACTTACAGCTTTTTTTTTTGGCACAACATATTTTATGCCTGATCTCTATTTTTCATGGATGAGGTTGCTACCTTTATTTTGTATTTATTGTATGTTTTTAACCTGAATTCCCAAACAGATTTGTAAACCCATCAGTAGGGCTTCTGGAGAAAAGGCCCTCTTTCTTCCTTAAGAGTTACCACCTCTGAAACACGGACAAGAGGAGAGAGACCTCATTCCTGATCCTACGATTTGGACTAAATGAATGAAACAGCAGAAGCAGCTGCTTTCTGGACCGTGAAAGGGCCAGATTTCAATAAAAAAGGCACAATGAACTCTATTGGCAGCTGCACTGTCCATCTCAAAAAACCAAGGTGGGACAGAAAGATTAAGTATGTCAGGTTACAAGTCCTTGGCTATGTTCCTTATTTTTTTTAAAAAATAAAAATAAAAATAAAACCACGTTCATTTATGCAACAATTCATCCCTTGATGTTCTTAAAATATCAACACTCAAAATAGATTACCAGTGATGCTTTCTCAAAGTGACCCCAAACTTGACACCGCATTCGTAACAATTGGAGCCGTCACACCAGGGAGGTTCCTTGAACAGCATGTCTGCAAAAGAAAGGGCAACAATGGGAACCTACAAGCACTATCCATGTCTTCTAACCCACGTTATTTAGGTAAGCCTGTGTTTTGTTTCTCTAAACCCACTTTTAAGCAAGACTTAAGTGAAGCTCTTAAAGGCAGACATGTCAAACTCGGGACATCGCACAACATATCAGAGCTTTTTCCCCATTGCCGGCAATGAGGTGGGCGCGGTTTTGTCATGACGCGTCTGGCCCGTGGGCCGGCAGTTTGACACCCCTGTCTTAAGGGCTGTCGTAGTTAATGGGATCCATCCAACTTCTTCAGAATCTTTAGCTGGGCTAAAAACCACACAGAGTAGAAGTTGTAGAAGTAGCTACTCAAAGATCTTTCTTGCTTTACCCTCTTAAAGGTCTGCTCATAAAGGAGATTATCAGGGGCCATCCCATTAGCAGATGATCAACAAGTAGAGAGAACTATGGAAAAGTGGCTACCTGTATGATAGAAGTCAAATATAGTCTCAGTTATAAGTCCACTTTCTCCAGCTATTAAACCACATACTAAGCCTGAGAAGACATTGTAGGACAGCCATGCTGGCTACACAAAAATCAGGAGGTGGCTGGTGGCACTTTTCCTGCATAACAAGTTTTATCGAAAGGGGAACCTTTTCATAACATCTGTCTGACTGCCATTCTTCAACTTGCTTGACAATGTTCTTTACCTGTGTTTTCTTTCAAGAAATAGAAAATTTGGACCACAAGATATGGAGGAAAGACTCAAGAGATCTATACTTTTTCCCCCATTCCCTCAATTAAAAAAAAAACATTTCAAAGAAATTTGATGGGCAAGTAGTGGCTATTTCTACCTTTTCCAAAGAGATGATTTTGGGTTAAAACAGCCCACAGCCTGCTTCACTTAGTGACAGAGAAATCTGTGAAAATGTTTTGGACATGCAACTTTGCAAGATCCTTACCCAGAAGCCGGAAGAGAAGCTGTTTAGTTGCTACTTGATAGTTGAAAATGTTGATCCCTTGATTGTTGTTGATGCCCAAGCGAGCACCAGCTCTCACTATAGCCCGACACAGATTGGCATTTCCCTTCGTGTAGGCCAAAAGGAGCACTTGAAAAGAAAAGAAAAATGAAGTATTTGGATCCCCTCATACCCAGTTCAAATGAAATCACCATCATCAGTACTTCACTAACTCTAGAAAGGTTTCCCCAGTGAGTCACACAGCAGCAAACAATTTTTCTTAATTGAAGAGGGGGGGAAAAAGAACACTGGCAGGTATTACTGGAAGTGATTAGGGCACTTAGTTGATATCAGTGCCTACTTTTTCTAGCCTGCAAAAAGATCTTTGACATGAGCCACCAGAGAGTTTAACACACCTGCAAGTTGCACACTGTTGTGCTAATTTACACCTGCCCCAAATAACAGCTGCCACATACACTAAATACACTAAATACAAGTGGGAATCTGGTAAATTCAGGGAGACCATTCCACTCTTAAGAAATGTAATAAATTGCTTTGATTATGTTAGTAAAGAAGGTGACAACTGTTTTTCCCAAACTGAAGGATACAGATACCATAAGCTGTCTTTTGTCCTCTCTTTCTAAAGAATGTAGCCACAGGAATTCTGTGAGAGATTAGGCTACACCCCGGGCGTCAAACTCGCCACATCACGTGACATGCCGCGACGTATCACAACTCTTTTTGCACTGCTGGCAATGGGGTGGGCGTGGCTTCAGTATGATGAAACCAGCCCATGGGTTGGCAGTTTGACACCCCTGGGCTACACTGACAAAGTTTTATTAAGATATTTCCATAGCATACTTCAATTTGAATGTTCATAATGATCTACAGCCATGGTGGCGAACTATGGCACGCGTGCAACAGGTGGCACGCAGAGCCCTCTCTGTGGGCACGCACAGTCGCCCCAATCCCACCGTGTGCAAAAAAAAAAAAAGTTCAATCAATTTCAACTTCTCGTGGGGAAAAAAAAGATCTCGCAAAGTTGGAATTGATTGAACTTTTTGGTCGCACCCAGTCTGCTGTTACCACGGTAGCTACGCCCACCCAATTGGCCACATCCACCCAGTGGGCCATGCCCACCCGGCACCCGACGATACATAATTGGGTTTGGGGTTGCAGTTTGGGCACTCGGTTTCTAAAAGGTTCGCCATCACTGGTCTACAGTACATACAGTTAGAGAGATGGAAGAGGATATGAAATCTCCAGTGCAAGAATCTGAATTAAAATATGGCCAATGAGGGCTCTTCAATCTTTACACAAAGTTAGAACCAGAAGCAAATCACAACACGGGTGGAAACTGCAGAGGTGCACAATGCAGAGATAAAATGTTTAAGGGGAAAACATTCTGGTAGCTCCCTGATCTTCTATGAGAAAGCAAGAAGCAAAAATGTTTCTATCTCACTGACATAATCTCATCCCTTTTGCCGAGATGGCAAGTTACTCTGTTGGGCTGGGAAGAAGCTAAAACACGTTCTCCGTCCTGGAGAAAAATTGTGGGAGCCATAGTTTTAACATGTGCAGGGAAGAGCAAATTTTGCTTTTAGCAAATCTTATGAATGGGCCAATTTCCCCAAACCAAATTCAATTCCTGTTGTACCCCAGAGCACAATTTGCCATCTTTTACGAAAGGGATCCTTAGGCAGCAATTAAAACACAAGAGGCTGAATCAAGGAAATGGTGGCACTCTGCACTGTTGGGCAACAGCCTAAAACAAGTGTTTTTAAAACTTGGTCTTTTAAGATGTGTGGACATAACTCCCTGAATTCCCTAGGCAGCATGTTGACTGTGGAATTCTGGGGGTTGAAGTCCAGACATCTCAAAAGTTGACAAGTTTCAAAAACACTGGAATAAAAGTACTTACCCGTGTTTCCATCAGCATCTGGCTTGTCAAGTGGATATTCTGGCATACATTCCCGGAAAAAATCAAAGATCGTTGCTGCATTCTCTTTCCCATATTGCCCCAGGATGTGCATTGGGGACTGGCCTCTAGTAATGAGATGTTGATCATGTTACGTCCAGAGCAAATTCCAATGGCAATACAAGAAGCTTTCTCCTTTTCAAGTCGGAGGTCACTTTTTCACACACACATACATCTTTAAAGGCAGTTGGTTAGATGTTATACACAATTATTTTTCAATGACGATTGCATGCTAAGTGCTCATACTCAAAAAAGGTTATTTCATCTCCCTGAAGCAATTCTTTCTACTTTTCCTCCAGAGAAGCCTTACTAAGAAAGCCTTGTTACGCATGGGTTACTTTTCCCAGTGGAATTGGGAAAACTCTGAAACAGTCTGAAAATCCAAGGTCAGATAAATTGATAGGAATGAAAATGTGGCAATCATGTGCAAGTGAAACACATACGCACAGATCTATTAAGAGCATAAGTTTGGAAACCCTCCTAAATTTGAAGCAACCTTAGTGGGTAAGGAAAAAGTACCACCCATCAAGAGATTTGTTTAGCCTTGATTTTGAAGCAAGGAGAAAAGCAACCCACTTCTGGATAATTTTCAGTGCTAACCTCCCCCCTTCCCCCTCCCTCCTCAAACTAATACAAAGATAAAAAGGCTGTTCTTCTTACCTGGCATTAATGGCTTCTGCATCTATATTACACTCTGTCAAAAGGACACGAATATTTGACAGACGACCATGCATGACCGCCAAGTGGAGAGCTAAATTTTGACAAGAAAAAGAAGGCAGGATTGAAACAGAACCTAAAGAAGATCTGTACATGATTTTCACTGGCACTTAAAAGCAAAGTTTATATTTGGTATTATTTATTTATTCGGTATTATTATATTTGACGTATTTATTTAACATGCAAGCTTATATGGCCATCTTTCTTATATCAAACCACAACAAAGATAGGAAACCTTTTTCCCTGGGGAGCTGCTTTCAGTGGTAATGTTGGCGTGTCTCTGCTCTGCCTGGTATCAAAATCTTCCTTTATTGTTGTTTGAGTGGGAATATATAAAACAATGCTGGCAAAAATTAGCTTTTTTAGTTACCAGATTGCAGAGCTCCTCTATGGCTTCAAAAACTGGCCCAGGAACTGCAAACTATACACTACAAATAATTCCTGTTCATTGCTTTAAGAAGCAATGCCAGACTTAAAGTGTTAAGATGACAAGTTTTATTGCAATTGCCGTACTGGCTTGGGATCCTATAAGATGTACAGGTACTTCTCATTTTACAACCATTCATTTGGCAACTGTTCAAAGTTATAATGACTTGCAACCAGTCCTCATGGCCATGTGATCAAAATTTGGGCACTTGGTAACCAGCATGTATTTACAAAGGGTGCGGCACCCTGAGGTGATGTGATCCCCATTTCAGACCTTCCCAGCTGGTTTCCAACAAGCAAAGTTAATGGGGAAGCGGGATTCACTTAACAACTGTATGATTCACTTAACAACCACGGCAAAAAAAGTTCTAAGATCAGTCTCAACTCATTTAACCGCCTTGCTTAGCAATAGAAATTGTAATCTCAACTGTAGTCATAGTTCAAGAACAACCTGTACTCAAAATGTGTCTCAAGTGTACCACATTGGGACAGCCTAATTAGGAAAAGGCAGCCAAGTCAAGCAATCTCTTTTTTACTACTTTGGACTATCTGCACTAAGACTCGCCCACTCCAACTGAGAGAAGCGGCAGACATATATAATACTCCCTTCTATTTTTCCCAAAGTCATCCGGCCTCCTTTCAGGCCTAAGGCGAGATTACAGCTCAGTTTCCTGATGCCTTAACCACCAAACCAAACTGGTTCCAAGACCGCTGAAAGGGACCCAGAAGTGTATCCCTGAGCCCAAAAGGAGAACCATGCCACAAGAGAATGGAAGTGGCTTCTCAAGCCAAAGAAGTGCTCTGTTTAAGAAAAACAGAGGGAAGTGAGCTTGGATAGTGAAGAATTAACACTGGAGTTCAAAAGACATACCATTGTTTTTATTTTCATCCACAGCAGCGAAGTCAATGCCATTCTCCAGAAGGACTGAGCAAATTGTGGGCAAGTCTTGCTGGGCTGCAAGATGGAGGGCAGTTTGGCGGTGCTTGTTCAACTCGTTGACTCTGGCACCTGCCAGCAGCTATGAGGAAGGAAACACATGAGAAAAAAAAGAGGGGGTGATTGTTCCAGGAGCAATAAAATGTAGGTAGCAGACCATCTGGAAGAAAATCCATCTACTCCATTATTAATAATTCAATATCTTATTTACTATTAATGTGATACCAAGGCAGGCTACAGTGCACTAAAGCAATCAAAAGCTCACACGGCAGTCAACAGTATGAACCGTTCTGAAATCATGACAAATTGAAGCAATTTGGTAGAATGTCACTTGATTTTATACGATTTTGATTTTTTTTAACAAAATCCTCTTTCCAGTCAAGTTTGACTGTGCATGATTTCAAGTATACGTCAAAGCAGTTTTCTTGACAATAGAGGGAAGTGGTTTATTATTCCATTCACCCAAGATGCATTTCAATTTTCTACAGCTTTGGGATTTTCTTTGCTCTCCCACCCAAATACTAGTCAAGCCTGACCCAGTTCATTTCTGGCTGCAGGAAAGGTCAACTAGGTGCTGTAAAATTAAAGGCTGCACAGGTAACTTTGAAGTAAAACATTGTTTCCATTTCACAGCAGCCACATCTTAAGCAGATGCTTCTGTCTAAGGGGGGGGGGGAGGTTGGACAGGGTCCTTTTCTAGCATTTATAATTTGCAAGCTAGATGACCTCATGAAGATGTTGATAAGTGAGCTTCCTTATCAACAGCATGGAAATGGTTTGCCTTTTTTGCCTCTGGGAGGTGCTATGGTTCAGTGTTTGCTTGGTGCTCTCAAATCCAAGTACTAATCAGATGCTAATGTTGGTTAGCTGCTCGGTTATACATTTCTGAAGTGCATCTGGCAAATCTTACGGAGTACAAAAATTAAATGGGGGAATAAACATTGCCACCAGGTACCAACTCTGCCGTAAAAAAAGGCTCTGCCTTACCCAGTTGGGCCAGCTATTCCTGTGGAATCTTCTCCCCCCCCCCCCCCAGGTGAAGCAACCTTACCACTTCTGAGCTTCAGATGATCCTTTAAGATCTGGTTATGTCAACAAGTCCAGGGAGCCCATGGGACAAATGAACCTGTCAAGTGGCTCCATTATTATTAACACCCCTTTCTTCTGTGATTGTGCTTGCTTTTCTGTTTTTATAATTTTTAGTGCTTTTTATAATTAATAATGTCAGTGATTTTAAGTACTTATTCAATGAAATAATCCCAATTTATCAGTACCAAGGTTAAGGACCCAGATTGTTGGGGGCAATTAAGCTGACTTTGTAATAATGCCGCTTGGGGGGGATGTGAAAGCCCTAATAAGCAGGCATATACATAGAATGAAGGCTACTGCTAAGCTTGTAAGCCGCCCTGAGTCTTCGGAGAAGGGCGGGATATAAATGGAATTAAAAATAAAAAAAAGAATGGAACTCTTAAGACTGAAAAGATATTTGCAAGACAAAGTTAGCCACTCAAGTCCTGCAAACGTCCTTTGCTCAATTGAAGCTACATAGAGGGACCAGGTCAACAAGCATTAGATTATCCTAGGTCACTGCAGAAATGTTTCTGCTCTTCTATCTAATCTGCAGTAGTTGTTTACCTTGAGAAAAGAGTTACTTTGTTTACTATTTATCTTCTTCCTTCAAAAATTGTCTCAAAGAGAAAAAAAAAGGCTCTCTTTCCCCTCATCAAAATTTGAAAATTTGCACTACATACCAGATTGCGCACAATAATTTCAGAGCCGGCCTGAACAGCAAGGTGTAATGGTGTCAGCTTGGAAGTGTCCTGGACTCTGGAATTCACATCTGCTTGGACACTGATCAAGAAGAGTACGCTTTCAATGTCTGAATTCTGAACGGCCAGATGGAGGAAATTCCGGCCTTTATTGTCCACCTAGCCAAACAAAATACCATTTTAAGTCAACCGAAATAATTTAATCCTTCTTCAGACATGATTTACCCAAGCGGTGAAGGTTAATGCTTTAGAATCCATTCCCTGTGTTTTCAATGTAACATTCAGCCTGCTAGCATATTCACAAATATTCAAACTGGCAGAAAAATTCTGGCACTATGAAGCCAATTGACTGCTTTCTTAAGTGCAAAAAAGTTAAAAGGGGATGAGGAAAAAAAAAAAAGAACATGAAGAAGTGGGATGCAAAAGGAGGAGTGTGCCATCTACTTCTATTATTCTTTTGCTTTTTGCTTCTGGTGTGTTTTTTTCTTGTAATATATCATCAGAACATCTCAGAAACTTAAGTTGTTTTTGAAGATAGCTCTTTTACTGAACAAGAGTTAATTAAGCACTTCTAGGGGGGAAAAAAGCCTGAGATTTCTGAAACATTTGATGGGTAACCTGTGTTTCAGCTTGCTTTAGGCACCCCCACAGATAAGCCATATCTCTTAGCAAACCCACAAAATTGCTACTTGAATAAAGGATGGGATTTCTGCTTCTTGCAAAGCTGATTTCACAACCGAAGCGACAACTGAGGGTCTTACGGTCAAAGAAAACAAAATAGTTTTTCACTCGGTGTCTGCAGAGATTTTCAGTCATTCAAGTGCTCTTTCAAAAAGCAACTGGACTTTGCTTTTTTTTTTCCCCCTTGAAGACATTTTGCTTCTCACCCAAGAAGCTTTTTGGTCAGAGCTGAAGAAGCTTCTTGGTTGAGAAGCGTAACGTCTTCAAGGAAAAAACAAAGTCCAGTTGCCTTTTGAAAAAGCACTTCTGGATAGTTTCTCCTAAATGAGTCACTTGCCTACCTTGCCTACATACTGAATACTACCAAGCTGTGAAACTAACACTGGCATAGTGATAGAAACTCTGCAATGAGCAGAGTGCATAAAAGTGTTTCATAGAGCAGGGCTTTTCAACCTTTTCACCCATTGTACCACTTTTAGAATATGGCAACATCCAAGTACCACCAGTCGCCTAGCAAGGTGTCAAAAACTTGATGACCAAAAAAAAAAAGGAAAAAAGTGATGAAGTACAGGTAGTTCTCGACTTACAACAGTTCGCTTAGTGACTGTTTGAAGTTACAGTGGCATTGAAAAAAGTGCCCCTACCCCCAAGCCACAGCCAAGCAAGATACCTGCCTGCCCACCTTAGCAGCGCTCTTCCTCCTGTCCGAGGTTTTCCTTGTTGTGAGCATTTCTGTTGAGGATTGGCAGCGGGGGTGAAGTGGGGTGGGGTGGGGGTGTTTGGTTTTTATTCCCCCCGTCTGCTGGGTGGTTGCAGCAGGTTTTGGTCACTTCACATATCCCTGGGACACTGTGATCGTCGTAAATATGAATCGGTTGCCAAGCATCTGAATGTAAATCACAAGACCCTGGAGATGCTGCAACATTCCAGCTGATTGGAGCTTCTTCTGGGCTCAGAAGCGCCAGGATCAGTGCCGAGCTCCAGCTGGAACCTGGCGCTGATCCTGGCTCTTCTGCTGAGCCCTGACAGCCCTGCAGCTCCAGCCGTCTCTCGCTCAAGTTTGTGCGGTGCTACTACCAGTTCAGCTCATTCCCCTCCCCCGCTTCCACTTTTCTAGGATGCTTGCGTACCACCTGCCAGGTGCCAATGTACCACAGGTGGTACCCGTACCACTGGTTGAAAAGCCCTGGCATAGAGAACACCTGGCTCTCTTCTACCTGCTCAGCAGCTCCAGGCTCTCGCCTGAGGATTGCTTCTGCTGCCTTGTTGTTCTTGTATGTCATAGCGCAGGCAAAGGGGGTCAACCCTTGTCGGTCCCTCAAGCTGAGCTGGATGGCAGAGTGCGAGATCATCATCTGGATAATGGTGTTGTGCTGATTGATAATGGCAACGTGGATTGGGGTTTTTCCTTCCGCATCCTGCAAATACAAGTTTTAGTCAGTGGTGCAAAATAAATAGCCAGTGTCCACAGGGTCTGCCTTATGGGCAGATTGGCTAGATTCACTAGGAATACCGACAATGGGTAAGAGAGGCAGAGGCTCTGAATATGAACAGATAGATGGGCAACTTGAGGTACTAAACCCATTTGGACTCCACTCCCCAAAGCCCTTTCAAAACTTCACAAGGCTCCTCCCATTTTGAGGTGGGAAACACATCAAAACTGCCATGTAAATTCTAAAAGAGACTTAACATCATTTTCAAAGTGCTAAAACAAACAAAACAGCATTTTCTCCTAAAGTCCAAAGAACTAGGAAATCCTAGGGGTTTTTTTGTATATGCACCACCACCATCGTGTTTATTGTTTCCACTCAATTCAGCCTCTTATCCGTAGTCAAACCCAACTGTATATTTCTTATGTAACTTGAAACAAACAAGCATGTATCTATGAAGTAACAGAAATTGTAGCCTGTAAATGTGGTTATTTATTCTACTATTATACATTGGGGGGGGTGGGTGTGTGGAATCACATATCCAAAAATAGCACAAAGAGCCACAGGAGAGTGAGACAAATGAGTCAATTTAACCTGTAGCCTCACCTAATTTAAAGGATGGAAAGGATTTAACTAGTTTCCAACCGAAGGACAGACCTGAAAAGCAAGCAAGGATGAATTTATAGGAAATGATAAACTGGAGCACAATGTCGAACCAGCATGTTTTCATAGCAACTGTCCACAAGGAAAGATATCAAGAAGCGGATGCAAAGAAATTAGCATACCAGAAGTGAAACATAAGGGCTGTCAGCAGAAGCTGAACTGTGATAACTTTTCTCACATACCTGTGCATTTACATTGGCACCAAACTCCAAAAGGCATTGTACTGTTTCTTCAAGTCCCCAGCAAGCTGCCAAGTGCAATGGCGTCTGCCTATCATGAGCCTCCTCATCACCTTCTCCATTGGCACCTGGCTGCCTTGGGCTGTTCACATCACAGCCACTGGGAAGAAAGTAGTATTGAAAGGTCAGCCTGAACCATCCAAAACTCGAGACTGTAAAAAAATGGAACTTGCTCCTTTTATGGAGGAAAGTTAAAATGATATCCACCAGTCCTCAAATGGGAAGAGAACTGTTACCTGCATAAAATGTCATGCTCCCATTAGTGATCTCTATCCTGTTATTGCATCACATCAACCAATTATAATGTCGGAAACGACTAGCACGCATGTGCGGGGGAACCTTTACCTTTTTTATTTAGAAAGTACAGGCATCTTTAAAGATAGAGAGATGGCTTCCAACCAAGCTTCACCAGCTACCAGGAGAACCTCCAGCAATAACTCTCCTTAACTAGGGCAGCACCACTGCTGGGGGAGGACATACATTCTGACACCCAAAGGGAATGAGGTGATACGCTTTTTTTTTGGCTTGTGTTTAGCATTATTCTGAAACAGTGTTAAACCTCCTTCCCAAAAAACAATTGATCAACAGACCATTATGTTCCTTTTGAACGTGAGTTTAATGCTATTACTGAAAAGCACTAAAGCCATGGCCTGAAAAATAGCCTGAGTAGCAGCTGATGGGCATTGAGAGAGCTGTGCTGTGAAACAGGAGAGAGTTGGCTTTCTCTCTCCTAATACACTGAGTAACCTACTCTCCTGCAGCACTACTAGTTAGCTGCTGTTCAGGCTGATCCAAGTTTCCAAGCTGGGGATCTACTCAACAGCCTGGGAGATAGCAGGGAGAGAGCTGTTTGAAAGCACTGGACTCTTCCACCGCCAAAGCAAAATGGCCCTGCAAAACAGTGCCCATATCACTCTAAAAGAGGTAGTCTGCAACTTGTGACTGTTCAATGTTGCGACGGACTTATCTGGGAATACTTACCAACCAGTTCTGAAGTTCCAACAGCCACCCTGTCATGTGACTGCCAGTAAGGTGCTTGGCAGTCCATTTATAGCAGTTCAGTGTCCCATGGTCACACAATTGTGTTCTATGACAGTTTTGCTGAAAACCAGCATTTACTTTGGTTTTCAGCAAAACCAGCCCATAGCAAACCAAGAACGGTTGGATTTATATAATGGTCGTATAAAATCACACCCATAAAAATCTGCAAATTGTTGTACTTATAGGGTTTGGTTTTTTCCTGACCTGCGGATCAAGAAGCAAGCAATCTGTTCGCTGTTCTCATCAATGGCCCGGTGCAGCAGCGTCTGTAAACAACCACTTGGTCCTGGGCCCCAGCAAGTTGCATCACAGCCATGCCTTACCTGCAAGCAAGAGGTAAAGAAATTCACTCAATGTATGAAAATCAGACTTTTTTTTTTAATCTGGAGAAGTGACTTCTGGAATGAAAAGCAGACATCTTTATACCATCATCTGCCTTTCTTATATGTATACATAGACAGAGAGTATGAGGGCTGTTCAACCTGGAAAATTGCATTTATTTATTTGCTCTCTATTAAAATGCTTTCCTGAACTTAGGCAGAAAAAAATCAAATGCACAGGTATAGAATAGGCGATACCTGGCTCAACAGTAGTAACTGTGAGACAGATTTAGGTGTTCTAATGAACCACCATTAAGCATGAGCCAGTAGTATGCTTCAGCTGCCAAAAAAGCCAATGCAGTCCTAGGCTGCATCAACAGAGGATAGCATCAAGATCATGAGAAATAAAAGTACCACTTTATACCTCACTAGTGAGGCTACACTTAGAATACTGTTTACAATTCTGGTCATCATGATACAGTAAAGATTCTGAGACCCTATATAGCAAGCAAAAAAAGCAACAAAGATGATGGGGGGGTGTCTGGAGGCTAAATCATATGGTGAAGAGTTGAGGGAGCTAGGAATGTCTAGTCCCGTGGTGGCAAACCTATGGCACGCGCGCCACAGGTGGCACGCAGAGCCCTCTCTGTGGGCACGCGTGCCATCACCCCAGTCCTAGGCCTTCAGCTGGGTTTTATAACTCCTTTTTGCTTTAGACCACCACCACCGTGTGCAAAAAAAAAAGGTTCAATCAATCAATTTCAACTTCTCATGGGGAAAAAAAAGATCTCGCAAAGTTGGAATTGATCGATTGAACTTTTTTGTCCCACCCAGTCTGCCGTTACCACCGCAGCCATGCCCACCCAATGGGCCACGCCCACCCAATGGGCCACATCCACCCAATGGGCAATGCCCACCCGATGATACATAAGTGGGTTTTGGGTTGCCGCTTGGGCACTCAGTCTCTAAAAGGTTCGCCATCACTGGTCTAGCCTATCAAAGAGAAGGATTAGAGTGAATGCGATAATAGTCTTCCGGTACGTGAGAGGCTGTCACAGAGAAGAGGGGATTGACTTATCCTCCAAAGCATCAGAAGGCAAGACCAGAACTAATGGGTGGAAGCATGTTAAAGAGAGATGCAACCTAGAAGGAAGGATTTTCTGACAATGAGAACAATCAGTGGAACAACTTGCCTCCTGGAGGTGTTAGTGCTCCATTGCTGGAGGTTTTTCAAAATATTTAAGATTGTAACACGTATTCTTAATTTGATCGGTTCAATTCCCTCTTACCAGGGTTGAAGCGATATCTTCCAGATTATTTTCAAGAGCAAGCCAGAGGGGAGGGTTCCCCTTCTCATCCGGCACAGACATGTCTGCTCCTCTAGTGCAGATTGCATCAACTACCAAGGGCAACTGGTTTTTGATAGCTAATTGAAGGGCTGTCTCACCATCTTGAGTCCTGCAATAAAGGCAATATAAAATCTATTTCTTAGATCTTTACATCTGGCAGGAAATTTTTACTACTCAACGCTTGGTTAATATAATCACCGTTCCACCCCTTAATTGGCTTTCCCTCTGGGATCACAAACATGTGTTTATTAAAACAAGAGTTTATTAAAAAGTGCAGAACTGCACTTTTGTAGTGATACAGAAGGGGGGAAATTATTGTACGGGTTAGGAGCAAGGAGTAATCACATTAAATAGCTCTTTAATTAGACCTTATCCTTTTATTGGGAGGTGACTTTCAAAACCTTTCAAAAACCCGGTAAATATTTTGCTCTCAAAACAGTGGCAGACCCCATCAAAGAATGTGTAATGAGTTCTCCTCATTGTCTAAAAAGCAGTAAAAAAAAGTTAAACATTAAATTCTCCATGTTTTTTATAATTATCATTTTGACTAGGTCAGGGGTAGGCAACCTCGGCTCTTTTATGACTCGTGGACTTCAACTCCCAGAATTCCTGAGCCAGCATAGCTGGCTCAGGAATTCTGGGAGTTTAGTTTAGTTTTAGTTTTATTCGATTTATATACCGCCCTTTTCCTGAAGGACTCAGGGCAGTGTACAGGGCAAATTAAAAAATACAATATGCAAATTAAAATACGATTAAATTAATAGCCCCAACACATTAAAATTGGATGAAGTTGAAGTCCACAAGTCATAAAAGAGCCGAGGTTGCCTACCCCTGGACTAGGTAGTTTGGAGAACATGCATGGAGAACTATTGTATATTTGCTGTTCTTGAAAATGAAAGGTCCATCTGCCCACACTAACTGCTCTATAAAGAATGAGTTGTGCTCCCAGATTTCATACACATTCCTGCCCGTCCACCACAAATTACCCAAGGCCTTTGCAACAGACAATGCCAGAGATTAAACGTGGAGCCTTCTTCAATTAAAACAAGTGCTAACCCTAACCTTTAGTTAATTCTGTATTTTATATTGAAATTCTAGTTAAAAATTCTTTGTATCTCTTGCCTGAGCAGGAGACCTGGATTCCTGGTCCTGGCCTCTAGTGTTTTGTCTTTTGGCATGTAAGAACTAACTCAATAATGCACACATCCCTACAAATTTTCAATGGGGAACAAAAGAAATAGTATATCCATTGGACTACCTTAATAACCTAAGCATATTTTTTTTAAAAAAACAAAACGACTTTCTGGCAAAAAGCCGCTTCTGGAAAATTCTGGCTTGTGTAATATTATTGCCTCAGTTACTGAATCTCTCGATGAAAACAAAAAATATGCATTCACAGCTACAAAAAATAATACCATTTTAAAAGCACTTTTAAAAATGAGCCCCTCCCAGAATGACTTAATGTCCAGGGCATGAAGAGAGCCAAAAGGCTCAAGTCAGCTATGACAGAGTTCCCCAACCTTTCTGGCTTGGCGGCCCAGAAGGAAAGGGACCAACAGAAAAATGTGCATGACGGCAGTGCTAGCATGTGCACCCATGTGCAAGTGGGCCACACACACCCATGGCACACGTGCTGGCGCCTGCACAAACGGACCGCTGGCGCCCGTGTGACACTGGTGACAGTGCTAGCGCCCCCCACGCATGCACAAATGGGGTTGCTAGTGCCCGCACGGCGGTGCTACTGTGAGTGGGGCGGGGCTCGCCAGCTATTCCCGGGGCCTGGTGGCCAATAGGCCGTGGCCTGGTACTGGGCCACAGACCACAAGTTGGGGACCCCTGAGTTATGAGAAATGCTTTGATATTTAACCAGCAGGCAATTAATTTAACCTCAGATACTTGGAGCCCAAAAACTGAATTCTGAAAACCTGCCAGGAGTTTCTTGCAAATACAGAAGTAATAACCGCCTCTTATTACCTGGCGCTGATATTGGCTTGATGCTCCAGGAGGAACAGGGCACTCTTGCTATCCTGTCTCTGTATCGCCATGTGTAGCAGAGTCTGTCCGTTTGACATTGTGTCATTGATGGAGGCCCCAGAGCCCAGGAGCTGAGCTGCGATCGTGTGCATACCTAATGAGAAAAGGGGCAATGTATATATGCATTTATGATATTTTTAACCTTGTTCCTTTTTTCTAAGATAGCTTCCCAGTCCAGGTTTTCAAGAATGTTCTAAGATGTACTTTACTTGGTAGCTATTTTTATTATTTTAAATTCAGCAACAGCCTAGAACCCTCCAGATGTTTAGGGATACATGATAGCTAGATTTTGCATGCTCAAGCTCAGCTTACCTAAAAAGTACAGAATTAGCAGATTATTTTGCACCTAAGACCTAAATTCACATATAGATCCTGTTAGCTCTCTAGATGCCTCTAGATCACGGCTCCCCAACCCCTGGACTGTGGACCGCTACCGAGCTGCCGAAGTGAGGGGGAGAGTGTGCGAAGCTTCATTTGCATATGCACAGTATTTAGGTTGCATACCCAAAAACATTCCACCTGCTGCCACTGAAGCTGCCGCTGCTGTCAGTCTACAGAACCGAAAAAGTTGAGGACCCCTGCTCTAGATGCTCCCAAAAGCTGCCATTGAATTTTAATTTTTAAGAGGAAACTTTTGTGTGTTTGTAAAATCATGAACTGTATTTAATTGAAATTTTAATGAAATTTAAATGAAAACAATTTTTGTTTCTATCCTGGTAGCCTCCTCCTTTTTTGGCCCTGATCACATCAGCTTTTTAGGATGTATTCTTGCCCCCAAGTGCCTCGGCTTGCAAAAATTAAGAGTTTCAAAGAACACACTAGTAAACACGTACTGAGCCACTACTTGTAAAGAATAAAGGGTGGGTGATCATATGAAATAAGTAAACCTCCTGTGTATTTGAAAACAGAATTTAAAAATACCACGTTGGATAGTGCTGTAAACTCCCTTTAATTTCAACTGAGAGAGCAAAGAAGTGGAATCTTTCTTGGTGAATTTTTTGAAAGTATTTTCAAAAGAATTAACTTTGCCTGGATTATATCTTTAATTTCTAAAAAAAATGCTTTATTTTATTTTGCAAAATAAAGCTTCCTCAACCTATTGTATCATGCTTGTTTGAAACCTTACCTGTCCACAATGCTAATCCCAGCACAGTTTGATCTCTAGAGTCCTTGAGACTGAAGTCTGGAATGATCTGCAAGTTGTTGGTCGCATGGAGAGCGTTAGCTTAAAAAACAAAAAGTAAAAATCAGGTTTCTTTGAACATGCTGATATAACTTTCTAAAGTATGTTGTAATTACAATTTCCCAAACCCTTAGCCAAAATCCATAGCATCCTTGCTCAACCCGGAATCCTCCAGATCTATTAGTCTTTAATTTTCATAATCTGTGATTCAACCATCATAAAGGTCATCCTGGTTGAGAATTCTGGGTTTTGCAGTCCCAATCTACCTGGATGGAGCCAGTCTGAGAAAGGCTACATAAGATCCTGTTGCTTTAAATGATCAGATCAGACTGCTTTTTGAACACTAGCTTCCATTTTACTTTTACAGCTGGGAATTCTAGAACTTATAGGTAGTCCTTGACTTACAAACACAACTGGAACCAGAATTTCCATTGTTAAGCAAGATGGTGATGAGTTGAACCATATGATTCATAATCATAATAGTAAAGTTGGAAGGGACCTTGGAGGTCATCTAGTCCAACCCCCTGCTCAGGCAGGAACCCTATACCATTTCAGACAAATGGCTGTCCAGTCTCTTCTTAAAAACTTCCCAGTGTTGGAGCATTCACAGCTTCTGGAGGCAGGTTGTTCCACTGGTTAATTGTTCTAACTGTCAGGAAGTTTCTCCTTAGTTCTAGGTTGCTTCTCTCCTTGATTAGTTTCCATCCGTTGCTTCTTATCCTGTCTTCGGGCACTTTGGACAATAGATTGACTCCCTCTACTTTGTGGCAGCCCCTGAGATATTGGAACACTGCTATCATGTCACCCCTAGTCCTTCTCTTCATTAAACTAGACATACCCAATTCCAGCAGCCATTCCTTATATGTTTTAGCCTCCAGACCTCTAATCATCTTTGTTGCTCTTCTCTGTACTCTTTCTAGAGTCTCAACATCTTTTTTACAATGTGGTGACCAAAACTGGATGCAGTATTCCAAGTGTGGCCTTACCAAGGTATTGTAAAGTGGCATTAATACTTCACGTGATCTTGATTCTATCCCTCTGTTAATGCAGCCTAGCACTCTGTTGGCTTTTTTGGCAGCTGCAGCACACTGCTGGCTCATATTGAAGTGATTGTCCACTAGGACTCCGAGATCCCTCTCACATTTAACAATTGTAGTGATTTGCTTAGTTGTGTCATAAAACTGGGTATGACTCATTTAACAACTGTCTTCCTTTGCAACAGGAATTCTGGTCCCAATTATAGTCGTAAGTTGAATACTACCTACACGTGGTTCTACTTTTGCGATCTTTTCTCTCCACAAAAAAGAATTGAGGGCACTCCTTCAACCATAAAGGTTGTTTACCTCTGCTCTAGATCAAGTAGTTAGAGATCTCCTGTTAGGGGCCCCAAATTCTCTCATTTACAGAGACAACAAGTATAAATTCCCAGTTTCCAATTTGATTTGTCTGAAATAGTATAGGGCAGGGGTAGGCAACCTCGGCTCTTTTATGACTCATGGACTTCAACTCCCAGAATTCCTGAGTCAGCATGGCTGACTCAGGAATTCTGGGAGTTGAAGTCCATGAGTCATAAAAGAGCCGAGGTTGCCTACCCCTGGTATAGGGTTTCCTGCTTGAGCAGGAAATCGGACTAGAAGATCTCCAAGGTCCCTTTCAACTCTGTTATTCTGTTATTTTCATCACCTTCTCAGATTTCTCCTCTTGGTTCTTTTCTTTAACTCTCAAGAGAACCTCTTCCAGGTGACCCTTTTCCTACTCCTTGGTCTTATTCATTCTAACTCTAATGCTTTCCAGTGAGCAACTCCTTACCTAAAGTTGACTGAACATCCTACCTTTTTGCTCCAGGATGATCGATACCACATCTGGGTGGTTATAGGCTATTGCCATATGAAGAGGAGTTTGCAAACTAACACTATCCGCAGTGCCAGGCATGACAGTCCCCTTTGGGGCAGGGGCAGCTTTCTCTGTCTGGATATTAGGGTTCGCTCCTTGTTGCAGCAACTCAGCTGTGAGATTGGCTAGACCATGCTGGCAGGCTGTGTGCAGCGGTGTTTCACCCTTGAACAGAAAAAGAGTTGGAGAAATGAAAGGCATCGGCTGGGAGAATGGGAGAGAAAAACTCCTGACTTTTCAGAGCTAAGCAGCCCAGACCTCAAGTATCACATGATGATTGTGTCAACAGTAAGCTATCATCAATCCAATCTGAGTCTGGGATGAATTGTTTCTGAAGGCAGGCATGAGTTCATCTGATTGTATGGCCTTCTATACCACCCTCCCCTAATCCCCTTCAAAAAAAAAACCCTACCATACTGGGCTTCACACCAGAGAAACAATGATATTCTTAGCGGCAGCCTTGGATTCTCCACGGCCAGTTAAAGGCAGCCAGTCTATCATACAGATAGTCCTCAACTTACAACCATAATTGAATCTGAAAGTATGGTCATAAATTGTGCCACTTGTGTAAGGTGGGTCGTCACATGACCAACTCAACTTTACGACTTTTTGGTCACAGTCCTTAAGCAACCACGGCAACTGTAAAACAAACATCGCAGTTGTAAAGTAAACCCATTTTCTGCAATGGGCATTTTTTTGTTGGAAAGAAGAAATAAAACACCAATTCCTGGCAAAAAAAATGTCATAAATTGTGGTCATCTGATTGCAGACCACTGCAAATAGTACTAAATGGTTGTCAAGCACCCAAAATGCAAACATGAAACTGCAGGGGAGACAGCCATCGTTGAAATTTCGAAGCCAGATATGGGTACCTTTTGGGGGGGCTGTCGTAACTCTGAACAGTCACTAAGCGACTGGTCATAATTCAAAGGCTACTTGTAATGCACAAGAAATTGAAAGGAAACAAGCGAGGTTACTTGAATTGTTTTCATCCCACCCGGTCATAATTAAAAAACTCAGTAATTTATGGATTTCTACCTAAACTATTTTCTTCCTCCTCTCCCTTTTTCTTGTTCACTGTATCTGTTAACGTATAAACATTTATACATTATACACTTAATGTATAAATGCACACACTTTTTTTATTATTCAGATCAGAATGCCATTCAAGGAATCTTGCTGAAGGATGAACAATGCAAATTATACAGGCAGACATATTGCTAAGGAAATAAATTTAATTGCCCTGGATGGTCTCACATATGATCCGGGTCGCTCAGGAGATCCCTTATAAAGATGGCAAGATAAGAAGTTTCAGAAGCTTTATCACTTCATAGTTAAAGAATTAAATGCTTGGGTCTTTTGATTGTTGATTACAAGATGTGACTGAGGATAAAATTAAGGCATATTATCTATTCTCTAACAACAATACAAGTAATCTTCAAGTTACGATCACAATTTATTTATTTATTTATTTATTTATTTGGTTTATATACCGCCCTACTCCCAAAGGACTCAGGGCGGTTTACAAGGCAAAATTTAAAAACAATACAATATAAAATTAAAATTAAATTAAATTAAGTCTAGCCGCAAAAAAATTAAAATCACAATTTAAAAACATTAAACCCCTCAGTCCAGACCAGATAGCTCAAAGAGCCAGGTTTTTAGGTCCTGGCGAAATGAACGAAGGTCGGGGGCAGTCCGGAGTTCCGTTGGCAGTTGATTCCATAGGGCAGGCGCACCCACAGAGAACGCCCTGCCCCTGGGGATCGCTCGTCGGCAATCCTTGACTGGTGGTACCCTGAGGAGGCCCTCCCTGTGGGAGCGCACAGGACGATGGGAAATTGATGCTGGCAGCAGGTGCTCCCTTAGATAATCCGGGCCCATGCCATTTAGGGCTTTATAGGTCATCACCAGCACCTTGAATCTCACCCGGAGGGCAACTGGAAGCCAATGCAGCTCGCGGAGAAGAGGTGTTACATGGGAGTATCGGGAGACTCCCATCACAACTCGCGTGGCTGCATTCTGCACCAGCTGAAGCCTCCGAGTGGTCCTCAGGGGCAGCCCCATGTAGAGAGCATTGCAGTAGTCTAGCCGGGAGGTCACGAGCGCATGGGTGACTGTGCGTAGGGCATCTCGGTCCAGATAGGGCAGTAACTGGTGCACCAGGCGAACCTTTGAACAATTGAGCCCAAAATTTCTGTTGCTAAATGAGACAGTTGTTAAGTGGCTTTTGCCCGATTTTACAACCTTCCTTGCCACAGTTGTTAAATGAATGACTGCAGTTGTTAAGATAATAACATTGTTTTTAAGTGAATCTGGCTTCCTTATTGACTTTGATGGTCAGGTCGCAAAAGGGGATCGTATGACTCCAGGACACAGCAACTGTCGTAAATGAGTCAGTTGCCAAGCATCTGGATTTTGATCAGGTGACCATGGGAATGCCGCAGTGGTCACAGGTATGAAAAACAGACACGTCACTTTTTTCAGAATCGTTGTAAGTTCAAGCAGTCACTAAATAAACTGTTGTAAGTTGAGGACTACCTTTATTTTTACCATTGCATTTTGCAATAAGAGCTTCCATGTTATTGATCCATATCCCATGACATGGTACAAAAGGAACTGCATTGAAAATTACTTCGGGACAGACCATTCACACTCATTTGCATGCAATATTCCTTTCTCCAGACCTACCCATTTATTCCTGTGATCAACTGTGGCCCCATGGGTGGCTAGGAAGAGTGCTGCAGCTTCATTTTCGGCCCCCGCAGCCCTCTGTAGCAAACAGCTTCCTAAAAGCAACCACCAACAAGCAGAGAAAATTAGAGCAGCGAGTACGAATTCAACCAGCCCTCCCCGCTAAGCCTCACTTTTCAATTTCTTGCCATTCTTGCCCTCTCTTACCTGTCACTGTATCTGGAGCATCAGTATCGCTCCCTCGTTGGATGAGTTTGGCGGCAAAGCTGTTCTCATCAAAGGAACTGCCGTTCTCCACCAGGACATCCTCAAAAGGGTTGACAGATGGGTCAGAAGACATGGTAATATATTGAACCGCAAGCCATAGGGCGGTACTTCCTTCGTGGTCCTTCAGTTCCAGATCAAGTCTAAGAAGAACCACGGAGTCTTTATTTTCCATTGTGCTGGAGAGATGGTCTTTGTTCCAACACAGTGAAAATCAGGACCTTCTACTATTAGGAGAGTGTTTGTCCCCGAATCTCACCTATTTACTGGGCTTTCATTGGCTACATTTTGCATTTTCTACCTTCCAGAGAAAGTAACCAAAGATTATCAGACAAAATTACTGACTTATAAGATTAATTGTTATTAGAGTTTCTGATAAATGCAAGTAATTCTTCCAGGCTGTAACCTAATTGTAACAAATAGCTCTTAACAACTTTATTTAAAATAACAGTCCAACAGATAAACCTTCCTCAACTTGTCCATATTTTGTTGGCTTCCACAAACTTACTGTTTGCACTGCAGCAGCTGACTGAATACTTGGTCATTTCTCACAACAATAGATGAGTGCAAAGGAGTTCTAAGGAAGGAAGAAAGGAAAAGTTATTTCAAATGCGAGGTCATAAAAGCAACCTGCCATAATGTAGAAGCCCCAACTCATCTGTAGAGAGAACTAGGGACTTCTCCTTCATTTAGCTCTAATGGCTTCAGTTTTATTTATATCCTGACTACTTAAAAATACACTATCTCTAAATATTGTTCAGAAGACAGGCAATTTATTTTAGATTTATGTTTCAACAAGATCCTTCTTGCCATTCAATGTTTGACATGCCATCCATGTTATTTTTTTATTTATTCATTTATTTAGGAAACTTGTATGGCCACCTATTTGCTCACAATGACTCTAGGCAGCTTACAAGAAACAGAAACACAGTATAGAAAGTAATTTTTTTAAAAAAAAATTAACAGGTTAACTGTACTCCCATTTTTAACTCATGCAGCCTCCTTCTGATATTTCATTTTTAGCCATAATACTGACTCTCAAGTAACTTCCCATTATCCAGGGATGAGAGTCAAATCATGTATAAGTGGTCCTCCACTTATGACTGTAATGGAGCCTGTCCATTACGGTTCTAAGTTGTGACCATCATAACACTGGTCACTACATTGTCAGACCCATTTTACGATCTTTTTTTGTGGTGGCCATTAAGCAACTCTGGCAATTGTAAAGCAAACCCATTGTTTGCTATGGGCTGCTTTTGCCAAAAATTGGCAAACTTTTCAGCAAAAATGTTGCAGAATGCAGTCACATGCCCCAAGATACTGTGAACACCTGTAAATGCAGCCAATAGCACCCAACATGTGGTTATGTAACTGGGGGTGTATGGCCACCAGAAATTCAGAACCGGGTCGTAGACAGCTTTGAGGAGTCCACTGTAATCAAGCAGTTACTAGGCAAACGTTGATAAGTTGAGGACTACCTATATTGTGCAATCTTTAAGCAATACTGAATTAGTTATTATGTAAAGTCATTAGGAACTTTATGAACAATGTATAATTGTAGGTACAACCCCTACAATGACCTAAACTATCTTTAAGAAATTGTATCTAACCTCTTTTTGGGATCCCTCCCCAAAATCTCAGTGGACTTTTAAATAGCAAATATAAACCTATAGTAAATATTGATAAAGCATGCTAATTGGTTTTCCTTCAATTCCAGATAAAGTCTGGGAAGGATAGCATCTTATGCTGAAAAGCTTTCTGGAGCCACCATATTAGAATTAAGGCTTTGATCCAAGGTAATGAAAATCAAGCCTTTGTATTACTGAGATTCAGTTCAACATAGAGCAAATGGCTTTGCTAACGGAAGGTGCCAAATTCAATCCCCAGCACCTCGCAACTTAAATCATGTAAGGATCGCTGTGTCCAAAGAACTTGGGATCCTGTCTGAATGAGAACTGTGAAACAGTGAGCTACATGGACTTATTAACTGATATTCTGCAACAGCCTTGAGCAGTCCGAATGGAGAAAACTGCTACAAATGTGTGGATTCCAATTCCCATAATTTCTCTGTAATGTTGAGAATGCTGGGATTTAGCAGATACTTCTGGAGGATGTTCAGGCTGGGAAAAGCTTCAAATGTTCAAATCAACCTCATGAGTAACAGTCACAAGTACAAAGACAGCAGGCTACCCAATAGTCACCTTCCTCGACTATCTTGCATGTTGGGATTGGCTCCTGCCCTTAGCAGGGACTCGGCAATCTGCGCAATCTCCGATATTACTTCCGATTTGTGCTTCTTGGAGTTATAGGATGCCACAAGATGCAGGGGAGTTTCTTGATCTCCCAGTGTTGCAGCATTCACCCGGGCACCATTTTTAATCAGGAAATTAGCAGCAAACCTATCTCCTTTTGAGCAGGGAAAAAACGATGACAAATATCTCAACATGTGAAGTAAAAGTCATTGTCCCTCCCCACCTTTCCCTCACATTCAAAACCAAACACTGAAAATCATTTTCTGCAAACTAAGGAATTAGCTAGGTACATATAGACTAGTTTCCTAATAAAGAAAAGCTCTTCCATTAAGACTCATAATAAAAATATATATTCCTGTATACAGACATATCCCAGTGAAAGATAAAAGGAGTTATAAAAAAAGAGTAAATAATCTTGACTATTGAAAGGCCCTTGAAGCAGACCATTTAGATAGAAAGGGAGACTATACTTTAGATTACGGTACTTAAGATTATATTTTAGGCTTCTTGGAACTATGTCCTGGGTCCCACATTACACCCACAGTAGGACTATCCACGTTTCAGTGACCAGAAGCTGCCCTCAGTATCACGGTTTGTATGTCTTAAATCTATGCTAAACTTATTTAAGGATTACACTGCATGTTTCTGAAAATACTGCCAACTTTCAGCGATCAATGTCATTAAAATATGAGAGTGGTTGAAAAGATTTGAAGACTTACCCCTACAGTAAGCCATAGTTTTTTCAACCATGATTTATTGACTGTTCTACAACTGGGATCTCACAACACACTGAACCAAAGACAATGAACTATCTTATAGTTTAGCCATAGCCCAGCTATGCGTTAACTTTGCAGTAAAGGCAGATTAACTCAGCAAGAGCCTGATTACAGCTTTATGATCATGATGCCAGCTCTGTGTACGGCAAAAGTTGAAAGAGACAGAAATCACACATGCAGGGAAGGAGGAAGTGCTGAATATATCTCTGAATCCATTATGAACCTTCTTCCCTTGGCAATTCAATTTTCCTGGACACAGGCAATGGGACAAAAGGGACAAAACATCAGCATTACGCAAGATAACACTGGCAGTAGAGGGCACAATTGTTGTTGTTGTTGTTGTTAGTTGCGAAGTCGTGTCCGACCCATCGCGACCCTATGGACAATGTTCCTCCAGGCCTTCCTGTCCTCTACCATCTTCTGGAGTCCATTTAAGCTCACGCCTACTGCTTCAGTGACTCCATCCAGCCACCTCATTCTCTGTCGTCCCCTTCTTCTATTGCCCTCGATCTTTCCCAGCATTAGGCTCTTCTCCAGTGAGTCCTCCCTTCTCATTAGATGGCCAAAGTATTTGAGTTTTAGCTTCAGGATCTGGCCTTCTAAAGAGCAGTCAGGGTTGATCTCCTCTAGGAAGAGGGCACAAAGCAACCAGCAAAGACAATTTCCCTGTGTTTGTGTATATACTGTTTCTTCTGTCCCTTATAGCTTTCTCAGCCTGCCAAAGGGAGAATCTTTCAAACTGGCATAACACCAGAGGGATGTGTAAAACATGGGCAAACTCTCAAAACAGGCTTTCCTAAAGATTTTAATGAAGTCAGACTAGGAAAATCTGGACCAGAGTGTCTTAGATGGAGACAGCTGGGAGCCAGGAACAGAAGCAAAAGAATGTTTTAACAGGAAAAAAAAAGAGGAAAGTATCTCTGCATGTTTTCAGTTTTCACTCATCCACAGCTTAATGAACAAGTAGTATGTAAAGCAACACTAGAAATGCCTGTGCATCCCAGTCCAGAAGAAGACATTTAGGGAGGGCGGAGGGCATATTTCTGCCATGAATCAGGTACGGTTTGTGCAAGTTGTTCAAACAGCCACAGTCCTTGGCCTGGCCAAGAAAAGACTGGGAAAAATAGAGCAAGGGAACTTCAACTGCACGTAGACAATCAGGACGTGAGAAGTGCTGAGTTCCCAAGCAAACCCTCACTCTTTCTCTTGTGGTCCTGCCCATAACTGGAAACGGACAGTGTGGTTCCCCTTCATTTAAGCAGCAAGTTGAACAGTTGCACTAATAGGTTTATCACTGTGAAAAATAAACTGGGAACAAGATCCCTCTGGTGTTCCCTCCACTGACAGCGTCCACGAACTGAAAAACAAATTATATACAAAAACCCACTCTAGGCTTGCCTTTGCATCCCAGCCCCTTTCAGTGGGAACCCTGGCCAAAATGGCTGCCAACTGATACTATAGAGCCACAAAGAGATCCAATGGAAGTGACAATGGGAAGCTGTTTCTGCAACCTTAGTATAGTAAGAAAAAAAGCTAATCCCTGCAATCAGTGGAGGGAAGAACAAGATGCCCCAAGCGCCACAATTTCAAACTCCAGCACTGCTATCACAGTCAAACTCCTAACCCTCTGATGAGGAGCACAAACTCTGGTGAACTGCTAAGCCAAAATGAAAGAGCACTTAATGAGGACTACATTTGATAATATCTATGCATGCTCCTTACATACAAGCATTTTGTACTATACATCAAAATAGAGAAGTGTAATTTTCTTTCAAAAGAAGGTAAATATAAGTGTTCCAGGAAAATGTTGCAGGATCTAATCTGAGTCAGTCACAGGAACAAAGGTTTATTCTTCCAAGCTTTTGGTATGGAGGGCTGGCTATTAAGTCATTGGTTGTTGTTTCCTTGTGCTGCTGCGTCCTCAGCTCCTAAGTACCTGATAGACTAGTGGTAAATCAGCCCTCCTATTAACTGATAAGGGGCCCATTTCCCAGGCTTCACTCATTTCTCTGGCTGTTTTTATTCCTGCTTGGCCAACAATCATAGTAGCTGCAAAATTGAATGCATGTCCTTATGCATTGCAATGTGAGGCTAGCAATGAGTTCGGGTCTCCTTGTCTAACCATTCACTCATGAGCCATCAAAACTCTAATTAACAACTAAAAGCTACACACCACCAGCAACCATATAAATACAACTCCTAGAACAGTCTAGTACACATTCTGGATAGATAGATAGATGTACCCTAATGATGGGCTCCAGCATGAGCCTGAAAGCTTGAAAGAATAAATCTTTGTTCCCGGTGAGACTAAGATTGGATCCAGCAATTTTCCTTTTTTACATCCAAAGGGAGCATGCTTTATTTTATTTTATTTTTTGCTACTAAAGGCAGGATGGGGATGGTATGACAATGGCACAATTATATCAATAGAAGAGATACCATAACATTTTTCAGCCTTTGAGGTTGCGGATCTGAACCAAATTGATTCCACTGGCAGTCTAATATATCTCTTCTAAAGTTTCCTGAACAACCAGAAAAAGAATAAAAATAGTAAAAACAAGACTGCCGACAATAGATACTTTGCTGCTGATGCTTGACAGTATGTTCATAGTGGGCACACACTACGATTCAGATGCTTTTCATTTTCTATAGGCATTTAGCTCAGGGGCAGAACAGAAGATGCTTCCCCACTGTCAGAAAACGATGTAATTCAAGATGTTCCTGCTCTGTTCTTTTGCTCTCAGTGTCATGGCAACCAATTCCTATCTGACCATACTAGTTCTCAACAGAGTTTTCCTCTTGCACACTAAAAACTTAGGATATACAAACACCACACATTGTGCAAAGCTCCGGGGAGGTGAGTTTTTTTCGGTTTACGAAACACCATCTTAAAATAAAGTGCAATATAACATCTGGCATTAGCCCAGGGACTTCTCATGGTCATAACAAGAGACCTTAAATTAGAGAAGCTTTCCCAGCTATGCAATGGGCACTGCTATGGAGAGCCTCCCGGGGTTGAGGTTCACTGTCAGCAAATGCATACAATTCTGTATGCAAAACAATGGAGGACCAAGGTCCATTGGAGAACAGACACAGCAGGAATAAGAGGGAAAGCAGCAGGAAGAGAGGAGTGCTATGTTGGCCATTTTCCCTACAAATGAACCTCAGGTTTGGTAAGGTGGAAAGTCTTTGGTGACTGATAGAATTTGGGCATTCATGAAAACTCCCTCATTCTTCACTGTACCCCACCAGAAGAGGGACATTGCCCCCAACTCTAAAACATAACCTTCTATACTCCATCCTAGGTTAGCTAGATCCCTCGTATATTTGTAAGGGTAGTTGGATCAATTCAAGTCCAAGCTTGATTCACATCCAAGCCCAAGACAGATGATACTGTGTTGTGTTTACAAAGGTTCCTAAGCATTGCCCAAACTCCAGGTTCAAAATCATGAAGGGCTACTTTATATTAGATGTATTTACATTCTGAGGACCTGGACACACATGCATATATCCCCCAAGCCATACAGAAGTTATCCAATAAATATTTCTAATGTCAAGGAAGGAAATGAGTTAATATCAGATGAGTGTAATCCCTCATAGGGGTGGAGTCTTCCAGGATCACCCACTGCTTCTGCTTTAAAATTGCTCACCCCATTACCTATGTAGACCAGAAGAAAGGAATCTGTATATGGTACAAGTAGTCCTTGACTTACAACTATTTGTTTAATGACTGTTCAAAGTTACAACAGCACTGAAAAAAGTGATTAGGACAGATTTTCACACTTATGACTGTTGCAGCATCCCCGTGGTCACATGATCAGAATTTGGATACTTGGCAACTGGTTCATATTTATGACGGTTGCAGTGTCCTGGAGTCGTGTGATCATTTTTCTGACCTTCTGACAAGCAAAGTCAATGGGGAAGCCCGGTTGATTTTACAACTGTGTTATTAACTTAACTGCAGTGATTCACCTGTCAAGAAAGGTCATAAAATGGGGCAAAACTCAATAACTGTCTCATTTAGCAACATAAAGCTTGGTCTCACGTGTGGTTGAAAGTCAAGGACTATCTATACTAAAACCCAATTCGGTCTTAAAAGAAGTGAGATTATATTAAGCCAAAATGCAATCATATGAACTTAACATCACTTTTAACCTTGCATGATATATGAAACCTTGTGCAATAAACCATAGTTAAGCAAAATGTCTTATCACATTATTGAACAGAGCAATAGTTACTCTGAATTCCTAGTGATTTGTCTGTTGAGAAATTCAAAGGCCTGCAACTATTAAATTCAACCCATCCTGATCTGTATAAGCATCTTTACCCCTATGAATTGCTTTGTGCAACAAACTCCAGCCTTTCTTGTCCACCATATCCACATCTGCTTTGTGATTCACCAAGGTAGTTGCAATGCTTTCCAGCCTTCGACAAAGTGCTAAGTCTAAAGCAAGGTCTCCATTACAATCCAGTTCATTTAACTTTCCAGGCAGCTGCAGGAACAAAAACAGTGGACAGCTATCAACCAGTGTAATAATATCAGGAACAGAAGCAGTTACCAGTATTTTAAACCAGGATTCAAATATTTGTTTCCAAAGGAACAAATAAAGGGAAATCAACAAATGAAGATAAACCAAAAGGGGTGGAATACATTTTTAGATGGGAGAAGCCACAGCTTAACAAAGAAACATATTCCATTTGGCAGATCTACGATTCAGCTAGAGTTCAGAATCACTGACAATCAGAAGGAAGGAGAAAGTGGCTGCATAGATCAATGGCCTCAATATAGAGAACAGCTTTATATAGAACCATGGTGGCACAGTGATTAGAATGCAGTATTGCAGTCTAGTTCTGCTAACTGCCAGCTGCTGGCAGTTCGAGTCTGACCAGCTCAAGGTTGTCTTAGCCTTCCATCTGTCCAAGGTCGATAAAATGAGGCCCCAGATTATTGGGGGCAATATGTTGACTCTATAAACTGCTTAGAGAGGGCTGTGAAGCACTGTGATGTAGTATACAAGTCTAAGTGCTATTGCTATTGCTAAAAGTTCAATTTGATCAGTGTTTAAGATTTGTGGGCTTCAACTCTCAGAATACCCAGTCAGCATTGAATTCTGCACATCTTAAGGAAACATTGAATTTGATTCATTACAAATAAACAAAGCAAAAATCATTAATTTTTATCCTTTAGTTTCTTCATTCTTTTATTAGTGTCAGTTGCTAGCAACTGTTCCCTTTTTAAAAAATACAGAGTGCATGTGCGCTAGAAATAATCCAAAGTTTCATGTCTTATAGATTGTGGAGGCAAGAGCATCTCATCCTCATCTAGGCTATCTGAGGAACCATCTCATCCCAGTCATCCACCGCAAAAGAGGCATGCTGCAGATCCCATCAGTCAAGGAAGTCTGGCTGATGGGATCCAGAAGAACCTCTTTTCTCATGGCTAATGCCATTTGGAACATCATGCCACTAGTGGAAAGATCCACAACCACCCTTTTGGCCTTCTGAAAGGCCTTGAAAACCTGACTCTGCCAATTAACCTGGGGCCCCAATGGGAACGTGACATACTGCAGGTGGTTAATGCACCAAGACCCCACCTCCTTCCTGTGTGCATCTTGCTCCCTTCCTTGCCATCTTTATTAAGCCAATTTTAATGCTAATATTTATTGTTTTAATGTTTTACCATGTTGCTTTTATTTAGTTGTAAGCCACCCAGAGTCACCTCTAGGCAAGATGGGCAGCATATAAATTAAATAATAAATGAATCCTACCTGTGAATCCATTTCAATAAGGTATAGGAAAACAACATCTTCTCTCTCCACTTTAATAGCTTTGTGTAAAGGGAAATCCGTTTTAGATTTGATCATTTTATACAAGAGCTGAGCACTCATGCTACTGAAGTCTTCTTTCCTCAAATCATCCTGCAAAGCATTAGGAAAAAAAAGATACAATTTTATCTCGATTTCAATAAAACATTATCCTAGTCTTCCAAATCATCCTATAAATGAGAATGGCCACTGAACAATTTTGACCGTGAATTCAGAATTGAACTGCCAATGTATTTGGAAGGCACAAGATTTTTTTTACAGCAGAGATCTGATTAATAGTTTAGTGAGAATTACTAAAAAGGCAAGAAACAATTCTAAGCATCTGTTCATCTCAGAAAATGGAAATATCTATCCTTTTAAGAAACATGTCTCAACCTGGAAGCAGATGGATGACAATATCCAGTTTTCTCAATTTTACAAACAACATCAAGTTAGATCAGGGGAAGGCAACCTTGGCTCTTTTATGACTCGTGGACTTCAACTCCCAGAATTCCTGAGCCATGCTGGCTCAGGAATTCTGGGAATTGAAGTCCACGAGTCATAAAAGAGCCAAGGTTGCCTACCCCTGAGTTAGATCAACCTATAAACTCACAAAGAATGACATCCGAGGAATTATATTGTGCTTTCAAGACAAAATACAATGGCAGTATCAACACTGCAACAATCTTGGCTAAAGCCATTTTTTTCTTCATTTTTGGTTGCCACAGTACTGGGACGGGGGAATGAGTAGTTTTAAGGTTAGACTAAACAATAAATTGTCCTGTGGGAACCAAGGTCATTGCTGCCTGACCTTTGGCGGGCTGAGCCTTCCATTAAAAAGTATTCTATTGCGGAACATGGATAATTACATAGTGCTGAGGTGGGAAGTTCAACTTTAACGCTTGGGAGGGAACTCCAGACTTGATTTCACTTTTAACTGTGCCGATACTTTGTAGCCAATAAATATGTTCTTTAAGGAAACCTCTTGCCTTGGAATTCTGCTTTTACTGGTCTCATCTATTGGAACCATGACAGGCAGAGGGATATCTCTACGTTTATATGGCATGGGGGAAAACCAAGAATTAGATATAAATTACTGCAAGATGCTAAGGAAAGAGGGGGCTAGGGCTTACCCGATTTGAAACTGTATTTTGATGCTTGCTGTTTGGTTTGGTTAAAAGAATGGGTGAACCTTCAGGATAAGAGGCTACTGGAGCTAGGCGGCCATGAATCAAGGTTTGGTTGGCATGGTTACCATTTTACTAGACGTGCCATTTTGAGTGTGTGGAATAAACATAAAACAAGGTTCTCTATGAAGGTGCCACTTTGGGTTTCCCCAGAAGCAGCCTTTTTTAGAAAAGAGATGGTGATGAGACCAAATTGGTGGACCTATGGTAAAATAATATCTCTTAATTTGGGTGAGCCTACCCTCAAATCCAAGGAGAAGGTAGAATCAGAAGGTCACATTTGCCATTGGTTTACATATATGCAATTGAAAGAAAGATTTAAGTTGGATAAAAAGAATCATGGGTTTAATTTTGTTAAAAATGAACTGGAAAACCTACTATGCAGTACTGATGAACATATTATTGCTAAAATTTATAAAATGTTATTGGTTTTAAATCTGGAAAATGAACCAGTAAAACATTGTGATTCAGCGGGCAAGGAATTTTGGGTACAATATAATGCTTGAACAATGGGAAAATATGTGGAATAAAGGATTAAAATTTACATTAAATTATAATTTATTTATTTATTTGTTTGTTTGTTTGTTTGTTTTATATACCACCCTTCTCCCGAGGGACTCGGGGCGGTGTACAGAGCAACGTATGTATACAGTTAAACAATATTAAAAACAAATGAACCCCAAGAGCTGTCAGGCCAGGCCGGCCTGTTGGAACAGGTAAGTTTTTAAGTCACGCCGGAAGGTGCGAAGGTCGGGGGCCAACCGGATATCGGTAGGCAAGCTGTTCCAGAGGGTTGGCGCACCCACTGAGAATGCCCTCCCCCTGGGGGCCACCAGCCAGCATTCTTTGGCCGGTGGCACTCTGAGGAGGCCCTCTCTGTGGGAGCGCACAGGACGGTGCGGTGTTGACGTACCATTGATATTTAACACCGGACAAGTCATCAAAAATGTACAAAGGCATTTCAAATGAACGTTGGAAATGTAAAGGGACTTTTTACCATTTATGGTGTATATTTATTGCCCTGTACACCGCCCTGAGTCCTTCGGGAGAAGGGCGGTATAAAAATATAATAAATAAATAAAAATAAATAAACTAACTGTACTGATTAAAGAAAAGAATACAAACACTTTTATTGCCATGTGGAAACAGCTTCTAGACTTTATTTATTTATTTTATTTTATTTTATTATATTTGTATACCGCCCTTCTCCCGAAGGACTCAGGGTGGTGAACAGGGCAATACATGTTAAAAAACAAGAATACAAAAGCTAAAAAAGATTAAACAAGATGCCCAAAAACTATAACAATAAGTTAGTAAGTTAAAATACATAAAAAACAATAAAACCCAAACCCATCACCCATCAGGCCAGGCCGGCTTGTTCGAACAGGTAAGTCTTTAGATCGCGCCGGAAGGAGCGAAGGTCGGGGTGGGGAAAAAATGAAATTTTGATTTAGGGTTTTACCAATTAGATAGACTTGATGTTATTGAAATGGCTAGCTTATATTATTTTGCAAAAGTAAAAAGTTGAGGTTTGACGCTGATACTTTGCTTCACCAAAGCAAGTCGGAAGTCAATGCCTTATTTTTTCTTTTCTCTTCCCTACCTCACTTCTCTATTCCCTTGCCCCTTCCCCATCTCTTCTGCTATTTACTTTTGTATTTTCATTGTATCATATACTATAAACTAATACAACTTTATACAAAAAAAAGACAAAATACAAAACATGACAAAGTAACGGCACTAATTAAGGAACTCCTGAGTCACAATATGTGCTGTGGTGTAAGAAGACTACAAAGACTGTCTTACATAGTAACCATTTTCAATTAGAAATCTTGAAGACTAGCTATAAAAGTACTGTACTTTAATTTCTCCACAATAGAACCAGAGCTTGCGGGGGGGGGGGGGGGAAAGAATGTGTAAAATTTCTTGCTTTGAAAGGAAGAAAACCCCTCCCTTGAGTCACTAAAACTTCTTTCCTAAAGAAAACCAGTGTTGTAGTTTTGTACACAAGTTTCCCTAGGGCTTGGATCACAGTTCTAAGAACATCTGCCCATATTTCATCATCCCAAACTGCTAGCATATTTATCTGAAGACAGCGTGCAGGCTGATGTTCTTTAAATGAGGCATCTTCTCCCATGCCACAAAACGTTTTCACAGAAGAAAACAGTTTTGAACTAAGCTGCAATTCAGTAATGACAGGCCAGAACTTCATGTTTTCAATGCAAACAGCACGTTTGTTGCTAATGCTATGACTCCTATTTTAAGTAGCCAGTCACCACTCGTATGAGGGAAGAAACTGCTGGTCCTTCGTGTAAAAATAAAACTTCTCAGGACATGAAAAGGTAGGACATGATAGAAGAAGTTAAGCTAAACAATCTCTCTCTCTAACATGCTGGCTTGTTCCATACAAGGATGTTCTCTCTTTTTGTTTTTATCCACAAGAGCATTCCCAGTAAGATCTTTGTTTTGGGATACAGAATAGACTATTGGCACAAAGCAAGGTTCACAAAAAAAAATAAGCTGTGTGACAACAATTAAACATACCAATACCTTAGCATAATTTCAGTTTACACAGAACTTGCATAGAACATGGATAACAGCTACACTAATAATTAGAAGTAAAAAATAAGAATGCAAATCCTCAAATATCTTTTTGAAGAGATCTCTTAATGCTTACCCAATGATTAGCAATTATCTCAGCACAGTAGTTCATTAAAGTGCTGGCATTCAGCTCTTCTGCTGTTTGATAGAAGCGGATACAATTCCTTACATTTACAAGTGACATGACTCCTTTTTCACACCTATCAAGACAGCAAATACAAGAGGATCAGCAAGAACTAGTCCCAGAAAAAAAAAGTAAACAGAAAAGACATCATGGTATGAAACCAGCAGGAAGAACAATTTCATATTGCATTATTAGAATTGAATCCAAATTCCTTCTTGGCCTAGATCAGTTATTATTTTTCCAGGGCATTATGGAAGCCAGATTCAAAATAAATCGGAGCCCAAAACCAATTCCAAGCAATGTTTTCCAATTTGTTTTGAACACAAGAAAATAATAGCAGTTAATTAACTCAGAAATGTTTAAATTGTAGCACACCAAGAAGGAAAAGGGTCAAAAAGAGTCTGGGAGTAACTTTTTTGACTAACAAATTTTATTAAAAGATACATATAAGTTTTTGTGAACCATAGCTTATTTCAACAGATGCATAAAATGCCTAGACCAATATAGGATTTGTGAGGTAAAAGTGAGGGGACATCAGGATAGTTATCCAGATGCAGGTTATATTTGAGATAGATTTAAAACACCTTTTCAATTAACAAATGTAATGTGTTAAAAACCCTTGTATTTGTTGAGATCTTCAAACATGATCTGATTTTTAAAAAATGTACATGATTTCAGCAACCTTTCACTCCATTGTGTGGTTAAAAGTCCCATTCCCCACCCCCCAAACAGTTACTTTGAGGTATTTTAGGCACTTAGTCAACCCTGTTGGCATTTATAGTCTTTTACAGTATCCAGTCACAGGACCATGATTTACAATATTTTTTTTGCCAGAAACTGGTGTTTCCTTCTGGTTACCAGAAAAAAATATCCACTGCGGACAATGCATTCACTTAATGACTGTGGTGTTTGTTTTATGACCTCAGCAAAAAAAGATCATAAAATAGGGCACAATCACCTGGTGACTTGTCTAATGATGAACACAACTTACAACCGTAATTCTGGACTCAATTATGGTCATAAGTTGAAGACTAACTGTAAAGACATAAGAAATTTACAGGTACCATAAACAGGATACATAATATTTATATTACAAACTTTATCTGTTTTGTAGCTTTATTCTATTTTATGAAATTATTATACATTATATATTTCATGTTTATACCTATGTGTTTAGTTACATATATCAAGAGGAATAAGAACTTAAGACACAGAATGACAAGTTAATCAAGTTAATGGTAAAGTTATATGGATTACCTATGCAAAAGTGAAACACTTTTAACATTAAGATTTAACACTAAGCTAAGGACATCCAAGTCCCAACAATTCTGGATATTTTACATTCTAACAAGACCAGAACAGCAGCAAAAAACCCCACAAGGAATGTGTGTCCAGAAAAAGTAAAAACATACAAATAGAACAAAAACATTTAAAAGAGCTCACCAGTCACCATTCTGCAAGGTTTGGGAAAATAGATATATCTTTAATGCCTTCTAGAATGTCATCTTGTTGAGACTCTTATGAATCTCTGGGAATGCCAGACGCCAGCACAGCAACATATTAGGCACATTCCCAAAACCCCACTAGATGGCATTTTTTAACTGAAAAAATGGTATCGGTATTCTGTTAAATTTTATTAGACAGGAAGAAATTATAGGAGATAGCTGGTCCCTCAAATAATCAAGTGATTTTACAGATGGCAACCAGCACCTTAAAATGCACTCGGAAGCCATCAGGCCACCAGTTCAGCTCCCAAAACAGAGGTGTTACATGGACATATAGTAGCATCTCTTAAAACTGCCTATGACAAACAATATAAAACAAATATAGACTAAAAGTGCTCAGTAGACCAAACAATCTAGATTATAAAGCGTAGTGAGCTAAGAATTTCTTTGGTTATTGTGAAAGGACTTAGGGTCCCAACTGGTGAGAATTATTGGCACCAGATGTGGAACATTAGATGTGTAATTGTTAATTTTTAATGGAATAATAGATTTCTTTATTATTTATTGTGTTATTGCTGTTGCTCTCTGTGCACTGTCCAGACTCTTTTTAAGATTGAGGAACATTTAACACACACCCCTCCAAATTATCCCTTAAGATAATTTTACAAACCAAACCACATCTGAGGAAAACCATAAAAATACTGTCCCAAATTTTTGATATGGGAAATATGAAAATAAGAGGATTGATTTGAATAAACCTTTAGCTATATAAATGTAATTAATATTGAGAAAATCATAACTAATAGAGATAATTCAAATACTGATGGGAAATCAAACCTTAACAACAGCACAAAAAACAGGATATTGATTAATGAAGACATTATTGATTTACGAACTGATATTGTTATTTGTATGATATTAGTAAAATGTGATGAAGATGCTTATATCTAACTTAGTATACATTAACAGTACCCAAAATTATAATGGTGTAATGAGGGGGAAATGGAAAAAATATGGAGAAGAAAGGAGGATCAGGGAAAAAATACTGGATTGTGTAGTATTGAAAAATTTATATTGAAGAAGTTAATGTTGAATATTTGAACCCAGACATGTTGTTTACTAAGCACTATAGACTGTAATTTTTTTAAAATAAATTTTTTTATTAAAAAAAGGAATCCACTACTGTTCCAAATAGATAGTTCCATTGCTTAATAGCTATTTTCAGCAAGAAATTCCTTCTAATATTCAGCTTGAATATCCTTTCCTTTCCTTTTAATCCAACAGTTCTCATTCTGCTAACAGCTTCAAGAGAGAAGTGAACTATCCTCTCAACATAACCTCATCCACAAAATTTGGCCTCATACAATCAGCCAAATGATCAATACATCAGCTCCACAACTTAATAGCCTCTTTGGAAAATTCCTGTTTGCTTGCTCTGACTCCCTGGTGCCTGACCCGTTAGTAAAAATAGACCAGTATGCTATGATGAACTAAGGATGGGGAGACCGAAGTTCTAGTCTGCTGTCAAATCCCAGAGCAGCTGGCAAAATAACAATAATTGACATTGGACAAAATAGCCATGCCATGCTAATTAAAATAGAGGCACCACAACTCATTCAGAAGCTTGCCTTTCCCTGAGGAGTTGCAGCTGAAACCTGTTTGCTACTTTCATCAGCTCTGTCAGGAATACATCGTCTTCTCGCAGCTCCAGCTCATCTGTGTAAATCCAACGCAGCATTGCCATGGCCACCTCAGGATCAGCGTCTGGCGGAAGAGCATCAATTATTTTATTCCTATGGGGAGAAACACTGTTTTGCTTTGCAAAAGAGTAGCTTTAACACCCATCAATAAGGAAACAATAGGTAAAATTCAGACTTCTGACCAGTGCCAATCAGCACAAGTCTTCACTCAACCAACCCAAGGAAGAAACACTGGCACAGACACAGATCAGACTGTAACCGAATATGCTATTTTTGGCTTTGGCAGCTCTATGATTCCAAGCAATTGTGGCTTACTGAGAAAACCATGTTAAAAAAAAGTTGTTGGCTTAGCACAGGTGAACCCAACCAATGTCAACACAAATAGACTTATCAACAGGTGATTTGTAAAGATGAGTTTTAAGAGGAAGATCAGCTAGGTCTCTATTATTGCAGATAATGAATCTCAAGTGATCGAATTACAGATAGTCCTCAACTTACAACAGTTCATTTAGTGACTGTTTATAAAGTTACAACAGTACTGAAAAAAATGTGACTTATGACAGTTTTTCACACTTATGACCATTGTACAACCCCCATGGTCACACGATCAAAATTCATATGCTTGGCAACTGGTTCATATTTATGACTGTTGCAGTGCCCTGGGGTCACATGATTCCCTTTTGCGACCTTCTGACAAGCAAATCAATGGGGAAGCCAGATTCGCTTAACAACCATTTTTTATTTATTTATTTATTTTAATTCCATTTATATCCTGCCCTTCTCCGAAGACTCAGGGCGGCTTACAAGCTTAGCAGTAGCAGCAGCTACTGGTTAGCAGCAGCTAACCATGTTACTAACTTACCAAATGCAATGATTCACTTAACAACTGTGGCAAGAAAAGTTGTAAAACGGGGCAAAACTCACTTAAATGTTTCGCTTCGCAATATAAGTTTTGAACTCAATTGTGATCGTAACTCGAGGACTACCTGTGTGCAGTTTTATATAAAATATGATAATGTTTCACCCCGGAGGTACCCGATGCTCCATTCCCTGACCCTCAGGATTTCCCTGGGCCTTGGCCTGCTTTGAAGCAGGCCACTCAACCATGCAAGGGAGCCTAAAGAAAGGATCAGCAGGCAGGGAAACCTTGGCAGGCCATCAGGGGGCTGGATGGGAAGTAGGCCTCAGCATACAGACTGTAACTACATTCTTTAAACTACTTTACATGGCTGAGTGGGCAGCTTCGAAGCAGGCTGAGGCTTGTGGGACTCAGTGGGATAGGTGGGGGGGGGGCAATGCAGCGTCCCTGTAGTCAATCCTAAGAGTGGAAAATGGCAGGGGTACTCAAGTGGCCGTAACTCTGAAACTGGGTTGTACATACCTTTAGGGAAAGAGGTCTGTTGTAACTTTGAACAGTTGCTAAGCAACCAGTTGTAAGTCAAGGATTATTTGTAGTCTATTATGTTGTGGGAATTCAGCCACAGAAAAAGGTTTATTGATAAATAAAAATAAGGATGCTCTATTCTTATCAGGATGCAACTAAAAAAACCTAAACAATAATCTAATTCCATAGTCTGTTCAGCAATCTCTTTTACTGATGACACTATTATTTGATTAATCCTTTTATAGCTAAGGAAAAAAGTATAACCTTTGGCTAGAATATTACACATATTGCTATGAAAAATTTAAAAATACATAATGATACATGATACATCATGATAATAATAACATAATGATGATGATGATGATGATGTTGGAAGGGACCTTGGAGATTTCCTAGTCCAACCCCATTCAGGCAGGAAACCCTGTAAACCATTTCAGACAAATGATTGTCCAGTCTCTTCTTAAAAATTTTCAGTGTTGGAGCATTCACTGCCTCTGGAGGCAGGTTGTTCCACTAAGGAGCCTTGGTGGAGCAGTGGGCTAATGCCTCCTTAAGTAACACCAGCTGCCTGCAATTAGTGCAGGTTCGAGTCCCACCAGGCTCAAGGTTGACTCAGCCTTCCATCCTTCCGAGGTAGGTAAAATGAGGACCCAGATTGTTGGGGGCAATTAAGCTGACTTTGTAATAATGCCGCTTGGTGTGTGTGTGAAAGCCCTAATAAGCAGGCATATACATAGAATGAAGGCTACTGCTAAGCTTGTAAGCCGCCCTGAGTCTTCGGAGAAGGGCGGGATATAAATGGAATTAAAATTAAATTAAATTAAATTAAATTAATTAATTGTTCTGTCAGGAAATTTCTCCTTAGTTCTAGGTTGCTTTTGCTCTTTGATTAGTTTCCATCCGTTGCTTCTTGTCCTGCCTTCAGGTGCTTTGGAGAATAGCTTGACTCCCTCTTCTTTGTGGCAGCCCCTGAGATATTGGAACACTGCTATCATGTCACCCCTCGTCCTTCTCTTCATTAAACTAGACAGACCCGGCGCAGATCCCGGTTGGCCCCCTGGTTTACCAAGGAGCTCCGGGAGATGAAGCGCCGGAAAAGACGCCTAGAGAGCTGTTGGAGATCCAGTGGGTCTGAATCTGATCAAACACAGCTAAGAACTTATCTGAAGTCTTACCTAGTGGTGATGGAAGCGGCAAAGCGTGTTTACTTTTCCGCTCTCATTGCGTCCGCAGATAACTGCCCAGCTGCATTGTTCAGAGTGACCCGCTCCCTGTTTAACCAGGGACCGAGGGATGACCCCTTGCAAGGTAGGGCTGAGGAATTTGTACAGTATCTGCAGGACAAAATCAGTCAGATCCGGACAGGCCTGGACTCCGACTGGGCGGAATTCGGCAAAGTGGAGGGGGCAGGTCTTGAGGATTCCATTTGGGGTGAGTTTGACCCTGTGACTCTGGATAATGTGGACAGGATCATGGGTAAACTGAGCGCTACCACTTGTTTACTCAACCCATGTCCCTCCTGGTTGGTTTCGGCCACCTGGGAGGTGACAGGGGGCTGGCTCCAGGCAGTTGTCAACGCTTCTTTGATAGAGGGTATCTTCCCCTCCACCTCGAAAGAGGCGGTGGTAAGGCCCCTCCTCAAGAAGCCTGCCCTGGACACGGCCTCGTTGAATAACTACCGTCCTGTCTCCAACCTTCGCTTTGTAGCGAAGGTTGTTGAGAGTGTGGTGGCGCGTCAGTTCCCGCAATTCCTGGAGGAAGCGGACTATCTGGACCCGTACCAGTCCGGTTTCAGGCCCAGCTACAGCACAGAAACAACATTGGTCGCACTGGTTGATGACCTCTGTTGGGCCCGGGACAGGCCCGGGGTACTTGCGAGACCACCTGCTGCCATTGTCAACCTCCAATCGCCTGGTTCGCTCCCACAGAATTGGCCTCCTCAGGGTGCCGTCTGCCAGGCAATGCCGGCTGGCGACCTCCAGGGGGAGAGCTTTCTCTGTGGGCGCACCGACCCTCTGGAACGAACTACCTCCGGAGCTGCGGATGGCCCCTGACCTTCGGTCCTTCCGCCGTGACCTGAAGACTTGGTTGTTTCAACAAGCAGATCTGGACTGACAATGTATTTTAATTAGATTTTACTGGATCTTAAATTGTCATTTTATCTTTGTATTTACTAGTTTAATTCTTTTTAAACTTTTCATTTCATGTTTTTTCTTTTTTAATTTTTATTGTTGTGAGCCGCCCTGAGTCCTTAGGGAGAAGGGCAGCATATAAATTTAAGTAAATAAATAAATAAATACCCAATTCCGGCAACCGTTCCTTATATGTTTTAGCCTCCAGTCCCCTAGTCATCTTTGTTGCTCTTCTCTGTACTCTTTCTAGAGTCTCAACATCTTTTTTTACACCCTGATGACCAAAACTGGATGCAGTATTCCAGGTGTGGCCTTACCAAGGCATTGTAAAGTGGTATTAGTACTTCACGTGATCTTGACTCTATCCCTCTGTTAATGCAGCCTAGCACTGTGTTGGCTTTTTTGGCAGCTGCAGCACACTGCTCTCTCAATTGCTACTATTGAGCAAGGTACCACCTATACTGTACCTGTGCATTTGGTTTTTCTTCCCTAAAAGTAGAACCTTACTTATTTCACCATTGAATTTCATTTTGTTAGATAGTGCCCAGTGTTCAAGTCTGTCCAGATCCTCCTGTATTTCTTAAGCCTATCTTCTGGAGTATTGGCTATTCCTGCTAGCTTGGTGTCGTCTGCAAATTTGATGAGTTGCCCATCTATCCCCTCATCCAAATTATTAAGATGTTGAAGAGCACTGGGCCCAGAACAGAGCCCTGGGCACCCAACCTAACACTTCCATGTAGATGCAGTTCCACTGAGGACCACACACTGAGTAGAGCCAGTCAGCCACCTACAAATCCATATGGTGGTGATGCCGTCTAACCCACATTTTTCTATCTTATCAAAAAGTAGGTTGTGGTCTACTTTATCAAATGCCTTACTGAAGTCCAAGTAAATTATATCCACAGCATTCCTCTGGTCCACTAATTTTTCACCTGGTCAAAGAATGCAATAAGTTTTGTCTGGCATGATGTATTTTTGCCAAACTCATGTTGGCTTTTGGTAATGACTTTGTTTGCCTCTAGGTGTTCACTGATTCATTGCTTGATTATCTTTTCCAGAATCTTCCCAAGTACTGAGGTCAAGCTGATAGGTCTGTAGTTTCCTGGATCCATTTTCCCCACTTTTTTGAAGATAGGAACTACATCAGCTCTTTTCCAGTCTTCTGGTAGATCCAGAATCTTTGACAGATATAGTTCAGTGGTTCTGAGATCACATCTGCTAGTTCCTTCAGAACCTTGGGGTGTAATCCATCTGGTCCTTGTGATTTGAATTCATCTAGGGTGGAAAAGAGCTCACTTTTCTTGCCTATCTTAACTTGTGTTTCTAATCTGCCTCTTTTTACTTCCCATCCCTTTTTTGTTATATCATTTTTTTTCAAATTGTCAAGTTGAAGTGAAGTTTGCCCTCTTTTGATAGATTTATAAACAATCTTGGACCTTCTCATACTGAAGAGTGGGGCATTAATAAATAAAAATGTTGTCAGGAGAGCTCTATTTTTAAAATATTGATTTAGTTTATGGTATTCCCTGTCCAATGTTGTACAAATTCTCAGAGCCTACAGATCCAATTATAGACATTAACAAAATGTGTGACAAAATTCTGATTTAATATTGCTTTAGTTTAACATGTTAAAATGATGTGTACATCTGCAAAGTAGTAAGGCATGAGTAGTATAGTACTGTCTTGTGAATTAACAAATGCCTTTTATTCCTTGCTTTTATGCTTCTTTGTCAGATTTTTAAGCTGCAAGATTTGTTAACTATGAGGTAAACATACCTCACAATATGTTTACTAAATATACATTTAGAAATATCCAAAATGAATATATAAACAGATTCTCATTACTTATGCCTCCACAGTTACTCTTTTAAGGCCAAGATCTTAATGATGTAAAGAACTGAAAGAGCTGTTGGCATTTACTTTTCAGGGGTGAAAAGCAGTATATGATAACACTGTTTGCTGTGAACTATTAGAAATTAACACAAGATGGGGCCAGCCCATGAACCTCAGAAACTAATAATAGCAATACTATTAATGATATTTATAACTGTTGCAAGATGAATGCTGGCTGTGTGGCCACCTTCTAAAAAGCAGAGCAGTCTGGCTGAATTACTAATATTAGAAGGGGTCTTACAGCCAGGGGCATATGGGACAAGACAGCCATAAAAACATGCTACCTTTTTATGAGGTTTAATAAGGAGTCCTTGTTCAAATACCCCAAAGGCATTACAATCCCTGATATTATTATGTCCCTGTTCACTGCCCTGAGTCCTTCGGGAGAAGGGCGGTATACAAATCAAATAAAATAAATAAATAAATAAATTATTTGACTGGTCCTCTTCAACTCTCTCCATTCATCTTATTTCAACACCAGAAAATAGGCTATAAGCAAGTGACATTGATGTGAAAATACTTCAAATTCCTATTTTCATGGGGATTAGACTAGCAAATTGGGGTAGCAGATCCTATCAGAAAAAAGGATAGGGCCTAATTAAAATCTGCAGTTGGCTATATACATGCACCCCTTTTGGACATCACTTGCTCTCAGCCCAATATATTTTGTGCATCTATTTAAAAAATGGGTGAGGAAAAAATTATTAATTTTACCAGTAAATTGCTTCAAGGAAAACACATATTGGGTAGCCGCTCAGAATAGGTATTTATAACAGTGTTTAGTCTGATTCACAAAACCACACAAAATTATGACAGAGCCATAAACACTCAAGAGAGGCCGCTTAGGAGCAATTACATCTAATGCTCTTATCATCTCTGAATTCCAGAGCTTGGTTAGGTATGTGGTAGAACTGCTTTCCAGACTATCAGGAAGACAACAAAATGCCTGCTGGATATCAGTCAGATCCTAATTGCTATGACTTCATTTCAGAAGTCATAGGTACCAGCAAGTTGGATGGTAATGAAGAAAAAAAATAACTTTGAACAAAGACAGATTATACTGTCTTCTATCTTCAAATTATTATCCATTTGATCTAACATAAACACCATATCCATCAAATGGTTGCTTACAAGAGTCAAATGTGGATTTGGGTTTGCCTCGCCATCCTATATGAACCCAGCCACTGTAGATTGTAGCTTGGTGTGTTGTGTGAACAAGGGTGGCTTATTGTGAAGGGGGAACCCCACTGTCCTAGCCTACTCAGTTAACAATGGAGCTGAAAAGGAATTTAAACATACGGTAGGTCTGTACTAGACCAAGTCACATGCATTAGAACTGTAACTCAATCAGCATAAAGCTTTTAGAATATCTGGGTTATACTAAAACAGCCCTCATTGCACCTCAACAGGGGCTTTTCCTGAAATAAATTACAAAATGCTGGGGGCAGGGAATCCCAATAAAATCCCATATCTATTTATTCAGGAGTACATTTTAGGGCAGGGGTAGGCAACCTTGGCTCTTTTATGACTTGTGGACTTCCAACTCCCAGAATTCCTGAGCCAGCCATAGTTCTTCTGTGGACTGGGGGGGGGGGAAATGTGGGTTCACATGCTGCCTGCATCCCGTGGATGGGGTTTCGCTTGTTTGCGTGGCCCAGTTTCTGGCATGCCGGGGCCCAGTGCCGGTCCACGAACCGGGGGGTTGGGGACCCCTGCTTTGGAAGAAGTATTCGAATTTAGAATCTGATTTGGCATCTGTGAACATTTCACAACACAACAACTTAATATACTTTTTTTATAGTTATGGAAGATCAGAGTAGTGAAAATTTCAAATACCCTTTACATAGGCTTTAATAATTTTATGACACACAAATTATATGCCATTATTACTAATTTTAGCAGACGTTAATGGTTGTGCTATTTGGGGGAATGTAAATTATATACCACTATTACTAATTTTAGCAGACAGAATAGAATAGAGCTGGAAAGGACCATGGAGGTCCAGCTCTAGCAGGAGAACCTATACCATTTCAGACTGTCTAGTCTCTTAAAAACCTCCAGTGATTGAGCGCCCACGTTTTCTGGAGGCAAGCTGTTCCACTGGTTAATTGTCCTCACTGTTGGAAGTTTCTCTTTAATTTCAGGTTGCTTCTCTCTTTAATCAGTTTCCAATTAGTTTCTTGTCCTGCTCTTTGGTGCTTTAGAGAATAGTTTGACCCCCTCTTCTTTGTGGTAGCCCCTCAAATACTGAAATATTGCTATCATGTCTCCCCTATTTCTTCTTTTCTTTAGACTAGCTAAACCCAATTCCTGCAGCCGTTCTTCATATGTTTTAGTCTCCAGGCCTTGGATCATCTTAGTTGCTCTTCTCTGAATTTTTTCCAAACTCTCAACATCTTTTTTGTGATATGGTGACCAAAATTGGCTGCAGTATTCCAGGTGTGGTCTTACTAGGGTTTTATGAAGCGGTACTAATACTTTGTATGATCTTGATTCCATGCCTCTGTTTATACAACCCAGGACTGTATTAGTTTTTTTAGCTGCTGCTGCACACTGCTGATTCACAGTCAAGTGATCATCCACTAAGACTCCAAGGTCTCTCTCACAGTTACTGTTTTTGAGCCAGGTCTCACCTTATCTGTATTTATACCTTTGATTTTTCCTGCCTAAATGTAAAATTTTGCTTTTCTCCACATTAAAGTTCATTTTGTTGGATAGTGCCCATTATTCAAGTTTGTCAAGACCTTTTTGGATCCTGAGCTTGTCTTCTGGGGTGTTGGCTATTCCTGACAGTTTAGTGTCATCTGCAAATTTGATGAGTTTCCCTTCTATTCCCTCATCTAAGTCATTGATGAAGATATTGAAGAGTACTAGGCCAAAGACGGAGCCTTGTGGTACCACACTGCTTACTTCTCTCCATGTGGATGTAGTGCCATTGAGGACTACTCGTTGAGTAGTTTGTCAGCCAGCTACAAATCCATCTGGTGGTGATGTTGTCTATTCCGCCTGTTTGTAGCTTACCAAGAAGTAGGAGGGGTCTACTTTGTGAAATACCTTACTGAAATCTAAGTATACTACGTCAACGGCATTTCGCTAGTCTATTAATTTAGTCACTTTATCAAAGAATGAAATAAGATTGGTTTGGCATGATCTGTTTTTAACAAATCCGTGCTGACTACTAGTTATAACTTTAATAATAATAATAATAATAATAATAATAATAATAAGAATAAGAATAAGAATAAGAATAAGAATAAGTTGGAAGGGACCTTGGAGGTCATCTAGTCCAACCCCCTGCTCAGGCAGGAAACCTTATACCATTTCAGGCAAATGGCTGTCCAGTCTCTTCTTAAAAACCTCCAGTGTTGGAGCATTCACCACCTCTGGAGGCAGGTTGTTCCACTGATTAATTGTTGTGATCTACTTTTATCAAATGCCTTACTGAAGTCCAAGTAAATTATATCTACAGCATTCCTCTGGTCCACTAATTTTGTCACTTGGTCAAAGAATGTAATAAGATTTGACTGGCATGATCTGTTTTTGACAAACCCATGTTGACTTTTAGTGATGACTTTGTTTGCATCAAGGTGTTCGCTGATTTGTTGTTTGATTATCTTTTCCAGAATCTTCCCAGGTATTGAGGTCAGGATGATAGGTCTGTAGTTTCCTGGATCTATTTTTTTCCCTTTTTTGAAGATGGGAACTACATCAGCTCTCTTCCAGTCCTCTGGTAGTTCCCCAGTGCTCCAGGATCTTTGAAAAATATAGTTCAGTGGTTCTGAGATCACGTCTGCCAGTTCCTTGAGAACTTTGGGGTGTAATCCATCTGGTCCTGGTGATTTGAACTCGTCTAGGCTGGACAGGTGTTCACTTACCATTTTTTTGCCTATCTTAACTTGCATTTCTATTCTGTTTTTTATGGCACTGGTTTTGGTAGGTTGGACTGTTTTTTCCCTTTGTGTAAAGACAGATACAAAAATAGTTCTGCTTTCTCCCTGTTGCTTGTCACCTTCTTGCCACTTTCCCCCACTAATGGACCAATCATTTCCTTAATTTTTTTTCTTGTTTTTTATATGTTGAAAGAAGCTTTTTTTGTTATTTTTGACTTTGGTCACAAGCCTTAGTTCATTTTGAGCCTTAGCTTTCCTCACTTCATCTTTGCAGGCACGGGCTATTTGCTGATATTCTGACTTAGTTATGTGCCCCTCTTTCCAATTCTTATACTTGTCCTTTTTATCTTTCAATTTATCAGAGAGTTCTTTATGCAGCCCTGCTGGTTTCTTTTGAGAGCTGTTATTTTTCTTCTTTGTTGGTATTGTACTAGACTGGGCCTTTATTATCTCACTTTTCAAAATTTTCCAAGCTTCTTGTTTTCCCCTTTAGGATTCTCATCCATGGAATTCTTCCCATGGTCTCTCTAAGTTTATTGAAATTAGCTCTTTTAAAGTCCAAGACTCTAGTTTGGCTGTGTTCTATTGCTTGTGCCTCCAGAATGTTGAATTCCAATATTGCATTTGTTTGCTTCTAGATGTTAATGATTGTGTTATTTTGGGGAATGTACATGTAAACCTATAAAACTGCCTACCTGAATCTACCAATTACTTAGGATAACTTCAATCTGATTGGTAGTGTATTCATTCTTTATGAGATTAGTGTTGTGGAACCCAATGCATTTTAAGATACAGAGATTTACATTCCTAAGAAAAAAAAAGAAATGGAAAAAAAGTCTTCTGGAATGTTTCTCATTATAGATCAGTTATTTTCAAGCAACAAAACTCTGTTTAACACAGCGTGTTAAAGATTGAAACAGGTAGTCCTCAACGTACAACCATAACTGTTAAGTGAGGTTTGTCTCATTTGATAACCTATTTGCTTCAGCTAAACAAATCACTCCAGTTGTTAAATGAATCATGCAATCATTAAGCAAATCCAGCTTTCCTCACTGACTTTGCTTATTGGAAGCCGGCTGGGAAGGTTACAACAGGTGATCAAACAATCCCAGGACAGTGCAGTTTCCATAAATATATGCCAGTTGCTAAGGGCATGAATTCTGATCGTATTTATTTATTTATTTATTTATTTATTTATTTATTTATTTATTTATTATATTTTTATACCGCCCTTCTCCCGAAGGACTCAGGGCGGTGTACAGGGCAATAAATATAAAAACAAAATACAAAAGTTAAAAAACGATTAAATATTATGCCCAAGTTTAAAACAGTAATTAAAAACATATTTAAACCCCAATCCTAACCCATCAAACCAGGTCAGATTGCTCAAATAAATAAGTTTTTAGATCGCGCCGGAAGGAGCAAATGACCATGGGGATGCTGTAACAGTATGAAAATCAGTCATAAATAACTTTTTTTCAATGTCATGGTAACTTTAAATGGTCACTAAATAAAAGGTTGTAAGTCTGGGACTACATGTACATTAATGTCAGCCTTACAAGATAAACCAGATAGAAATCACAACTAGATGAGCTGATTTTACTTTATATTAAATTACATTGACAAAATCTTGCAAGTCTGAAAGTACAATTATCTCCCCTTCTCCTATACAGCCTGAGAAACTAGGAGTGTCTCTTCTGAGCCTCCTGCCCCAACCACTATCCAGCTGAAGGCTACGCTGTCTCTTATTTGACCATTCCCTTGGTAGCGTCTCTTTGCCCAGTCTCCCAAGACCTTTTCCACATTATAATAAATGGTTTTATTTATGTATTTATTTTTTGCTTGTTTTTATACTGCTTCTCATGCACTCCTTTTCAAGTGGTATATACAAATCATTAGATATAGAAATAAAATTACAATACACTAAAAATTAATAAACATAAAAGCACAGAAATTAAAAAGGTAGGGAGAAAAAAACAGTCTGAAACATTTATGCCCTGAATGGAGAGAGATAGCATAATTCAATACGTTGGCTAGGAAAATATTAAACTACTATCCAGTATGAAGGCTGACATATCCTAAGGTGTTTTAAAATTACTTATTTTATAGCATATATCTCAGCAGTTCTATTTATCTCATTTAAATGTCAGTTCAGAGCATTTCTCTTGAACAGTAGCCTCATCCCAGAATCTAGCTTTTAGGGAAGAGTCATGAATTTTTGACAAGCTTCTCAATCAGGGAGGAAAAAAACAAAACAAAACAGAGAAGTGGCCAAGTACCTAACTTAAGTTTCGACAGAGAAAAATGCTGGAGTTGCAATAGTTGCCTTACAGAATAGACATTGATGCTTTCAGAAAGCAATTGTGAAGACCAACGTAATAATAATCAATCATCTTCAACAACTTGATTTCTTTGCTGTTTCAGAGACTGTTTAATAAGATGAAACAGACAACCATACCTAACACCCATGTCATTAAAATTAAAGAGGTGTAAGCTCCCAATTTAACTGTAACTAAACACTTAGCATGTTTGAAAGACAAATGCTTCATAATTAGAAGATTGAGTACCATTTTTGCAAGCTGAGCATCTCCTCTTGAAGGATAACAATGTAACCTCTTTTCCCAAAGGCATTTTATGTTTTTATTAATATTCCCAAGGCAGTGAATACTCCTCCAATCTCTCACTCACACACAGAACTAACCTGACAGATCTAGCTCATTTGTTGACACTAAGTTGGCCAGACTCCAAGCCTCACTCCGGGCTGCCAATACAAATTTGTGAGCGCTGATGTACCTGTCTCCCACCTTGATCTTCAGGTCACTGACGGAACAGAACAAACATAACTTTGGATTAGATGAGCTGGTATTCTGCTAACTGCAACATCAATTTGGAAGAAATCAGATGAGTCACAGTGGGGACATAGTAAAATATGGGTGATTTTCATGTACTTTGACCTAGTTTTCAGATCTTTATAATGCCTGAGAACCTTAAAGCAACCTCTTCTTTCAGACTGACAAAAAATGTAGACAAGCAAAAAAAAAGAAAAAGAAAAAGGGATGGTAACTAAGGTAATGCTTCTCATTGCTTATTATTTGTAAGCACAAAAATAAGGGCTAAGCCATCCCCACATAAGAAAAACATTGGGAAGTCAAGCAAAATCCCCTTCTCTATTGAGAAAAAAAATATTTTTAAAAGGCTGCATCTCCAGTTAATTCTGGCTATTTTTATTTGTTTGCAAATCTTAAAATAACAAGATGATAGCAATGAGAGTAACTGTAAATCATCACATCTTTTAAAACAAAGATAGTCTTGATTCTCCCCCCCCCCACAAAACACACACAGTTTTCTAAGCACCTCTCACGTATGCCGTCAAATTTCAGCAGCAAGTCTTAAGCTTTTCAGTGGCACAATATTTCTACATTTCTGGCCAAGTGACAGCTCCAAAACTGGCAAGCATTTTCAATAACTTTACTACCCTAACAATAGCACTTAGTCTTACATACTGCCTCATTAGTGCTTTACAGCCCTCTCTAAGCGGTTTACAGTTTCAGCATATTGCCCCTAACAATCTGGATCCTCATTTTACTGGAAAGGATGGAAGGCTGAGCTGGTCAGGATCAAACTCCTGGCAGTGGGCAGAGTTAGTCTGCAATACTGCATACTAACCACTGCACCATCACAGCTCCTTACCATCCACTGTTCACCTGAATCTCTGCAATACAGATATAGTAATCCTACCAAATTTCCCCCTCCAGTGGCTACAAATTCTTGGATTATCATCATATTGTTAATCATGCTCTAATGCTCATGTGGGGAAAACATTTTTTAATTATCAGCCTCTGTCTTTTATTTATTACAAGTAGTCCTCACTTACCAACTGCTTCATTTAGTGATAATTCAAACTTGCAATGATGGAAAAAAATATTGTGACCAATCTTTGCATTTATGATTGTTGCAGCATCCTATAGTCCTATGACTGCCTTTTGGACACTTTGTAACTGGCTTGCAGAGTTAGCAGAGAAGGTGGAAGTAATATCGTAAGTTATGGTCACATGATGTTTTGCTTAGCGACTGTGGCACCTAGTGTCTGACTTCTCTGTTCCAATTGTGATCACTAAGTGAAGACTATATGTATTTCATTTTATTAATATGTCCACCCATTCCACAGCAGTTACTAATCCAGCTTAAAATCACCAATGTAAAATCATATAATAGTAATAACAAAAAGCAATAATAAACAGCATAAAATGGCAGACAGACCATCCAGTGATAAGTCAACCATAAATTAAGAAATCTCATGGAATTACCTAACCCAGCAGTATCCATGCTTAGGTTAAACAACCAGATCTTAAGAGTTTTCTGAAAACCAATGAGACTGGGTGATATGGTGTTTCAAAAGGTAGACACTGCAATAGAAAAAGTCTACTTTCTACATGCCATTCTTAAACAACAAGACCTAGAGTATGCTTTTCCTCTCACTCCCATTGGAGAAGGTAGAAGTAATTGGAGAGAGGCTGTCAGTCAAATATCTTGTCTTAAGCTCAGGTTGGTACTCAATTAACATTCCAAAAAATAGCTCATAATTAAAGATGGGAAGAAAGAAGGTATTGAAAAGAAGGATGTGATAGCAATTTATAAAGAAATTTATCATTTAACATGGAAGAGAAGTGAGGGTGACAACAGTTAATTGTCTAGTTAGCACACCATTTAAAACTAAAATCAATGAAAAAGATCCCCCAATTTGGACAGATATTTTATATGACATAAAAATGCTGAAAACGTACATAACAAAAACACACCAATATAAAATGGAGCTTCTAGTTTTGAAGAGCAAAAAAGATTTGCACACCAAAAGGATAAGTCACTCACAACAAATATTTAATTCAAAATATTTTAACCAGCAAAACAAAGTACATCTGCCTGGCTCAGCATTAAGACAATAGCCATATATGCTGCATTCATGTATTAAGTTTGCAATTGTAATTGTAATTTAAGAACAGCATTTACTGCCGCAGAGCTATGGCCTTCAGACTAATTTCATAAAACTCAAATTTTCTTCAAAATGTATATATGTCTCATGGAAGAGGTGTGTTCAGAGCTATCTGTCATTACCCTGCAGTTTCTTGGGGGAAAAAGAGAGAAGCTGTTCCAGGAAAATTAGAAAGTGTCACACCCACTGTTTAGTTTAGTTTAACCCACAAAATGTTTCTAACAGACTGAAAATACTTCCTGTCCAGCCATTATTTTTACACAACCCACTAGTTATGAAACAGAATTACAGCAAGCTGGCCTTGCCATTAATCCTCGATTCTGCTCATTCTCATGTGTGGAATTCATTTTCAAAAATGCATCCCTCAAGCAAATACACCAAAATCATGTTCAGAACAGCTTGCTAAACGATAAGTCTCAGTCTTTTGACAATATAGCTTGAATTTCATTCCACATCTTGAAACTACATCTAATGCACAAAAGCAACCTAGTTCTTGTGTATTTGTATCTAATTTATAAATTCTATTCAGATAATACATTTTTATGCAGCTCCTCCAAGTTGCATTTATTAGTAGGTCTCTGTGTATTTAATCTAGTTCCTCTATGGTCTTCTAAAGGAAGGGTACACTCATAAATAGAGAGGAAAAATGATTATTCATTATTTTTCCCTAACCACACCCAGTAAAAAGAAAAAGACAGTTAGACGACCATAGTTGGCAATTATGTTAATTAAAAGCTAAAACTAAGAAACTCTGGACATTTAAATGTCAATGAGGACTAGAGATTGTCAGTACTGTAAAGTTTAAAAATTAGTCCATGGAGCTTAATCACATGAATTTGATCATTAACATTCAGAATCAATTAACAAAACTTCTAATCAACTGATAAACCATAATGCACAATGGCTGTGTTTGTATATAATTAAATACCTGGCAGATAAATTCACAATAAATCCTAAGCTTAGTTAGTGATATCCTAACTAAAGGGATGAAGTTTTGTGTATTTGGTTATAGTTTAATGAGTGAACATGAAAAATGGGGTAATTTCATAAAAAGATTTAAGCATGTGATATGAATGCAGCCAATATGCTTATGAGATTCAGAGGGATATATCCAAAAGCAAAGACCTTCAAACTAGATTATAGTCCTCAACTTGTAACCACAATTGGGACCACAATTTCTGTTATTAAGCAAGGCAGTTGTTAATTGAATCATGCCTGATTTTATGACTTTTTTATCACGGCAGTTAAGTGAATCATCACAGCTGTTATATGAATCATGTGATTGTTAAGCAAATCCAGCTTTCTGCATTGACTTTGATTATTGGAAGCTAGGTGGGAAGGTCAGAAATGGTGATCACAGGACCCTGGGATGCTGCAACCACCCTAAACACATGCCAGTTGCCAAATACTGACTTGATTATGGGGCTGCTGCAATGATCACAAGTGTGAGGACTGGTTGTGTGTAACTCGCTTTTTTGAGTGTCACTGTAACTTCAAAGAGTTGCTAAATGAATGGTTGTAAGATGAAAACTACCTGTAGCTTATTACAATCACGATTACAATATTGCTTCACCTACTGAGAAACAAATGGCTCTTAGTGTGTTACAATATATGGACAAGTGAATAAGATACAAAATTTGAATCTTGGGCCAAAAGCGTGCCCACCCCATTGCCGGCAATGGAGAAAAAGTTGCGATACGTTGTGACATGTCACGTGACGTTGCAAGTTTGACACCCCTGACCTATGGTCTTTCTACCATTTTTAGGGAATCTCTTACCTATATTGCTCCTGCTCATACAATTCTGCCACAATGGTAAGCAGTCGACTGATGAAAGAGTCACTGGCATTCTCTTTGTTTGACTGAGCAGCTAGGAGGGTACATTTTCTCTCTGTTTCTGTCAGTTTTTTCTGCAGTTTGACATATTCCTGACGAAGAAGCATCAAGTGTTTTTCCAGTTTTGCCACCTCTTCTGCAAAAATAAGCAAACAAAAAACAAAAAAACACCATATTAGATGGTACAACACATGACTTGCTTGAACAAGTTTAACAGCTAGATTTTTTTCTACGAAGACCATTGAAAGGTAGACAGTACTAGCAAGGTACATGCAAACTAAGATAGTCATGATAATCCATTGGAAACAACAGTCAACATTCATTGCCTGGCACTGCCATTTTTAGGACTGACCCAAATGATTCCAAAGATCATGGAAGTCCAACAATCCTTTAACATTCAGATTACATGTTATGAAAAAAGGAAGAAATGTTTCCACCTTAAATCAAATGTTTCAACTATGAAGTCTCTGGTCTGTACAGACTGCAGAGTCTGTGAGAGTGACTCTGAATATCAGGTTATATTATCATTGTTGATCATGTACTCAGCCAGATGTTTAGATTGTATTAAGTCCCTTCCAAGGACCTAGGATAGGCAGATGTTGTGTTTAATAATATTAAAGATATCATTGCAGGATGTAAGCTGTTCCAAGTAAAACTGCCTTTTGCTGTTAGCTAAGGATGATTTTATCAATTCCAACATTGCTCAAGTGATACTTCAGATGTTCCGGAATTGTATCCCTTTAACAATGATTATTGTTACTTCTCAGCTTTCTACATATAACTCATGGCAGCAAAAATCCAATACTCCTGCCTCCTATTTTCCACACAATAACAACCCTGTGAATTGGGTTAGGCTGTAACTGGCCCAAAGTCACCCAGTCAGTTTTCATGCCAAAAGGAAACCTAAAACCCACAATCTCCTGGTTTCTAGACCAGCACTGTTACGATATTAAATTTAGAACAAAAAAATTGTACAGCGGGCCAGAGCACACAGTTGTAGTTAAGTGCGGGCTCACGCATGAGGCAATCTACACCATGATTGGTTGCTGTGGGTGTAAAGGGGGAGTTTCCCTTTTTCCCGCCTTTTTCTTCTGTGTGCTCTGTATGCTGTTTGATTTAACTCATGACGTTCCTGTGTTCCTGACTATCTTGTCTGCTATAAATGTAAAATATATTTATTTATGTAAAATTACTAGTTTGTATCAGTGTCTTTGACTTCATTTGGACAGCTGCTGTGCAATTCCTTGACAAGCACCTTTACCACTACACCAAACTGGCCTCTTATTATACCTACAATATACCAAGCATTAGTGATAAAAAGAAATGACTGATTCTTATTCTTATTCTCAGCCAATTCTGAAAACATAAAGGTTATTAGGTCTACTCCATCAGCAATGTTAAGGAATTTGTTGTGCAGAGGTCTCCTTGTGCTACCAAAGAGTTGCACAGACAAGGAATGGTACTGAGAGCAGTAAAAGTCACACACAGAAATACACTGAGTTCTAAAAGCAAAAAGTATTTTACTTTGAGGTGGTGTAAGAACAAAAATGCACAGTCAAAAATAAACAGTCCAGGTCATAAACAATAGCAACAGTCCAAGTAGTAATCCAAACTACAAAGTCTTCTTACCGGTCCAGAGGTCAATACACAGTTCAGGTTTACAACAGTAGTAAACCAACAGCAGAGCAAAAACAGTAATAGTAGAGATCAGTGAATTCAGAGAGAGAGAGAAGCTACGTTCCTAGCTTCCTCTTATGGCCATGAGAACACTTACACACCCATTGGCCAATTAACAACTTAAAGACATAGCATTATGGTTAATATATTTTCAACCCAACATTGTAGGCTAACACCATATGCCTAACATTCTCCCCTTTGGGTAGAATAATATATAACTCTTACAATCTTATGCACATTCTTTCACAATTAGCATTGTGTTTCACAGCACTTTGTACCTTCGTAAAATGGTCTGCAATATTTACATCAGATGGACAATACTCTAACTGTATTAATTTATCTTTGACACATTGTCTGACATTTAAATAACGAAGATCAGTATGTTTAGATCTTGTTCTTACTGCAGCACTATTAGCCATCTTTATCGCAGCTTGATTGTCCTCATATACAATAAATGGATCATTTACATTTAAACCCATATCTAACAATAATTGTTTGTACACTAGCAGTTCTGTACATAACACTGATAGACATGAAAATTCAGCCTCCATTGTAGATAAGCTTATGTGTTTTTGTCTAATAGACTTCCATCCAATCAAAGAATCACCCAACATTACAGCCAACCCTGAGGTAGATTTACGACTGTTTGAATCAGAGGCAAAACTCGCATCTGCATATGCAGTAAGGATTAACTCACGATTTGGCTCTAGATATAACGAGTAGTGAATAGTTTGCTTCAAATACCTTAATACTCGTTTAGCTGATTGCCAGTGTCTAACAGTTGGATTATTGTTGTACCTAGCTAATTGATTTACACAGTAAGAAATATCAGGTCTAGACCAATTACTCAGATACATAAGACTTCCTATCAAAGATTGGTACATAGTCTTATCAAATACAGGACTCTCAACATTAGTGTCCTTAAAATCCATAGCCATCGGAGTTTTAGCTGGTTTACACATTTCCATATTGTATCTCTTTAATAACTGAGATATTTTACTGGCTTGTGACACCTTAAAACCCCTATTTGTTTTCACAATATCTAACCCCAAATAGTGGCTAATTTCTCCAAGATTTCTAATTGTGAATTTATTTTGCAATCTTGAAATGATAGTTTGTGCTTCTAACTCAGTTTTTGTTATTATTGCAATATCATCTGTGAATAATAAGAGAAAAGATAATGCTCCATTGTGTTCTCTTCTAAACAAACAAGGATCAGCATTACTGGCTACAAAACCTAATGCACTCAACTCATTAACTATACATTTATTCCACTCATAGCCCGATTGTTTCAATCCATAGAGGCTTTTCTTTAACTCCCAACAATCATGGTCTCTATCACTGGTCAATCCTGGTGGTATTCTTAAATAAATAGTATGTTGCAATGGAGCATGTAGATATGCAGTTTCAACATCTACATGGTTAACCATATATTGGTTTTTAGCCGCCCATACTAAAGCTGCTCTTAAAGTAGTTGCCCTTAGACTGGGTGCAAACACCTCGTCATAATCCTCAGTAGTTTGGGCAAAACCTTGTGCAACCAAACGTGCCTTATGGGTTATAGTTCCATCTACACCCTTCTTTATTTTATATATCCATTTACAACCTATAGCTTGCTCACCAGGTGGCAGTTTTGCTTTCACATAAACCTTAAGATCCTGCAAAGAATTCAACTCCCTGTTCATTGCAGCTTTCCATGATGCTTGTTCCTTTTCAGGATACATCCTGATCTCATCATAGTTAGATGGCTCTACACTAACTTGACATACTATACTAGCTTCATAGCGATCAGGTGGATGTCTGATACGCATTGAACACCAAGGAATTACAGGGCTTTGAATTTCTGTCTCCTTTCCTTCCTCTGATTCATCTATTATCTCCCCTATCTCCTCTTCATCCTTTATATTTACAGGAGATGTATTATCATTACTAGTTACGTTATCAGAGGAGTCCTCAAACACTAGAGGATCAGTATTAACAGCTTCTTGCTCTAACCTATCCCAACCAACGTGCTCAAGGAATTTTGCACTAGCACTGTTATATACATTAGTTGTGCCTCGTTCCCAGAAACGATAGGATCTATGGTTAGCTTCGTAACCTACGAAGTATAATTGCCTAGCCCTATGTTGGCCTTTACTCCTGAGTTGTGCAGGAATGTGGACCCAAGCTGGGGTGCCAAACGTGTGCAGGTAATCAAGGTTTGGTCTTCTACCATGCCATATTGTATATGGTATTTTACCAGTAGAAGTATTAACAACTAAATTCAGAACATGGTTTGCACATTTTGCTGCCTCCCCCCACAGTCTATCTGTTAAGCCTGAATCTCTTAACATAGTTCTCATCATGGCTTGTAACGTTTGCCCACGTCTCTCAACAAAAGCATTATGTTGAGGTCTATAAGGGGCTGAACGTTTATGCTCAATGCCAGCTGATTGTAGCATATCAACAAAATGCTTATTTGTAAATTCAGTGCCATTATCAGTAATTATGCACTGAACCTTTCTCTTTGTTTTTCTCTCCACGAACTTCAGCCAGTTTGCAAATTGTTGGAAAGTGTCTGCCTTTGACTTAAGCAGATAACAAAAACCATATCTAGAGTAGTGGTCCAATATACTTAACATATAGCATGACCCTCCTAAACTTGGTTTCATGGGTCCAATTAACTCAGCAAACACAACTTCCAAAGGAACAGTTGTTTTGAAGCCGTTTATCCTGTTTGCAGGAGTTACCTTGCTCTTTTCCTGATTACAGGTATTGCAATTCAAATACTTACTACATGGCTTCAGTTTAACTCCCTCTACTAATTCCACTGTTTTACGTAGTGAGTTAAAGTTTACATGCCCTAACCGCCTATGCAATAAATGTATACATTCATCATGTGGCTTCTTGTTCTCACATATTGAGTTAGCTTTAACTGTACTAACCTGGTTACTTGTGAGAATGAATAAACCATCTTTCAAATTAGCAGTTACACAGGTTCCATTCCTCTCAATAGTGCATTGCTCCCCTCTGAATGTTACCACAAACCCAACCTTAACCAATTCCCTTACAGATAACAAGTTGAATCTTAGTTTAGGTATATATAACATAGGTAACTGTTCATCAATGCATGGACAATAGGAATTACCTTCACCAGAGGCCTTCATCCTCCAACCGTTGGCTAGTGAAACATATTGGTTGCTGTTTTTCATATTAACAAATCTCTTTTTCACTTTAGTAATGCATTGTGAAGCCCCACTATCAACAACCCACAATCCATTATTTCTGGATGTTGGTTTACCAGAAATAGCCAAACCAATGCTCTTCTTAGCCTTCCCACTGCTATTCACATTCTGTTTTTTACCCTTTCTACAGAATTTGGCTATATGCCCTGTAGCCCCACAAGAATAACATTTCTTGACATTGTAAGCAGTGGAGAATGGCTGCTTCTCTCGTGGCTGTGTCTCTCTCAGCTGGTCTCTGTCACGCCTCCTTCTGGACTCTTCCAGCAGTCTCCCAGTAATGTTAGTCAATGTCAGTTCCTCTCTGGTCAGGACTTCCAAAGAAGAAACATATCCATCATAACTCTCATCCAAAGATGACAGAATAATGTAGACCTGATGCAACTCTGAAAAAATCAGCTCCTTTTCATGAAGCTCTTGAAAAGTTGCCTTCATGTAATTTAAATGGGTCAGCATATCTCCATTCTTCTGCAAACGAGCCCTAAACAGCTTACGTGTAAGGTGTATATGTGCACCCACACTGTCACGAACATAAAGCCTTCGCAAAACATCCCAACACCTAGCAGCAGACTCCTCACCACGAATATGGACAAGCTGCTGGTCATTCAGTGTTAGTCCAATAATGCAAAGAGCTTTCTCATTGCTACGTTTAAAGTCGTCTAACTTCTTTGCATCCTCTTCGTCATCTGGATCCCAAGCAGTAGTATCTGGTGGGTTATTTACAACAGCCCATAGTCCTTCCTTGCGCAAAAGCAAGCAGCATTTTGTGGACCAGGAAACATAGTTTGTCCCATCCAACCGGGTTATCCAGGAGATGCCTGACAACTGTTCTTGTGCCATTTTACACCAAAAAGCTAACACAAACTCAGCTAGGAAAACTGTGTGTACTTACTCTCAGTACAGGCCTGGGCCCATAACCAGTGTTAAGGAATTTGTTGTGCAGAGGTCTCCTTGTGCTACCAAAGAGTTGCACAGACAAGGAATGGTACTGAGAGCAGTAAAAGTCACACACAGAAATACACTGAGTTCTAAAAGCAAAAAGTATTTTACTTTGAGGTGGTGTAAGAACAAAAATGCACAGTCAAAAATAAACAGTCCAGGTCATAAACAATAGCAACAGTCCAAGTAGTAATCCAAACTACAAAGTCTTCTTACCGGTCCAGAGGTCAATACACAGTTCAGGTTTACAACAGTAGTAAACCAACAGCAGAGCAAAAACAGTAATAGTAGAGATCAGTGAATTCAGAGAGAGAGAGAAGCTACGTTCCTAGCTTCCTCTTATGGCCATGAGAACACTTACACACCCATTGGCCAATTAACAACTTAAAGACATAGCATTATGGTTAATATATTTTCAACCCAACATTGTAGGCTAACACCATATGCCTAACATGCAAAATGCATGAACCTAGCTTATTGCGAAGTAGGACCATCAAATGCCTAAACAGAAAAAAATTGAGTGAATTCTATAGGTCTGTTCTATGAATGCAAGGCTATTAATTTGCAAATCTTCAAATTGTCAACCCTCAAAATTAAGAATTTTGAAACCAATATATCAAGTAAGGATAATTCAAGGTTTCCGGAGATTCCAATAATAATAATAATAATAATAATAATAATAATAATAATAATAATAATAATAATAATAATAATAATAATAATAATAATAATAATAATAATAATAATAATAATAAGAAGAAGAAGAAGAAGAAGAAGAAGAAGAAGAAGAAGAAGAAGAAGAAGAAGAAGAAGAAGAAGAAGAAGAAATGACTGAGTCCTTCGGGAGAAGGGCGGTATAAAAATCCAATAAATACAAATACAAATACAAGAAGAAGAAGTAGTAGTAGTAGTAGTAGTAGTAGTTGGGAGGGACCTTGGAGGTCATCTAGTCCAACCCCCTGCTAAGGCAGGAAACCCTATATATCTGATATTCAGGAAACCTGCTTCCTGTCAGATCAATGACAAAATTTAAATTAAGGATGTTCCATATGTACTATATTGGTAGAAGACTCCAGGGCAGAACATTGCTAGTTAAAGAAGTAAAAACCAGGACTGAATTTCTACTGCAATTTCTCCCAATCTCGGGCTATCTGAATATGTTAACAGTGCAATTCTTACAATTCCAATGTAGCAAATTTTACATGTACTTCCAGTACTTTAAAAAAAATGTATCCCTAATAAAACAATCATCTTCCCTATGAGAAAAGACTACACCATTTGGAGATTTTATGCTACAAACTACAGCATGCCATGAAAATGAATATATGAGCAGAATTATATTTTTCCCTACTCTCATGTTCAAATTCAGGATCACCGAACTTATGTATGTTGGGATTCTAGACCAATAAAGGGAATTTTTCCTTCATAATATAAAAAAACCCTCAACCTTGTGCTATCCAGTGTTGTATAAAGGGAACTAAGGCAAATTCATGCAAGGTTCAGTTTAGCAACAATAACTAATCTGAATGGGTATCTACTACCTCTTAAACTGCATATAATAATAATAATAATAATAATAATAATAATAATAATAATAATAATAATAATAATAATAATAATAATAATAATAATAATATAAAGTTGGAAGGGACCTTGGAGGTCATCTAGTCCAACCCCCTGCTCAGGCAGGAAACCCTATACCATTTCAGACAAATGGCTGTCCAATCTCTTCTTAAAGACTTCCAGTGTTGGAGCATTCACAGCTTCTGGAGGCAAGTCGTTCCACTGATTAATTGTTCTAACTGTCAGGAAGTTTCTCCTTAGTTCTAGGTTGCTTCTCTCTCTAGTTAGTTTCCATCCGTTGCTTCTTGTCCTGCCTTCAGGTGCTTTGGAGAATAGCTTGACTCCCTCATCTTTGTGGCAGCCCCTGAGATATTGGAACACTGCTATCATGTCACCCCTCACCCTTCTCTTCATTAAACTACACATACCCAATTCCAGCAACCGTTCCCTATATGTTTTAGCCTCCAGCCCCCTAATCGTCTTGGTTGCTCTTCTCTGTACCCTTTCTAGAGTCTCGACATCTTTTTTACATCGTGGTGACCAAAACTGGATGCAGTATTCCAGGTGTGGCCTTACCAAAGCATTGTAAAGTGGTATTAGTACTTCTTAAGTACTAGTTTCTGTGAAGTGACAAAGATGGGCGGCTATCTTTCTCACATCCGTGTCTGAATTTTCAGAATGAATCCACTTTTGACACTGAATGTTGGATTCCATGGGTCTTTGGCCCGATTCTGTAATGCTCTTAGTTGCAGAAAAGCTAGGAAAATATGTACTTGCTACCTTTCAAAATGCCCCCCCAAATATTAAGCTTAAGAATCATTCCAAAGGAAGAGGCCTTCTGGATCTATATGTATTGGCCCAATAATATAGATGGTGGGAGAGTTCTGCATAAAATGTCAGCCAACTATTCAGCATACCAACCATGTGTGAGGGCAGGTTAGTCAGGGTGCTCAGTTACTGAATCAATTTGCAGTATCTTATGGTGGTAAAGAGACATCACTCTACCCTTTAGCAATTTTCTCTTATAAAACCCAACAACAATAACCATTTCTATCAAGCCCTAGCCACAGCAATATTTTCTTTTTAAAAAATCACAGATATAATATTAACTGCGTTTTGATGCAATGCACCAAAAATTGGGAAAACACAGATGATTTCCTTTATGATTTTTACATCAGTAATATAAAAACTATCAGTATATATAAAATCCTTTTACATAAGCAAAGAAAAATTGCATCACATTAATTAAGTTTCTAAATTCTAGTATTAGAAAATCTACATTGTATAAAAACAGCTCCAAAACCTTTCTAGGCCAATTCTTTCATTTTTAAATGTTATTTCTGAATTACTCAGTAGGGTAAAGATCAAGGTCAATCAGTACAATGAGGATAATGTCCAATACACTATCTTGTTGCAAAGATTAGTGGGGGTAGCAGCAGCTTGTTTCCAATGTGTTCAGGAATCTGAATGAAATACGTGGCCTCGCAATGTTACCCACTTTTGAGATTAAATTTGGAGTAGGAAAGTGGGGGGAGGATGCAATAAGACCTTTGATAAAAAGAGCCAGCTCCAAGGAGACAACCCTACAATAAAACTTAATAAATAAGAATTTCATACTTAGTGCATTCTATGTTCACCATTAGTTGTTAAATAAAGTTATTTAGCAATAACTGGAATACCAGTTTATGTTGTAACCAAACCATAGCCAAACATACCAATTTCAATGGATTGTACCTATCATACTAAGTGACAATGTGAATTAGTCTTAGTCCTGTGTTTTGGTTAAATCCTTTACTGCAGTTTATATAAGGGGTCAGCAATATTTAAAGAAGATTGCTATAAGATATTGCAAAACAAAGCTTAATGTTGACATATTCAATAAACCACAGGTTCAGCATATGATTTGAAGCCAGTCAGCAGTAGATTTTTCCTTTCCTGGCTTTGCTTCTGTGAAATATTGAAGTGGTAAGCAGAATTTATGAGAGCAAAAAAACAAAAGTTTGAAAACTAACCTAGTTCTAACATCCTTACCTTAAAAATGGTAAGCCGCCCAGTTACCTTGTAGGGGAGATGGATGGCATAAATATGTAATAAATAAAAATAAATAACAGGAGGTAAGTCAGTTTGATCCAGTGGTTCTCAACCTGTGGTCCATGGACCCCGGGGGTGGTGGGGTAGTGGTGGTGTCACAATGTTGTCATGAGAGTTCTGCGAAGGCTTGAAGAAATGTTATGATTTAAATCTTACAACTCGGGGATCCGGAGCTATGGTTTGTGGCCACAAAAGGTATTCCCAGGGGGTGAAGAAAAGATTAAGTGGGTTAAGGCACCAGGCTAGAAGCCAGGACAGGACAACTTCTAGTCCTGTTTTAGGCATCAAAGCTGGATGACTTTGGGCCACTTACTCTCTCTCAGCCCATCTCATCTCACAGGGTTGTTGCTGTAGGGAAAATAGGAGGAGAAAGGAATATTGTTTACTGCCTTTTGAGTTATTTATAAAAATAATAAAGGCAAAAAACAAATGAAAAAATAAAACATTATTTTAGAAAGCTTTCTTCCTTAGTGGTCTCTGAATGGCATATATGTTCAACAGTAATTTATGAATAAGAAGAGGCCAGAGAAGTCACTGAGTTCAGCTCCATGCTCAGTTTAAAGCGTCCTCAAAATTTAACGTCTGCCTGAACACATCAAGTCTAGGAAAGCTTTCCTTCTCTTTTGATAATAGCCATAACTGCTCTTACTGTTAGGATTTTTTTCTTAATATTCAACTACAATCTGCCTAAATCACTTATATTCAGCACTCAAAAATAATAGACAATAGAACTTGGTCTTTTTCTGTCTAACATTTGTTTAGGTACTTGAAGAATCCTATGGTGAGGAAAACAACTCTGTTTTCCTCAAAGTTAAATATTTTATTTATTTATTTATTTTAATTCCATTTATATCCCGCCCTTCTCCGAAGACTCAGGGCGGCTTACAAGCTTAGCAGTAGCCTTCATTCTATGTATATGCCCAATTGTCTCAATATTGTCTTGTTTTCAGTTCCCTGATTATCATTTCTGTGTCTTTCTTTGTATCTGCTCCAGTTTGCCTGAATCCTTCTTAACATAATACTCAACATGAGATTTGATCAACAGACAATAAAAATATCAAAACATTTCCTAGACATCTACAAAATCACAATGATCAAGCAGAAACACTTTCTTCTAGCAAGGCTGGAATTCTTACAAACATTTCAACTTAAACAATACTGACATTCTTACAAATGCAACAAGAGCAAGATTTCCTGTCTGGGTGACAAAAAGGGGTGGAAAAATCAGCTATGCCTCTGAAGCAAAATGTTATTAATTGCCAAAATTTTCAAACTGACATCCTGCTAACACAGCCAGGAAATCTGTGAGAAAATTAAGTTCCCTTCCTTCAGATACTAAAGGTTCCAGTATTGATCAGATAACTTTTACTGAATGAATTAGCTTTATCTGCATAATCTCTTTGATCCAGCTACAAAGGAGAATAAGCCTGCTTATTCAAGCTTTTCAGGAACAAATAAAGTAAATTCAGCTGACTGCAATTCCATATTTTAAGCTCCCTGGCTTTCTCCCAAATCAGTCCACATTTATTGTATCGAGTATGCATCCCCTAAATTCCCACCCTATCCTGAAAAAAATGCTAAAAGAGCTATCTTACACTTATTTACTCGTTCCAGCTTCTGCCAACCTAGCAATTTGAAAGCACGTAAAAAAGCAAGTAGAAAAATAGGGACCACTACGGTGGGTAGGTAACAATGTTCCGTGCGTCTTTGGCGTCTAGTCATGCCGGCCACATGACCATGGAGACGTCCTCGGACAAGCGCTGGCTCTTCGGCTTTGAAACGGAGATGAGCGCCGGCCCCTAGAGTCAGAAGCATGTGCGGGGGAACCTTTACCTTTACCTTAAAAATTTATACTATGCTTATCTCTAGGAGTTTCAAGTGGGCTTGCAAAAAAATACTCTTCCAATTTACAATACAATAGAAAATTTATGTGCAAAATAAAATCACAAGCCAACAGTAATCTAAATACAATTTTTAAATAACGACCAATTAAAATTAAAGTTGTTGATTCAAATTACAAATTGAATGGCTTCCTAATGAGGAGGTCACACAGGAGTCCTGGGGTAGGGAAGTGCAGAGACTTTGTGTAGCCCTACAAAACAATATTTCTCTGTTCCTCTGACATAGTTTTCTAACAAGCAGAAAAACATTATACCACACAAAAGACCTAAATTCATTGGAGAAAGGATAGGAGAAATTTATCAGTTACTACTCATTTACATAAATTACTACTAAAATAAGTTACAACTATAAAATACCAAAAAAAACCTGTGGATTTTCAGAAAGTGAGTTTTCATTTACGTAAAGTCATCTTTTCCAACCAGGTGTCTCCCAGATGTGCTTAAACTGCAACTCTGAGACTATTCCCAACCTTTGGCCCTGTTGGCTGGGGAACTTCTCAAGCTGCAGTCCCTGCATTTAAGCCAGGATTGATTGAAACTTTGCTAAAGAAAAAAACAGATGTGATAGTTTTATTTATTACTAACTTGTATATAAGTTCATTGATGCAATGAAACAATGGCTAAATTGTAGGAACATGCTTCAATGTCCAGAGTACTGGAAATATTAGAAATCTCTTATTCATATTTTATTCATCCTTTTTCCCCTGTTTGCTTATACTTCAAAGTGATTAATTAAAAAAAGAAATTAAACAGAAATTAAATATAAAAATATTTTTAACAGAAGAAAAAAATTTACATGGTTATGTTTTCCCCCATCTCCCTAACAAGCTAAGCACAATTTTAAAAATGCCAGTTTTGGACTGTATGATTAGCATATAAAACTATCTATATTCTTCCATTGCTGCCCTGCTTGCTGTATTTGATCCTGTACAGTGATAATGCAAGATTTGATTTTCACGGGTACAGGTATGTAGGTCTTGGCGTATTCAGGTCTTTTCTTGTGTAAGATTGATAGTGTCTTGGCGATGTTTCGACGAGGTCCCACTCATCTTCAGGCTGGTGTCTTTGGCTTCGTGCTTGTGTGAGCAAAGCGTGATCGGAGTTGCCGTCTCTCTATAAATATTGGTGGGGGGTGATGGCTTTGTTGCTGTAAGCGGGTTGGTTGGCTGTGTAGTTACATGTTGATTGGTTGATGGGGTTATTGTTTGTGGATTAGTCGGCTGTTTTGTAACATCCTGTGTGGCTGAGGTGTTGGCTGTGTGCCCATTAGTCTTTTGTGTTGTAACGACCTGGATAATGGGCTGTGTGATGACATCCTGAGCTCTTGTGTATTGATATCCTGAGTTCTCTGCTGCAACATCCTGGGTGAATGGCTGTGTTGTGACATCCCGAGCTTTAGCATTGTAACCTCCTGAGTTCTGTCCTGAGCAGAAGGCTGTGGTGTAACATCCCGGGCTTTGGTTTGGGTTCGAGTTTGCGGTCTGGACTTGTGTTCATGGCGTGTGTCAGTTTGTGTGGGGGTTGGGGGGGTGCAGCATCTGGAGATGCCGCCATGGTTTGGCTTCTGGATGGTGGTTGCATTTCGTCTATAGGGTGGGTTTGGGTTTGAGTCTGGTGAGGATGATTGGTGATGGAATCCTGTGTTGTTGTGGGTCCGGTGTCGGTTTTCGTGGCTGGGACTCGTTTGTTGACTAGGGCTAGTTTCCAGATGTCTGGTAGGCGGGAGGTATTGTCACGTTTATTCATGTTGTGGGGGTGTTTTTCTATTTTGATGGCTTCCATAATTATTCTCTTGTTGTAGTGTTCAGTTTTGGAGATTAATTTCATTCCTTCAAAGTCAATTTCATGTCCTGTTGCTTTAAGGTGCTGGAAAAGGGAGGAAGTTTTTTCTTCTTTTCTGACTGCATTCTTGTGTTCTGCGATGCGTGCATTTATTCTCCTATTAGTTTGTCCAATGTATGTGGCTGGGCAGATTTTGCATGGTATTTTATAGACTCCTTGGTTTTCAAGCTGGATCTTGTCTTTGGGGTTTCTTAAGATGTTGGTACATAACGTAGCAGACAGGACCCTCACCATAGCAGAAACTAATGTCCTTTCCAAAGGATTCAACTTTGCAGTCGCCCCCAAACGCATCCCCACTGAAAACATCATATGCGAAGCTGAAGCCTCCCTAACCAAAATCAATCAACCAGCAAAATTGTCCACAAACACAATATCAAGACAGCCTTCGGCACCGACCAAAAAATAGCCAACATCTTAAGAAACCCCAAAGACAAGATCCAGCTTGAAATATATAATGTAATAATACACATATATACACACACACATATACATACACATACAACATATACATACACACACACACACACACATATATAATGGCAATTATTAGTTTTATACCGCGCACAGTATTTGTCTTAAATCTTCATTTAGGAATCCAGTACATTTCTAGATGCCCAGAAAGCTGCAATTTACCAAGCCTAGATTTATCTGCCAAAAATGACAGCATTTAATTATTCTACAGCCACACAGACATATTCAATATTCAACAGCTGCTGTTTGGAAAGCACAAGTAGTTCTACACAATGAAATACTATTATCCTTCTAGTGATTAATCAAACATGTGTTTAATTGACTGGCTGAACTCTGAAGCCTTATTTTTCATATAACTTCTTTCAATAACTGCCGGTAGTTTATTTTTTAATGACGCATTCCCGTTAATTGAATTCATAGGAGATGCCTTTTCTAAGATGATGACATGCATATTATTTAAAGATAAGCTGCATATACTTTTACTTCGTAATTGTTTATTTACTGCAATTTTATTTAGATCTGATAAAATAAAAACAAATAATTTAAGAAAATATAACAGAACTTGTTGTAAAACCATGTCCCAGAGAATTAAAGATTTTACAAAACCTCCCCTACAGTAACATTTCTGCTGTGCTATGCTACCAAACTTCAGTACAGGAAACAAAGACACTACAAAGAAATGCAGAAGAGGAAAAGAAGTCTGAACAAGTTGGTCGTCTTCCAGTGAAATTCTAGAATTCTTCCTTTCCTCTAACAATGCTTTCTTACAGAGAAAAACAGAGAACACAGGATTCTGGCAAGAGGAGGAAGTCAAAATCTGCAAAATCATCAACCAATTGACAACTGCTTCTGTACTGTTTTCACATTTGCTTCAGGAAGATGGACCATAAGTATTTTAAATTAGTAATGTTTCCAATATAAAAACATACCTTTATAGAATTGACTAGAATAAAATTTTATCTCCACTTTAAAAGTTAAATAATATATTTATTCTATTCTAAACTATCGTGTGTTTATTTCTGTATGTTCTTTCAACATGGAAGTTACATTTATAACTCTGTAAAGTAAGATGGGCAAAATGAGCAATGAGTCAAAATTTATTGAGAATGGATTAAAGCATGACATCATAACTGATTTTCAAATAGATCAGCATTACAATAATTTTGTAATGGGCAGAATCCATTAAGAATATACATTCTAAAGAGACCAATTACTTTTTAGTATCCCATCTTACTCAGAATTAGGGCAATCAAGAACCAATGTGGGATAATTAATTCAAATTTAGAAACCTTTTCACTTATCTTGCCCAAAATACTTTCTTACAGCTCAAATTAACCAACAGGAGGTGAGCATAAAGGTGCAATTTCTGTATTGTGGTTAAGAAGTATCAAGCAATCACATTAAGCCAAATATTTTATTGGGCTGGGCATACATGTTATGTGAATTTGATAACTATTTTATTAACCTGGATTTAGGTTTAAGCATCTTGGCTGGCTGGCTCCCTCGGTCAAGAAATGGAGCTGAGCACCAAGACATGACAGGGAAATCTAATAATAATAATAATAATAATAATAATAATAATAATAATAATAATAATAATAATAATAATAATAATAATAATAATAATAATAATAATAATAATAATAATAATAATTCTATACTGCCCTGAGTCCTTCGGGAGAAGGGCGGTATATAAATTAAATTAATAAATATAATATAATATAATAATAAATATAATAATATAATATAATATAATATAATATAATATAATATAATATAATATAATATAATAATATAATATAATATAATATAATATAATATAATACAATATAATATAATAATATAATGTAATATAATATAATATTATATAATATAATAATATAATAATATAATATTATTATTATTATTATTATTATTATTATTATTATTATTATTATTATTATTATTATTAATTTAATTTGTATACCGCCCTTCTCCCTAGGGACTCAGGGCGGTGAACAGGGCAATACATAAAAACTAGATACAAAAATTAAAATTATTAAAACATGATTAAACAATGCCCATAAATTAATACAAATTTAAAATTAAAGTCATTTATAAAAATCCCACCCCGTCCCATCAGGCCAGGCCAGCTTGTTCAAAGAGATAAGTTTTAAGATCGCGCCGGAAGGAGCGGAGATCGGGCGCCATCCGGAGCTCAAACGGAAGATGGTTCCATAAATCCGGTGCACCCACAGAGAACGCTCTCCCCCTGGGGGCCACCAGTCGGCATTCTTTGACCGGTGGCACCCTGAGGAGGCCCTCTCTGTGGGAGCGTACTGGGCGGAGGGAAGTTGACGCCGGCTGCAGGTGCTCCCCAAGGTATTCTGGACCCATGCCATGAAGGGCTTTGTAGGTCATTACCAACACCTTGAACCTCACCCGGAAGACAACTGGTAACCAATGCAGCTCGCGGAGTAAAGGTGTGACATGGGAGTATCGGGAGACTCCCAGTACAACTCTCGCGGCTGCATTCTGTACCAGTTGGAGCCTCCGAGTGGTCTTCAAAGGTAGCCCCATGTAGAGAGCGTTGCAGTAATCAAGACGAGAGGTCACGAGCGCATGAGTGACCGTACGCAAGGCATCCCGGTCTAGATAGGGCCGCAACTGGCGCACCAGGCGAACCTGGGCGAAGGCCCCCCTAGTCACAGCTACAATATGGTCTTCTAAGGAGAGTTGTGAATCTAGGAGGACTCCCAAGTTGCGAGCCCTATCTACAGGAGATAATGACTCACCCCCCATAATGAGGGGTGGGATATCCTGAATATCCCGAGATGCCGGTACGCACAGCCACTCAGTCTTGTCAGGGTTGAGTCGAAGCCTGTTCCTCCCCATCCAGACCCGGACCGCCTCCAGGCACCGGGACATCACGTCGAGGGCATCACTGGGGTGGTTTGGGGTCGAAATGAAAAGTTGGGTATCATCAGCATACTGATGATACCCAACTCCAAAACCACGAATGATCTCACCCAGCGGTTTCATGTAGATGTTGAACAGGAGAGGCGAGAGGACCGACCCCTGAGGAACTCCACAAGCGAGAGACCTCGCGGTCGACCTCTGCCCCCCTGCCAACACCGACTGCGAGCGTCCCAGGAGATAGGAGGAGAACCACTGAAGGACCGTGCCTCCCACTCCCAATCCCCTGAGACGCCGCAGCAGGATACCATGGTCGATGGTATCGAAAGCCGCTGAGAGGTCTAATAGGACTAGAACAGAGGAATATCCCCTGTCCCGGGCCCTCCAGAGATCATTCACCAGCGCAACCAATGCCGTCTCCGTGCTGTACCCGGGCCTGAAGCCCGATTGGTACGGGTCTAGATAATATAATATAATATAATATAATATAATATAATATAATACAATACAATACAATACAATATAATATAATATAATATAATATAATATAATATAATATAATATAATATAATAATATAATATAATATAATAAATATAATATAATATAATAAATATAATATAATATAATATAATAAATATAATATAATATAATATAATATATAATAATATAATATAATATAATATAATATAATATAATATAATATAATATAATAACATAACATAACATAATATAATATAATATAATATAATATAATATAATATAATATAATAATATAATATAATATAATATAATATAATATAATATAATATAATATAATATAATATAATATAATATAATATATAACCTTTAGGCCAGGGGTAGGCAACCTTGGCTTTTTTATGACTTGTGGACTTCAACTCCCAGAATTCCTGATCCAGCCATGCTAGATCAGGAATTCTGGGAGCTGAAGTCCACGAGTCATAAAAAAGCCAAGGTTGCCTACCCCTGCTTTAGGCCAACAAACCCTTACTGCTTCTTTCGTAGGTAACTAGATTCACTAGATTCACACCTGGTTATTTTTATTTTAGCTTAAAATGTGGCTTGTAAATTGTGATTTAGGCTTATTCAGCTGAATCTGGCCACTACTTGTTCAACAAATTTTAATTAAAACTGTGACATAGCATAACACAGAAACCATGATATAATGTGATATATGAATTCAGCCTACTGTGAATGCTGTATAACCATTTATTTTATTTTTATTCCATTTATATCCCGCCCTTCTCCGAAGACTCAGGGCGGCTTACAAGCTTAGCAGTAGCCTTCCTTCTATGTATATGCCTGCTTATTAGGGCTTTGCTTATTAGGGCTTTCACACACACCCCAAGCGGCATTATTATTTAAAACCTTGGATCTTGAAATTCCATCATCAGCCTATCCTTTTAGGGATTTCAAAGAGGAAACAATAATCATACAACAAGCATTAGAAAAAGATGAAAGTTTAATAACCTTTGCTGCTTCATAGACTACAGTGGAATCTAAAACATGTATAAATGTGAGATCACTGATATAATGGTTGAGATCAAGGGAAAGGTTTCTGCCTGCAGCTATGGAGAATCCATGTAACTAACAGTAAGGTAAGCCAAACAGTAAGGTCATCATTTTATAAGCAGAAAGTTCATATTTAATCCCCAATAATTTCAGGCAAAACCAGGAAAAACTTGGCTTGTTTGGGACACTGGTGATCCATAGTCCACCACTGAAAATAAGGAATGAGAAATCTATGGGTTCCCAGATATTGTTGGATTAATCTCTGACTACTATTCCCTCCATATAGCTTAGAGAAAGTCCTAGGTTTAGGTAAAATTCCTGGCAGTACCACTTTTAATAATTAGGTAAAAGATAATGGGAAAGAAACCAGAGAAACTAAAGGGCATTTGTGTCAGTCAATTCAAGCAAACCTGAGCTAAACATACTAAGAGTCTGGATCACTGTTAAACAGTTTTCTTAGGTAAGGGCTTCCCTAGCAAAAAAAAAATAGTTCTGCATTCTCTCAATATCAGAGGCAGTTTGGTGCAGTGGTTAAGGTATCACTTTAGAAATTGCAGGACCCTGAGTTCAAGTCCCACCTTAGATACAAAGCCAACTTGATGACCTTGGGCCAGTCACTCATTCTTAGCCCTAAGAAACAGGCAATGCCAAATTACTGGACCTTGCCAAGAAAACCATAGCTAGAAGTCAAAAACCGACTCTAAGGCACCCTCTCTCTGATAGAAATTCTAAAATTCAACACATCACTGCCAGCCAATAATCCCTAATCAATCACGGGAGTTAAATGAAGCAAATTAAGTTCCTTAGTGGGCTGCAAAAAAAATCGACAGATCTTTCAGTACAATTGCAGGCACAGCCCACTTCCAGATATGGCTGGGCAGCAGGGGAGCTAGAATCCAACCTGGCAGCATCACACAGAGAAGCAAGGTGTGTTAAAACATCTTATTTCAGAAAGATACCCTGATTTCTTTACGCCTCCTCTCTCCCAACCCTTCCTCTTCCCCACTACCGTCCCTCTTTAGTCCAGGCTTTTCTAGCCTGGCGGCGTTAGACCACACCTCTCATCTTCCTCCGCCGGGAAAGCCAAAAGATCACTTTAATTACGAGCGATGGGAGTTGTAGTCCGACCAGCCTTAAGTCCAGGGTGGGAAAGGTTACCCGATTCTCTTTCCCAGCCAGGTAACGCCCCCTGGTTCACACAAAAATACAGATGACCCCTGTCGATAAGGCGCGTTCAGCCCTTCCCCTTCTTTTTCGGTCTTTTCTCGCCAGACCCCGAAGGAATCGCTCCACCCCGTAATAGCATCGCCTCAGGGCAAATCCACTCTCCCTCTCAAGTTGCAGCTACTGCCGCTTCCCCCACCTTGCTTACCTTCCGCCATGTTGGCCTCCGCCGTTTCTCGGACAGAGCTCTCGCGATATCTGAGCTTGTGGGCGGAGTGGCGGCGGCGGCGGCGGCGGCGGCCAAGGAATGAAGGCGTCAAAGGATCGAGTGCACAAGCGCAGCCAGAGTCAACTGTCTGCCGATCCGAGAAGGCGTCGTGTATTTAGCGGGCTGCTACTCCTCTTAGGTTTCCTTTTTATTTTTATTTTCTTTTCAATGGCTCTAACGCCGTTTTCTAAATCTTGCAACTGTTAGAAGCCGAAGGCAAAGTATATTTAAGCATACACGGACTTCACCATGCTCAATGAAACGGGATTATTTTTTTCTCAGGACAAAATCATTTTTTTGAGCACGTACTGAATTTTCTTTATCTTTTTTTCCTTAAGCAGAACGAAGACTTAAGAACTTTAGCGAGAGTGCTTCTGAGGATTTTTATTAAGATCAGCATAATTAATATAAGCCTCTGTCTTGGCGTTTGTGGCATTTTTCTTTTTCACCGTTGTATTTTACATTTTTAAGGATTACGAGACAACTGCAACAATCCAACTTCGTTTTCCCTAATGAGTATTTTTGGAAACGAAAGAGCAAAGCATCTCTGAACAAATGCAATTTTTTCCATTTTCTACCGCTAGAATTTTTCTGATGAGTAATATTAAAATATTATTTAATTTATTTTAAAATCTATTGGCTGCCCATTTTACCACAGGGTAACTCTGGGTGGCTTACATATTAAAAAGATAAAACTATACAAAGCCTGTATATGATATAAATAAAATACTATAAAGATCCAAATATTAAAATACCTGTTTTTTGACAGAACGCAAGTTGGAAAAAAAACTATAAAAACCTGCAAAGCCTTTTCAGCCTATGCAGAATATAAAGATTTATACAGTATGCAGTTTACTTTCCCTAGAACAATAGCTTTACAAGTGGTTAAAATCCTATTTCAATTAAGCCAAGAAAATTCTCAGCCAGTCATAGCTATAACTCAGATTCAGGCCATGTTACAAAGTGTAAAGCCATTATATAGTTTAACAGTGAATTGTTAAGATACTACTCCCAACACATCTAGCTATTCTCTTATACAAAGCTAATAAGTGATGGGATAGTTCTACCTCTGGTTGGTTTAGCACATCCTCAATCTAGTCTAGTGCCTTCCAGATAGTGTGGGATTCTTCTGAAACTTACAAGTTCCCTCCCCGCCCAATAGTGAAATTAAAATTAATTGTATGTCACAGAATTCTTACTGGGAAAATGGGGAGGAATTAGAAAAGGTGGACTGTAAATTTAACAAAATAATTGTAAATATCAACTTCAGTAAGATTGGAATATTTTAAGACAATATGGTTTCAATTTTAGATGGGCACTATAAGGCCTTCTAGATGTTGAAATTCCATTGGCATGTCCAACAGTAAAAGATGAAGGGAGCTATAGAAATAAAAGGAGGAAGCATATTATATTTGGGGTAATTGTACTCCTCTTCCAAATGAATATTAAAAGCTCCCTTTATGTTTCATGTGTTCATATACCATATCAAATCATTGAATATTTTTTAAACTTTATTATTAATTTAACAAGTATTAATGCTACTTATTTCCAACTGACTTTGGATATCTTGCAGTTACATTGGCTTAACTCATACAAACTCAGCTGTTACCATATGTCAAACAGTTTATGGCTTTGTGTGATGTGAGATCTCAGCCAATTATAATTCAACAAGCATAGTTAAGGAAATAATTGTTTGGTGCAGGTATAAACAACCCTGAGCTTTTTTTTTTACAGTAATATTTCTGTATCATAGTACTGACATTTTGCAAAAATCACCTTTTTCAGAAGTGTACCTTTGTGTTGCTGGAACAAATTGAGTGCTTTAAGCTATTACTGTTGGGAAAAAATAGAAGAAGGGAATGCTATTTATGCCATCTTGAGTTCTTTAGTGAAACAGGGTATAAATCATCACTGATTTCACCAACCACTTTTCTTATAGCCTTTGAAGGTCAAAAATAATAGTAGTAATAAGTATGGCCTTTCACTGCTCTGAGTTGAATGCAATATGTGAATTAAAACACTTCTCTGGTTTATACATTGAATTACATTATGGACCATGTCATTTATTTAATCATTGTGCAATAAATAAGTTACAATTCCTCATAGAGGGTTCACTTAACATACCAATCAAGTTGTTTTGATACAGTGTTTTGGTGGCCAAGCTCCTGGATCAACACAGTCTGTCTAGCCTGGTATTTTCTCTATTCTAATTGCCAGTAGTTTTTTCACAGCTCTTCTAAATTGAGACCCTTTAAACTGGAGATAACAATGATTCAATTTGTGGGCATGCATAAAACATAAGGGCCCAGCAGAATCAAGCCTATTGGCTGATTTTATCCAAATTCTGTATAGCCAACTATAAGCAGTTTGGAAATTCGCAAGTCTGGACTTCAGGGTGATAGTCCCTATGTGTACTATAAGTCCCAGGAGACCCTGCAGTAAATTGAAAGACTGGGAGAACAGGAAGAAACACTGAGAACTATGACTGGCTGTAAAGCACTGTGAAACAGTATATAAGTCTAAGTCCTATTGCTATCATGATCATTTGTGATATGTCGACTCTTAGTGACCATAGATTTTCTCCATAGCAATCTCCCTAACCTGATCCTTCAGGTTTTCCAGTGGTGCATCTGTGTGTGTATGTGTGTGTTTATATTTAAATACTGTGTATATATTTATATTATCTAAAGCTTCCTCCTTCTGTTATGTATTCAAGATGGACAGTGATTAATTGTTATATGTTACTTATATGTAAGGGTGTAGGTCTATACATATGTTGTATATAGTATGTTTAAATGTGTGTTATGTATGTTTGGCGGGTCGAATCCTGAGTGCCGCGTAGCAGAGTGAGCACCTGTTACTCGTGAGCACCGGCCCCTAGAGTTGGAAATGATTAGCACGCATGTGCGGGGGAACCTTTACTGTACCTTTACTATACAAATATTATATGCATTATTTTTTGGGGGGGTCGTATAACTTTATAGGCCTAATAAAAAAAGCTGAGAGAAATGAGGATCTCCGGACAATGTTTCAAAGTGTGTTGCTAGTAGGGAGCTAGTGGGGAATGTAGATTCCTCAGATAAGGGACTCTTGAACAAATTTGATGTCCCACCATCTTTTGTACAAGCCACAAAGTCAGTGTCGACTCTTACCAACCTCCATTATATAGATTTCCCCCCCCCCAGGATTATCAGTTCCCAACTTGGTCCTTCAGGTCTTCCTGAACAGTACACCCATCACCAATATAACTAAGTCTTGCTGATGGTTGCCTTTTTTTTCTTCCACCTTTCCTAGCATTACAGACTTCTCAAGAGAACGCAAGAGAACTAGATAATAAATAACAAGCCCAGGATCCAATTTGATTCTGGTCATTCATGGCTCTAATGAAAACAGATTGGTTTGTTCTGTGTTATATTTGTTTTCTTAGCTATCTGTGCCAATACTCCCTATCCTGCTTCTTCAAGGTCCAACTTATGTTTCTATGAAGTGTTAGAGAGGAACCCGTTGCCTTCATGATTTTGATCTTTATAGATGTAGACACATCCTGACATCTGAATATCTTGTCCAAAGCCTTCATAGGTAAAGGTTCCCCCGCACATGTGTGCTAGTTGTTTCCGACTCTAGGGGCCGGTGCTCATCTCCGTTTCAAAGCCGAAGAGCCAGCGTTTGTCCGAGGACATCTCCGTGGTCATGTGGCCGGCATGACTAGATGCCAAAGGCGCACGGAACGCTGTTACCTTCCCACCGTGCTTTCGAACTGCTAGGTTGGCAGAAGCTGGGACAAGTAACAGGCGCTCACTCTGTTACACGGCACTCGGGATTTGACCCGCCAAACTGCCGACCTTCTGATCGACAAGCTCAGCGTCCTAACCCAGAGCCACCGTGTCCCTAAAGCCTTCATAGCTACGCTATAAAGTGCTAGTCTGTGCCGTTTCTTGACTGTTTAGCATTTGGTATTGATACACAATTTTAAACAGAAGGTATCTACCACTTTAGTATTATCAGCATTTTAAGACTGCGTACAGTATTGTATCATTTTCATGAATTTGAACTTTATATTCTTTTCAGACAGCTGGTCATTTGCATTCTTTTAGAGTTGTTGAGGCCACTTGGAGGTTTATCTGTGTCTATAGGGTCACCTGAGTAATGCAAATGGAACTGCTGAAAGGACTGTCTGCAAGGAATATAAGTCCTTCCATTCCCTACCATCCTGTCAGAGCTGAAGAAGCTTCTTGGATGAGAAGCGAAACAGCTTCAAAGAAAAAACAAGAAAGTCCAGTTGCCTCTTAAAAAAGCACCTTTGGCACAGCCATGACCTGGATGACTGAGAATCGTTTTAGATATTTTTCTTGCAATATATTTTCTGATTATGAAATCAGCAGAGCTACTGTTTTTCATGTCCTGAGTTGTAAACAGTATGACCCTTTGAGTGAAAGCGTCTAATTTTGGTCTATTTCTGATACTTAAAAAAGTAAAGAGTGTAGTAGACTGTAGCTATGTTATAAACACCAATAGCATTCCCAAAGATTATCAGCTCATCCACAAAAGCGTATTGAATGACATCCAAACTGAAGGGCCCATCATTCAACGCTACATCATCAACCACTTTTTATTGCCTTTGTAGTTTCTTAATAAAATACAGGAGTGGGTTATCATTGCTTTCTGTGCTGTATGATGTGGTGCCTTTACCATTGTCACTAAAATGATAAATCTATCTCCAGCATCTTCCTGTATTACTGCTGCCCAATGTAGGTGCCTAATTTACACTCCTGACATGAGCCGTGGTGGCACGGTGGTTAGAATGCAGTACTGCGGGCTACTTCTGCTGACTGCCAGCAGTTTGGCAGTTCGATTCTCAGCGGCTCAAGGTTGACTCAGCCTTCCATTCTTCCGAGGCCGGTAAAATGAGGACGCAGATTGTTGGGGGCAATATACTGACTTTATAAACCACTCAGAGGGCTGTAAAATGCTGTGAAGCTGTACATAAGTCTAAGTGCTATTGCTATTCTTCACTCATCTTTCCAACAAACACCTTCACCCAAAGTTGAGGCAGCACTGCAGGATGAGTGGATTCTACCATCTATAAGCAGTTTTTAAAAGTCTAGTGGATTACAATAATGTGAGTGCCAAGTTGTAGTCTAAGACGGGTTCCCAACCCCCAGTCCGTGGCCTGGTACCAGTCTGCGGCCTGTTGGGAACTGGGCCATGCAAGTGACAGGCAACCATAGGAAACCACATATGTGCAAGTGGCATGTGCCCATGTGAAACCAATCCCTCCCGTCTGCTGTCATTGCTGCTGTTGCCGATCTGCGGAGCTGGAAAGGTTGGGTACCATTGTTCTAAGGTACTCATTTTTAAAACAAATCATAAAACAAACCCAGAAAATAGTTCATAAATCAGTTTGCTATTAGTTGATCAGCACTGGAAAATCAGATATAATAGAGTTTAAATAGTAAAATGTAGTACTTTAAAACAAGAGCTAGGAATTTATACAGCCTTGCTTAGAACGCAAGAATATGTATTATGTGAGCAGTAAAATCTCCTGAGTTGAATTCAATTTCCTCTTGGTGTAATACAGAAATGGTATGCCATTGCCTTCTGGAATTCTTTTGCTTCCCACTTTTGTCTACATGGGATTTCCTGTTGCTCTTCCCTCCAAGTACTTTGTCAAGTTCAGACAGAGTTAGGAACAAAGCCTAGCAAAAAAACCCAGCTCAACTACAACATAAGCTTTCTCTTAACATGGGATGAATTTAACTTCAATCTGCTTTAAAGTCTTTTGTTTTACAGAAATATGCAATTTAAATTAGGGATGCTTCCCTTCAGGTTTTAATTATGGAAGAAGTGCCTAAGATACAATAAAATTCCCTCATCATATTTTACTCAAGAGCACAAATGGTTGCCAGCTGGTTGGCACCTCTTCTCTGCTTCACCTCACCCCCAGCTCTCCTTAGCAAGTCAAGCAAATCTGGTTCTTGACAAATTGTCTAAACCAAGCTACCATGTCTAGGTACTAATAGATCAGAAACAGCAATAAATTTCTTTTTAATCAGACAGTGAATTTATGAAGTACCATTTCTACTTCACATGCCAACATAGAGTAATCTGGGTTGCATGGGCATGCAGCCAGAAGGATAAAACATTCCATTTTTAAAAGACTCAAGGCAAGAACCTACTACCCCTTTTTCAGTCTTATACTGTATTGTTGCTTCTTTCAATTATATCAATTGTGGTCTCCTGACATTTGTGATGGGTTACTACTACTTTTTTCCCCTTAGGAGAATGTCTTCTCCTTCCACCCCACCTTTTATTTTTATCTGAAGTAATAACCAAACAAGCAAAAATGGCAACTGCTTGTTTTAAAGAAAGTTTGAGTTTAGAGGCTATTTTATTGGCATATATTGCTAGTTTACTTCAGATGAATCCATATTCACTTAAATAAAAAAGGTAAAATTATTAAAAAACCCTTCCACTAAGAATGGTTGCTGTATGAATGTTCCTTCTATCAGAAAAATACATGTATAGAATTAGAAATTACCCCATACAAAAAATGCATGATTTATTCCTTGTGTACTTAATAGAAAAGGTGGGATTAAACAAGTGTATGTGTCATAAAATAATTATGATATAGAATCACTTGGGATTTTTTAATGTATTTCTTTATGTTATATTACTCAGCCTAGTGCTTCTATATCCAGGCAAATTCTGCTTTATTCCTCATGTGAATTCCAACCGAGCTATTTGCTTCTAGTTCTTGCTCTGAAGTGGTACGCAGTAAGAGTTGCTGCAGAAGCTGCTAACAGATGAATGTACTTAAATTCTAATAAGCAGGCCAGACAAGACCAGGAAGAGCAGTATAAAACAGTGTAGGAGTGGTTGTGCTTCTAATAAAGAGAGTTCATACTTTTTTTTTGACAATTTACAAATGCTGTCCCAATCTTTTATCAGGATATCTACTCATTTTCAACTGCTTAAAAGACTACAATTGACTTCTACTTCAGTTGGCCAGGGATGGGTACCTAAACCATATACTGTATTCCAGCAGCCCTCAACCTGCCTGATAATGAAGAATGCTAGGAATAATAATACCCTAGCAACATCTGGATAGTTTCCCCATGGTGGCTGGTGTAATTGGTTTTTTTCCTAAATGGACGTTAATGTATTATATCATCTGCAGCAAAATACAAGGAATATATTATATGGATATATCCTCTCATACAACAATCTCTAATCTTCCTGTCGCCTGCTAATTTGCTTTGGAGAGTCACCTAGAACTCTTGAGCAAATTTTAAGGAAATGAAAAATCTGCATGGAAATTTAAACTTTTCCATTTTTGATTAATTAGTAGGAGGGAATCTATCAAAGAGCATTCTGCTTTATCCTCCTCAAATATGATGCTTCATCATCTAATGGAGTTGCTAAGGCTATACTATAAAGTATACATTGGGTTCACAGAACTCTCATTAGCAAGTCTTTGACCCAGTCAACAGTCCAACTATAGTGGATGGAATACATAGGATTTGTCAATGCTCATTTGACAAGGATTTGCAATCTAAATCTGTTAAGGCTCTCTGAAAATGTGTTCTCATTTTTTAAAGTGCAGACAGCCAACTTGACACAAAACTATTGGAAAAATTTATATTTTGGAAGAACTCACTACAGAAGGTGACAGAATTCCAAAATCAAGTTACATGAAAATATACATTGCAATTTCTCTTTATACATTAAGTGAGAAAACCTGTATGGGACCAGAATGCAAAAAAAGAGGAAAAAGACGATGTGAGATAGGGGAGAGTATATGTTAGCAAAACCAGAACTCACTTGAAGTCTATAGCTCTGCATGCTTTTATCTATCCAACTTCAAATCAGGCAAGAAATAAAAAAGTGGTTCAACCTATATTGGGCTAACTTACATAGCTGACCACTTTCAAAGCAAATGCTCTCAGCCCTTTTGGGAACAACTAGTAGGCTCAAGCGTAATTCATGGCTGTAAATCTTATTGCTGCATCCAAGTCAAAAGATGAGCACATCTAGATAAAAACATAAGGAGAATAAATGCATCACCTGATGACAATGCTTATCATCAGAATCAAATGAGAGATCTCAATGTTTTATTAATGTATTCCCAAAAAATGTTGAGGGGAAGGAAGTTACAAAGGTATTAAATTTTTATTAAAGTGAGATTTTTAATGAAGCTTTAATGGCTGAAAAGGAAAGTTAAAATGGAATTTTTTTTAATCCTAATTTCTTTTAGTTCAACATGCTTCATGAGAAAATTTGAGAAAAGGCTCATAAGAAAAGAACCCCATGAATTGGAGTGGAGGAAAAAAGAATCTGCTAAAAATCTTTAGAATTTACACGATTCTTATTCTAACTACAAGACAGCATTATTTGGTACAAGGTGTATTTGTGGATGTACATGAACAGTATATATATTATCCGGATCATGTTGTGCTATGTACACATCTTTACAATTCTTCCTGAAGGTTAAAGCAGTTCCATTAGTTTTCAAAATGCACAAATCTTTGTTGGCACTTGTTAGACTCCTTGTCAGCATTAATAACTGCCATGTTTTATTGCAGCCGAGTTCCTGCCAGTGTCTGCCAACTTGGTATAAACAGAAGTCCAGCAATAGGTGGGTAGAGTGCAGGAAAAACAGTGCCATATTCCTCAATTGGAAACCTACAGACAAAAAAAAAAGAGAATCATCAGCCATGGTACCTAGATTTTATATGAATCTTCATATATCTTTAGTACTTCCAACATATATTAATATGAGAATCCCCAGAATGTTTTTATTAGACAGTTAACTTCCATGATCAGTAACTGAACCAGAGTTCTAATTCATTTACCCCTAGGCTGCTCTAACTCACTAAGCACCCTTTGCAGTTAAATATTTAGGGCATATGAATTTTTAACTACTAATTTGTAAAACTATAGCGTTGCACTGCCATAAAAGTCCATTTGCTAGCTCCATTTAAAACACCTAATTAAAAGCACTTTTACTGACTTGACAATTCATGCAATAAGCTGAAATATTGCATTAGTGAAATGTATCAATGCCCAAATTACGCAGGAAAAGGTGTTAAATATAAGGCTGTCTTCATTGGCTAAGTAAAAGGCCATATATTTAAACCAGTGATGGTGAAGGTATGAGACGGATGTCAAAGATGACACACCACAATATCCTGGGTGACACACCAACATTCACCAACACCCAATTATTCTTGAAAGCACATCTTGTATACTTGTGCAATTTTTGGGAGCTGTGGAGGCCATGTGAGAATGGGATGAGCTCTCTGGACCTCTGGCAGTCCTATGAGAACAGGGTGTGCTTTCAAATAGGGTGTGCTTTCGTGTGGTTTTGGGAGGCTGCAGAGGCTATGGAAGAGCATTCTCTGACAACACTTCAAGAACAAAAGCCTTGTGTGAATTGCAGCAGCCTCAGATAGGTCATGAGGGCTGCCAATAGAAAGAGAACACTACCTCAAGATAAGTGATATGTGCAGATCCTAGGAAGCGCTGGGTTGTGTGCCCCAAGACCTTCGTATCTTGGGGAATGGTACAAGGCAGCCTTTCTGAGTGGAAGAGATGGTGCCAGGGCTGGTGTTGAGGTCTGGGCTTCTACTTCAGGCCCAGCCTCAGCACTGCCATTGAGGGCCTCTGTTTAGGGTGGCATAGATCAAATAGAGATGAGAGAATTGTTTCTCTTTTGTTTGGGAGAGGTGTGTGTGCATGCGTCTGTGTGTCTGACATGACAGCAGAGTCAAATTAGGCATTTTTTGAACTTTTGGTATGACGAGCCCAAAATTTTACCATCACTGGTTTAAACTGTTCTCTCACATACAAGATATTATGAGTCCCATAATCTGTACAACATGGAGAATCTTAAACCAATTCAATTATTGAGGTATTCTTGAAGAACGACGTTAAATAAGGTAAAGCAGGAAAGTTTACCCATCAGGCTGAGAGACTCATATGCCCCCCCCAAAAAAATCTAAGTGAAGAACAACTTGTTCTCAATATTTTGAGGCAGTCCAAACAAGAAGCACAAACCATGACTACTACCGTGTTTCCCCGAAAGTAAACCTGCCCCCGAATGTAAGCCCCAGTTGATTTTGGGGGGGGGGCCCTAATAGCCCTCCCCTGAAAGTAAGCCCTACTTAAGGGCCTGCACGGACGGCCTCTGTGACAAGGCGAAGCTGATGGGGGAGGGGGGATCCGGTATACCGGTTCCTTACCTCCGCCCGGCTTGTTCCATGGCCTCATGGTAGTGGCATTGGGCGCAATGCGCGAGGCAGCAAACGGCCGGTTTTGCTGTGACACGGCTGTTTGCTGCCTCGCGCATTGCGCCCAATGCCACTGCAATGTGGCTCAGACGAAAGCAGCCATGGAACAAGTGGGGCAGGTTCCCCCCTCATCTGCCCATTCAGCTACAGCTTTGGTGGCTCTGTAGGCAGAGCTGCGAAGTTCTCTGACAGAGAAGAGAACTTTGCAGCTCTGCCTACAGAGCCACCAAAGCAGCAGGTGGAGCGCCAGAGGCTCGGGGAGGGAGAGTGCTGAAGTGGGCGGGTGGGCGGGCCATTGGCAAAGCAATGCGGCTCAGCGGAAAGCGGCCTCGGAACAAGTGTGGCAGGTAAGGAAAGAAATCCTTGCTCCCCCAGGAATTGCCTTTCTTTCCTTACCTGACTCCCAACCCTGTGCCGTTTCTCCTTTGCGATCTGCTGTTGCGCCGTGCGCAAGGAAACAAAGGAAAGATTTTTTTTAGGAAAAAAAGGTCAATCAATCAATTCCAACTTCACAAGATCTTTTGCGAGAAGTTGGAATTGATTGATTGACCTTTCCCCCCCCCCCAAAAAAAAAACTTTGTTTGTTTTCTTACATGTGGCGGTGGATGGCGAAGGAGAAATGGCACAGGGCTGGGAGTCAGGCAAGGAAAGAAAGGCAATTCCTTGGAAGAGTGAGGATTTCTTTACTTACCTGCCCCACTTGTTCCGAGGCCGCTTTCTGCTGAGCTGCGCTGCTCTTGCCAATGGCCCGACTGCCCATTTCACCACCCTCCCTCCCCGAGCCTCTGGTGCTCCACCTGCTGCTTTGGTCGGTCGCACAAACACGCAGTGAACAGAGAAGCGAACAGAGAAATGGAATGCAGCTGAAAGGCAGGTTAGTAAAAAAAATACTTGGGGGAGGCGAGGGCATTGGGGCGGGCACAGAAACCTTACCCTGCATGGCTTCGGCAGGTGTCCGGCAGGGGGAGGGAAGCAACTAGTCTGCCACCATGCTAGCCCCGCCGTGTTGCTTCTCCACCCCATGCACAGGCCCCGCCCCACCCCCGCATGCTCATGGCCTACTGGTGCCAGTACCAGTTAAAAGTCCTCTCTGAAAGTAAAACACTGTGCTTACTTCAGAGCCCAAAGAGAAAGTAAGACAGAGTCTTACATAAAGGTAATGTTACCGTGTTTCCCCGAAAGTAAGACAGTCTTACTTTTGGGGAAACACGGTAACATTACCTTTATTGTAAGGTTACAGTAACAGAATCTTGCAAGTCTGAAAGAATTTCTCCCCACCTTTTACTTTCCAGAAAATCGGGGAATGTCCCTTCTGAGATGTTTCCCATGTTCCTTTTCCTTCTGTGGGCTGAGACACTTTTTGCAATTGTCTAGGCTGTAACTCTTCATCCTATCTCCCAAGGTCATTCCCAAATACCATTAATACACACACATATATGTAAATCTAAATTTGTATGTTTAGTTTTCAGAGTTAAGTGCCAATACCTTGAATTTAAAAAAAAATCAGCTACAAGATTAGTATTAGCACTTATAACTACTATGAAGACACGGATAAATAAATGTAACCTATTCTCTGAGAATTAGATAAAGCAAATGAGCTTCTACAACACTGGAAATATAATATTAGACAAAATGTTTCTATGGAAAAATTAACACTCAAACTATAGTTTTGTATAAATAGTATTATAATCAGCCACTTGTTTCCTATGCTTAGCTGTCCTGTGAAGTACTGGTCCTCATGGGTCAGAGATTTCCCACATAAGTATGAGATCTATCTTTCCTTATTGTCTGGGGAACACTCAGCATATAAAGGTAATATTTATGATGCTACCTTGCAGTATTTCCTGTTAAAACTGGAATTGTCAGTTAAATTACTTACCCTGAAAAAAGTGAAGCTACTAACTGAATTAAGTGTCACTCAAAAGCAGTTTCTTGGCTTTTTCTTACACAGCGGGCAACTTTTCTTTTGAATTCTCCATTTCTATCTTCCCTCCATTCTTTCTGTAAATTAAAATACAGATTTTGAAAACTGTTTAAAACATGCATTGTCTCTCCAACCTCCTGAGAAAAATATGCACTATTTTCTTATATTGTTTACGAGAAAAAAAGTAGCACGTGATATTTCAACTAACGTCTTCAATGAATTAAGCATGCATTTAATTTGTAGCTTGAGTAATTTCATAGTAAGTATAATTTGCAATTCCATCTTGAACAAATCAAAAATAAAAACAAAACCATCGATAAACAATTAAATAATAGTTTAAAAAATATAGAAACAAGAGGCTAAAAAATGCAAATAACCAGATAAAAGAATGCAAATGATCAGCTGTCTGCAAGGAGTATAAATCCTGCCATTTCCCACTGTCCAGTCAGAGATGAGGAAGCTTCTTGGATGAGAAGCAAAACGTCTTCAAAAAAACCCCAAGAAAATCCAGCTGCCTCGTGAAAAAAACCTTTGGGACAAGAGGCGGGGAGACAGCATTCCAAATTTACATACAATACAGCCATTTCACATGGTCCATTCTTCCAGGGGATCCACAAACCTAATGGCAGAAGCAAGTTTTAAAGGCCTTTTAGAAGGCGAATAGAGTTGGGACCAATCTCACTTCAGGAGGAATAATATTCCAGAGGGTGGGTACCAAGGCAGAAAAGGCTCTCTTCTTAGGCCCCACCAAACAATGCCCTTTGGTTAACAGGACCCACAACCTGCCTCTCCTGCTGGACATGAGGGAATGGGTACATGTAAAACACAGAGAGGTGGTCTCTCAGAGAATCTGGCACTGAACAATATGGGGCCTTAAAAGGTCAAAATATTTAAGGATTCCATGGAACCCATTAAGTGATTTGCTTGGATGCTGTTGCCAGGGGTGGGGTATATTTGGCTTTTGTGTTTTATTCCATTTAAGCCACCCCAAATCAGAAGATTAACACTATTAAACACACTTTTTTTAGTTCAAGCCCTGTTTCTCCTTATTAAGAGAATATTTATTACAGAAGAAATCTGTTAGTCAAGGACTCAAATGAATTCCTAATTTCTTTTAGCAAAGATAGCAACATTTTTATTTGTAAGAGTCATACCGCTGCATCAACATTAGCAGGAGAATCGCCGTTGGGATCTGCCAGCATAGAAATTACACTAATCATTATGGTTTCCACCGTATGAATGGGAAGCCAGCGCTCTTCAGGTTTCTCATAACCATACTTGTCTTCACCAGGCTCATGAAGGATAGAAATACAGACATCACCATTTTTGTCAACTACAAAGAAAGAAGGGGAAGATCATTCGGAGGCAGAGTGGAGCAGCAAAGATATTTCAGTTAACTGCAAAGATCAGCTGTGAGCCAGTTTTCATTCATGATCCTCAATCCATCATGCCAATATTATGGCACAGTTCTTTTTTTGAATTGGAGGTGTATTGTTTCGCAAGGATGGCAACTGACAGAAAAACATGACAGTGAAGGCCTTTATGCTTTTTACAGTGATGTTATATACAGCAGACATTCACAACAAGTATATACAACACAATATCCAATGTCACGTTTCCTCTCAAATCTTCCTCCAAGAGACTTTCCCCCTCCTCTATCTCTTCTCTTCCTTCCCCTTCCTCGCCCTCTTTCTCTCTCATTCATGGGTTTGACAAGAGAGAGAGGGCTAAAATTTACTCTAGCGAGCTCAGGTGGTGTTACCTGTAGCTGGAACTGCTCAGCTGAACACCTCCCTACTGCTTCTGTCTTGGGGAAAGAGCCTCTCTCAAAGTCTTTTGCCTACTTATTTCCCAGCAAATGTCTTCCTCGCCAAAAGCCAATCTCAAACTTTCCTTCTTGGGTTGTGGATGCTGCCGCCTCCTGTGGCCAGCCAATTCCCTCCATTTTGTTGTTGGGTCTTGGGTGGAGCTCTTGTCCCTCTGGGTCTTCACTTCCTTCTTCCAGGGAAGCCACTTCTGGACTTTTCTTCTCTCTTCCCAAGTGGGAACACGCTTCTCCCGCTTTTCTCTAAGACCACTCTATTCAACTTCATTTTGTACAGACCTTTTCTTTCTTTCTCTCTCTCTCTCTCACACTCCAATTTTTGGGTTAGATTGGCAGCATGTCCACCAGTAACTGAGGAGCTGGGTATTTCCCCTCACCCCGAGCTCTAGTCCCCAACGTTTATATACCTGGCAGGAAGAACGGGTCTGCTGGCCCTTACTGTAGCTAGATCAGCTCATCAGCCACCAAAACCCATATGCCCGTGGAGCAAGTTATTATAATGCTATAATACAATTTCTGAGGTCACAAGTCTTAACTTCCACAGACTGTGTACAGTGTAATACAGTAAAACAGTTTACTGGGCTTGACATTTCAAAAATTACTATTAAATTTCTATGAAATCCCATTTTCTCTAGCACCACAATGGCAGCACTCAAATGGATTTCATAAATTTCAGGGGAGCATTTTAGAGGAACAGAGGATATTAAGGAGAAAATAGTGTACAGTCTTTACTTCACAAAAGCATATCTGGCCCATCTTGATTTCAGGGAAGACATTCTTCTGGACCAAATATGACATTCCTTTCTAGTAATTTCCCACAGTGATTCCTAACGTAGCTCACATTCATTCTAAATAGAAGAGAGAAAATAACATTTTATAAGACATAATATCTTACCATTTGGATGCCATATTTCTGTGATAAATTTCATTTTTGGCGGCCTGAGAGGATAATCTTTTGGGAAAGTAAGATGAGCCTTGAAGACACCGCCTTCACTAAAGAAATTAAGAATATTTTCAGTACTCAACTTCAAAATGTCAAAGCCTTAAGTTATTTGTTGGCTTGAAAATAGTCACTACAACATCCAAAAGACTGATTATTGATTAAATAGATGTTTTTAATCCTTTAAATTGCTTCCCATATATTCAATACTTCCTCAGTGGGAATTAATACTGAAATTTCATAAGCCAGAACCATGAAGTATTTACTGTAATTGAAATTCATTATTTCATAATTAAACCACTCTGCTCTATATTGCAAACGTCCACTGATTTTAAATGGGATTTATATCAAAGTATAAATGTTAAAAGATTCTGATCTTTAATCAACTATTCTCAAACCAAACCTATGTACCAAAATGATATGTACAAAGAACACAGACTCTTGCATATCATAAAACATACACTGTACAGTTTTTTAAATTACTGTTGCCTTCCTTTTTTGCTTTCCACTCATATCCTGGCAAAGACATAAAACTAAATTGCTAGTCTAACCAATGAATCACAGCCAACATGAAGATTAAAGAAAAAATATCAATGGTCCAATAGTCCACCAACAAATTGAAAACAGTAGGTTGTTTACCTGCAACTTTGGGTAGTCATTTCTGAATTTGCACATGAGTTTTTGAGCATGTGCATAAACTCATTTGGTATGGTATAAAGCAGACTTCCACGACCTATGCCTCAAAATTCAATTACCAAAATTCTTAGCAATAGCAATATTCACTCAGCATTTTGGGAACTGAAATTCACACAACTGAAGGGCACCCAAGTTGGGGAAAGCTATTGTACAACCAAACTGTTTGCCATTAAAAAAAAATCATACCCTCCCCAAAAATGTTTCTGTTAAGGGAGCATCTCTCCAAATTTAAAGGAAAGGAAAATAGTAGTTTGTGTGAATGCCTAGATCAGACGCGTCAAACTTGCGATATCATGTGACATCGTGCAACATATTGGAACTGTTTTGCCATTGCCAGCAACAGGGTGGGTGCGGCTTCTGCATGACGTGTCCGGCCCGCGGGCCGGCAGTTTGACACCCCTGGCCGAGATAAACATTTGAAGAATGAAAATCAGGAGTAGTTTGTCATTCTTCTTCATGGTCGTGAAGTAACACAAAAGGATGAACAGGAAGCCCATTTATTGTAGGAAGGAAATCTATACCAGGGGTGTCAAACTGCTGGCCTGTAGGCCAGATGCGTCATGCTGAAACTGCGCCCACCCCATTGCCAGCAATGGAAAAAATGTTGCAATACATCGCGACACATCATGTGACGTTGGGATTTTGACCCCCCCCCTGTCCTATACAGTGAATGGAATGATAATGCCTCCCTTAAAATCACATGAGATTTGGCTTAAATCTAGGCAGCTGTTACACACATATGGTGAAGACTGCAATCAGGCAGACAGACAACAGAAGCCAGAGAGAAACACCCATTTTAAAAAAATAGATACCATCATGGTCCAGGTTGATTGGCTGAAGAGGGAGAGTACTAACAAATCTGTACTATATCTCAGTATAAATGATAACATCACAAATAAATCTCTAGACATGGACCAAAGAGCTATAGATCACAAACAAATAAGCACTGTGTCTTTTGAAAGACAGCTGTGTACTAATGTAGAACACTAAACAAACCCACATAATTAAAGAATAAAACAAGCTTATACATCAACCGCCTGCTGAATAAAAATATTTTGATTGTCATGAAGAACACAGAAAAAGAAGCAGGTAGGCTTTCTTTCTCGGCGGGGTATCCCCAACCCTTGGAAGGAGGTTCAGAACAGATTCTCTTGTCATTTTCCCATCAAATGTATTTCCAAAAGTATTAAGCTCAGAACAGATCTACAAAGTTCTTACAACCCCTTCTATCTAATTTCCTAGAACTGTAGCTTAGTACAAGGCTTTTCAACCAGTGGTACGGGTGCCACCTGTCGTACATTGGCACCTGGCAGGTGGTACGCGACCATCCTAGAAAAGTGGTAGCAGGGGAGGGGAATGAGCTGAACCGGTGGCAGCACCGCACAAGCCTGAGCGAGAGATGGCTGGAGCTGCAGGGTTCAGCGGAAGCGCCAGGATCAGCGCTTCTTCAGGGCTGTCAGGGCTCAGTGGAAGCACCAGGATCAGCACCAGGCTCCAGCTGGAACTTGGCGCTGATCCTGGGGCTTCTGCTGAGCCCAGAAGAAGTGCCGATCAGCTGGAATGTTGCAGCATCTCCAGGGTCTTGTGATTTACATTCAGATGCTTGGCAACTGATTCATATTTATGACAGTCACAGTGTCCCAGTGTCATGTGAAGTGACCAAAACCTGCTGCAACCACCCAGCAGATGGGGGGGGGGAAATAAAAACCAAACACCTCTCACCCCATCCCCGCTGCCAATCCTCAACAGAAATGCTCACAACAATGAAAACCTCGGACAGGAGGAAGAGCGCCACTAAGGCGGGCAGGCAGGTGTCTTGCTCGGCTGTGGCTTGGGGGCACTTTTTTCAGTGGCATTGTAACTTCAAACAGTCACTAAGCGAACTGTTGTAAGTCGAGGACTACCTGTATTTCATCACTTTTTTCCTTTTTTTTTTTGGTCAAGTTTTTGACAACTTCCTAGGCGACTGGTGGTACTCGGATATTGCCATATCCTAAAAGTGGTACAATGAGTGAAAAGGTTGAAAAGCCCTGGCTTAGTACAAGTAGAAGAATTATCTTCCAGAAATCTCTAATTTTACCAATTTTTTTCTCACGGTGATATAATGAAATTCAGATATGGCCCCAAACAAAGGAAAGGTAAATAAAGATGTGTATGTTAAGTCTCAACTTGTGGATAAGGATTAAAAGCAAGACATAAATACCGTATTTGAAGAACATTTCCAGTGTAGCCTACAGCAATACAGATTAAATAAACAAAAAGCTTCCCCGCATTTGGAATAAAAGAATCCTGGGGTTTCTATGGTACAGTCTAGGAAACATTTGTTGCATAAAATATGTTGTTGGGCCACCTGCATTTGTACTCTCATCATCTGTTAAATGAAACTACACATTTACTGGCAGAGTGCCTAAAACAGCATTTGGTATGTAGGGGGGTATTAAATGTATAAGCATAATGACAAATGCCTGAACTTGTTCTTGTCACGTAGTAATAGTAATAAGACATGCACTTCAAGAAAGTGATATTATCAATATCAGGTCCTATCATCTGTACTCTCATTATTTATCACAATTAATATGTAATCATACAGACAAAAGATTGAGCTGTCATCAGAAAATCAGAAAAAAACATGAACAAAACCCTACGTTGAAAGGTTCCTTTTGCCTGCTATCCTTCTTGCATTATCTTTATGAATCACTTTACTTTTATGTAATTCAGACTCAGGTTCTGCTCAACATTTAAACTGCTGAACCACTATTAATTTATAGTTAAAGAGTCTACTGGAGTTATGTGCGGTGTTTCCTTGAATAGATTAAAAAATGGTATTTCTTGTATCTATGACTTACACTACAGTGTAATGGATAGAAATTCCTGTGAAGACTGAGCAAAGAGCTTTTGGAATTTACTTAAAAGTATAGCTTGTGTTTAATGGGATTTGCTCCTTAGCCTTTTTTTAAAATTAATTTTAAAGTACATGGTTTAGCTTAAGAGGTTTAAGTGCTTCATAGCTTGATCTTCCTGCAACATCATTATCATATCTATCTATCTCGGTGCTTGAAATTTTGATCTTTTGCTCCTTTCTAATCTTTTAGGGAAAGTCTATTATCTGGTGTTCTACAATTTTGCTCATAATTGTATTCACAGAACCTACTATTATTTAATTATCTGGGGGGGGGACATGATGAAAAGACAGCAGTTCTATTGCCTTCATTATACAAGGGCCGTACAGGTCATTAAGTGAGCAGCTCATGTGCCTGCAACTTCTGACTTTGATTTAGGGAAATCAGCAGGGAAAGTCACAAATTTCTATCATGTGATTGTGGGTGATGCAACAATGGCTGTATGGTCTAACTGCCAGTCACACAGTGCAGGTGTAAATTCAAATGGTCACTGAATGAGTGGTTGGCTACATGCTCTGCTTTGGGCCATATGACAAGGAGGGAAACTGGGCTTTTTAGTGGATTTTTTTTCTGTATGGCTCATTTTCAAATTCATTTCAGTTTCTGGAATTATCCTGCCTATAGCCAGACACAGTCCCAAGCAAGTTTCCACGATTTCTTTCCAACACTCCACTGAGTTGGAAACAAGCATTTCTCAAATGTGTAAGAAATGTTACATTTCATGTGCAACTTTGTTTCAGCATGTGGATCTCATTAGGTTTCAGAGAGAAGGGAGCTGACTAAAGTAATGGCTTAGCCAAGGTTAGCTTAGATTTGCATAATATAAATCTACCTATGTGCATATCCATTATATCCACTTACAAGGATATAAAGCAATATTATGCAAACCACTGAAAGGAATAAAACCAGACCATACATGAGGTAACCAAAAGAAAAGGAAATATAACTAAACATGGTTTACTTCAACACTGTTCATTCTTTTTTTGTATTAGCTTCTGGCAACTGCCTAGACAGGTCCCTGCTGTTTTCTTGCCAATATTTTTGAAAGTTGTTTGCTATTGCCTCCTTCCTAGGGCTGAGAAAGAGTGACTGTCACTCAGCTGGCTTTGTGCCTAGGTTTGGACTACATCAATGATTTGGACGAGGGGATAGATGGGGAACTCATATGACACCAAGCTGGCAGGAGTAGCCAACACTTCAGAAGATAGGGTTAAGATATAGGAGGATCTTGACAAATTTGAACATTGGGTGCTATCTAACAAAATGAAATTCAATGGTGAAAAAAGTAAGGTTCTACATTTAGCCAAGAAAAACCAAATTCACAGATACAGTATAGGTGGTACCTGTCTCAGTAGTAGTAACTGCGAGAGGGATCTTGGAGTCCTAGTGGACAATCACTTAAATACAAGCCAGCAGTGTGCTGCAGCTGCCAAAAAAGCCAACACAGTGCTAGGCTGCATTAACAGAGGGATAGAATCAAGATCACATGAAGTATTAATACCACTTTACAATGCCTTGGTAAGGCCACACTTGGAATACAGCATCCAGTTTTGGTCACCATGATGTAAAAAAGATGTTGAGACTCTGGAAAGAGTACAGATAAGAGCAACAAAGATGATTAGGGGACTGGAGGCTAAAACATATAAGGAACAGTTGCTGGAATTGTGTATGTCTAGTTTAATGAAGAGAAGGACGAGGGGGGACGTGATGGCAGGGGTTGACACAAAGATGAGGGAGTCAAGCTATTCTCCAAAGCACCTGAAGGCAGGACAAGAAGCAACGGATGGAAACTAACTAGAGAGAGAAGCAACCTAGAACTAAGGAGAAACTTCCTGACAGTTAGAACAACTAACCAGTGGAACAACCTGCCTCCAGAAGCTGTGAATGCTCCAACACTGGAAGTTTTTAAGAAGAGACTGGACAGCCATTTGTCTGAAATGATATAGGGTTTCGTGCCTGAGCAGGGGGTTAGATTAGATGAACTCCAAGATCCCTTCCAACATCATCACCATTATCACCAACATCATCATCATTACCATCTCATGGTCTCCAGCACCATGCCTTAACCATTATATTAAACTGGCTTTCATTCAATATATTCCTCCTTTAATCCTTATAAAACTATCTTTGCTTCTACCATATTCAGACACACCATCATAACTTGGTCTTTGGTGGTTTAACCCTTTTAGAACTTTCTTTTTGAGAATTTCATCAGCTCCATCTACCAACACTTGATTTTTTCCTTCTGTTCAACTTACAGATAGCCCTTAAGTTACAACCGTGCATTCAGTAACAGTGCTGAATGAAAGAACTTATGATTGGTCCTCAAAGTTCTGGCTACTGCAAGGCCCCCATAGTCATATGAATAAAATGTGAATGCTTGAATGCTTGGCAAGTAGCTCATACATGTAACCAGCTGCAATGTGCTGCAGTCACATGATCACAATTTGTGATCTTTCATGATGGTTTACCATAAACATGATTAATGGGGAAGCTGGCAGGAAAGGTTGCATGTCACTTGGGTAAGGCTTCTCCACCCCTAGCCTTTCTTTGCTTGCGTGCACTACACCTTCCTTTCTTCTTTGCTCACATGCGTTCCATGCCTCCTTTAGTTGACCTCCCTGTGCTTGCACACATGCATTCAACTCTCATGGCCCCTGGATTTTGGATTGGACACACTGAGTTAATCCATTTGAGCTACCTTGGGTGAAAAAGTTTTGCCCTTTGATACACCTGTTTCATCAAGTTAAAGGTTACATATACAATAGTTTTGCACTGTGTGCATAATTATTAGGCAAGTTGTATTTTTGGATTTTTTTTTACTGAACAACTGAAGTGCTTTTAGTCAATCCAAAATGTTAATAAACCTCAAAGCTGAGTATTTAAGAAAGTAAAAGTGATGTTTTGGCTTTCTTAGGAGAATACCTATGCGTACACAACTATTGGGCAACTATTAGTGTGCAGAATGATTATGCAACTAAATGAAAAATGAAAATTTGCCCATCTCACTAATTTATTTGCATCTGTTAAAGTAAGAATAATAAACAACTCAAAATGTACAAATAAACATTTCTGACATTCATGGAGTCTGTCAGTTTCTTGATCTGTTGATGATCAACGTTTTGTGCAGCAGCAACCACAGCCTCCCAGACCACAGCCTTATCTTTAAGGCCTTTACTGGCTAGCCACGCAGTGGAGTACTTTGATGCATGTGATGGAAGGATTGTCCTGCATAAAAATCATGGTCTTCTTGAAAGATGCAGACTTTTTCCTGTACCAATGCTTGAACAAAGTATCTTCTAAAAACTGGTGGTAGGTTTGAGAGTTGATTTGAGTCCATTTTCAACCCCAAAAGGTCCAACTAGCTCATTTTTAATAATACCAGCCCATACCAGTACCTCACCTCCACCTTGTTGGCATCTGAGTCAAAGTGGAGCTCTGTGCCCATTAGTGATCCAGCCACGGGCCCATCCATCTGGTCCATCAAGAGTCACTCTCATCAGTCCATAAAACCTTTGAAAAATCTGTCTTCAGATATTTCTTGGCCCAGTCTTGCTGTTTCAACTTATGTGTCTTGTTCAGTGGTGGTCGCGTTTCAGCCTTTCTTACCTTAGCCATGTCTCTGAGCACTGAACACCTTGTACTTCTGGGCACTCCAGGTAGGCTGCAATTCTGGAACATGACAGTACTGGAGGATAATGGGTTCCTGGTAGCTTCAAGTTTGATTCTTCTCAAATCTTTGGCAGTTAATGTGTGTCTTTTTTTCTCAGCACGTTCCTTGCAATCCTGTTGACTATTTGCAACAAAATGTTTGATGGTTCTGTGATCATGCCCCAATATCTTAGCAATTTCAAGAGTGCTGCATCCCTTTGAAAGACTTTTTACACGTTTTGACTTTTCAGAGTCAGTTAAATCTCTTTTTTGGCCCATTTTGCCTGAGGAAAAGAAGCTGCCTAATAATTATGCACATCTTGATATAGGATGTTGATCTCCTAAGGCCACATCCTGCCTCACTACACAAATACAGATCACCTGATATGCTTATATCCACTAAGCATTCAGGTTTATACAGCTTGGAAGTGGAAAATATGCATGAAAATGATGATATGGTCAAAATACTCACTTGGCTAATAATTGTGCACACTACAGTAGCATACATGTCCCAAATTGACATATCCCAAACATCACAAACATTCCTGATATTTATCCATAAGTATATTAAATGATCAAGAGATTATTACACATCCTTGCCTTATTCCCTCCTCCAAGATGTACTTATTCGCATGCACTTTACTTCTATCATACAGATTATTGCATTCAGTAACAAACTTTTATATTCATATACCATTCCATAGTTTAAGTCTATTCCCTTGATAACACCTTCTCTAAATCAGCAAACACACAATAACTTTCTCACATACATTATCATAAAATGCAACTCTATGCAAGTTAGGATTTCCAATCAAGAGACTATCTTGCAAGCCAATATTCTGTTCCCCTAAGAGGTATACAGAGTATTGACACACATAAGATGCATATGCAAGTCTTATATTAAATCTTAAAATGAGACCAAAAGCTATGCTATCAATTTCAGTAAAATCAAAGCCCGAAGGTGATTTACAAGAAATTAAATGCTAACATCACAAGCTATTAGCTGTGTGATTAGAAATACTTACTAGAGTGTATCTGGAGGCCCAATAATAAGAACTTCCCATCGATAGAGATCATTGTCATCTATTAAACCTGCTGAGAAGCCTTCCACTGGGTTTTTGTTGAGCTCTGTTAAAACAAAAATTGTTATAACTCATAGTCATGCTGCATTCATGACATGCACATAAGAAAATTTTCAGAATATTTTGAAATACTTTTTGCTCCCATATTCTCAAGATTCTGATTTATTGATTTTCTAAGAACCATAAACTCACAAATGACAAAAAAGTAACTCAAGCAAATGCTAATCAGTTACCTGACCTTCTCCCTGCAAATTATTGTTTTCTGGTTTGCTGCCTTGTGCACATTAATACTATTTAATAGCCCCAGTAGTACTAATCAAATTTCATCTGCCCTTTAAAGAATAAGCTATTGTTAAAAAGTATAAACACTAACATTTAATTTTAAAATGCATAGACACATATCCTTCAAATCACCCCAACATTAAGGATTTTATTTAGAGCCAAGAAAAGCTCTAAATGAACTGGAAATCTGAAGAACCACCTGTTGCATAAGATTTTGCACAGTGAGATAATCTTGAAACAACCTTCTTCATTGTGCTTAGGTAAAAACTACTAGGGAATGACGACTTCTTTGAGAGTATCCAGCAGTGATGGACTTCCCAAAGCAATGTTCTTCTGGCACACAAAAAAGGTACTTTTCCCCCCTGCATCAGTGTTATTGATGAGTTGCAAACTAGTCAGAAAGTGATTGACAAAATACTAATCACAATGTCCATGAATTCCTGAATTACTAAAGATTCCACCCTAACAAATACTGACTCCAGAATTAACAGCTAGGGGGAACTGGGTGCCTGGCTCACAGTGGGGGTGGGGGTGTCCTAGGACCATTTACTACAGCCAACTCATTGCAGGACAACTTACCATGGGTCAATTCAATGTATTAATCATTTCATTCAATTACATTTTATTATTGACGACCATGTTTTCGTTGAAATTGTTGTAACTCTCTTTACTTCTGGATTGACTTAATTTTATCATTATTGGCCACGGCAATATTGAAATTAATTTAACTTGTATGTTTGTTGAATTGTCCGATGGCAAGTTGGCCATGATGAGTTGTCCCATTCCACACAGTGAGTTCTAGGAACTGAGACATGAACCTGCTGGGCAGTGTATTAACAATATCCTAGCTTGTTTCTACAATCTACCATTACAAATTGTAGAAACAATGGAAACAGGAGCTTCCTTAATGATGCTCACTGGCTTCAAAATGGAGGGCATGACTAGGGCAAACCCCCATATTTTTTAAAGCACGTTACATGCATTGCAAGCACATAATCACAGATATGTCTTAATTCCTCAGTCAAACCTGCTGTTTTGAAACCAATGACCATCACTACAGATACTCCTGATTAAAAGGCATCTAGAGGTTACCTACCCCCCCCCCTTTTGTTCAGTGCAAGATCCAATTGGAAAAGATATTTCCATCTTGTTTCATGTAGAGCGGAGGAGCCTCTGGTCAGAGCAAAAATTCTCACAAAGGTTCAGTATCAGCCCTCCTCTCTGACTCTAGTCTCCAGCTGTGCAACAACTGAAACCTTAGTGGCCAAATATAAGATTAGGTGAGAATGGCAGGGAGTTGCTCTGCCAGGTCTCAGCCATGCATGCCAGATTTGCCCATTCTTTCTTAGGCAAATTGTGATGCAGCAAATTCTTTTTACTCTCTAGCAATCATTAAGAACTGCCTGAGGCCAAGATATCCAGCAATACAGCAATGGCATCCAGGGCCTGGGAAAGAGGCAATTGAGCTAGAAGAGAGAATTTCCAACAACCTGAATTTCCAACCTTAACCCCCTTGATGGTTTATAAAAACCATAGCGGGGAATTTATTTTCAAGAATTTGGGCAGTATTAAGCCTCTGGAGAAAAAAAAAGAGGTCTCCAGAGATCTACACATTAGTTCAGCAATTCTATGCAAAATTCTATTTTAAAATAGACTTGTGAGCCATCATGTACTGATTATTAGAAACCAACAGATATCTATCAAGATCAAATCATGCCATACAAGCTTTATTGCTTTTTTAATAGAATCATTTATCTGTAGACTGTAACAATGCCATTAATGTATCCTGAGTTCAATGAAGCATTTAACAAGATTTCTCTTGATCTTGTTGACAAAAGGTTAGAAACTGACAGGCTTTTTAGTCTTCAACTTACAACCATTTGCTTAATGACTGTTGGAAATTATGATGGTGCTGAAAAAAGTAATTTTTCACTAGTTCTTGTACTTATAACCACTGCAGCATTCCCATGATCACATGATCAAAATTTGGGAGCTTTATTTATTTATTAAATTTATATGCCGCCCTTCTCCCTAAGGACTCAGGGCGGCTCACAACAATAAAAAAAACCAAAAAAAACCCCCACAACAACATAGAATACAAAGATTAAAAAAGAATTAAACAAAATAAAGAAATAAAGGACAATTTAAGCCGATAAAATCCAAATTTAAAAACCATCAGTCCAGGCCCGCTTGTTGGAACAGCCATGTCTTCAGGTCACTGCGGAAGGACCGAAGGTCAGGGGCTGTCCGCAGCTCTGGAGGCAGTTCATTCCAGAGGGTCGGTGCGCCCACAGAGAAGGCTTTCCCCCTGGGGGTCGCCAGCTGGCATTGCCTGGCCAACAGAACCCTGAGGAGGCCGACTCTGTGGCAGCAAACCGGGTGATGGGAGGTTGACATTGGCAGCAGGTGGTCTCGCAAGTACCCCGGGCCTAAGCCATGTAGGGCTTTAAAGGTAATTACCAGCACCTTGAATCGCACCTGGAGGGCAACCGGAAGCCAATGCAGCTCGCGCAGGAGTGGTGTAACATGGGAGTATCGAGATACTCCCATAAGCACCTGCGCGGCCGCATTTTGCACCAGTTGAAGCCTCCGGGTGCACTTCAAGGGCAGCCCCATGTAGAGAGCATTGCAGTAATCCAGGGGAGAAGTGACAAGGGTGTGGGTGACCGTGCATAGGGCATCTCGGTCCAAAAAGGGGCGCAACTGGCGTACCAAGCGAACCTGTGCAAAAGGCCCCCTGGTCACGGCAGCCAGATGGTCTTCCAAATTAAGCCGTGAAGAGAACACCCAAGTTGTGGGCCCTTTCTGAGCGGGGCAATAACAGCCCCCCCATAAGAAGAGATGGAACCTGTTGGACAGTATGAGATGCTGATATCCACAGCCACTCGGTCTTGGAGGGGTTCAGCCTGAGCCTGTTCCTTCCCATCCAGACCCGCACTGCCTCCAGGCAGTGGCATCACGTCAAGGGCATCACGTCAAGGGCATCACTGGGTTGGCTCGGGGTGGAGATAAACAACTGGGTATCATCGGCATATTGGTGATACCTCACCCCAAAGCCATGGATGATCTCACCCAGCGGCTTCATATAGATGTTGAACAGGAGGGGGGAGAGAACCGACCAGAGGAACCCCACAAGAAAGGGGTCTTGGGGTAGATCTCTGCCCCCCTGCCACTACAAACTGTGAGCGGCCAGAGAGGTAGGAGAACCACCGTAAAACAGTGCCTCCCACTCCCAACCCCTCGAGCCGTCGCAGCAGGATCCCATGGTCGATGGTATCAAAAGCCGCTGAGAGGTCAAGTAGGACAAGGACAGAGGAGCAACCCCTGTCCCGGGCCCGCCAGAGATCATCTACCAGTGCGACCAATGCCGTTTCCGTGCTGTAACTGGGTCTGAAACCGGACTGGTACGGGTCCAGATAGTCCGCTTCATCCAGGAATTGCGGAAGCTGATGCGCCACAACACTCTCGACCCAGATTGTTGGGGACAATAAGCTGACTTTGTAATAATGCCGCTTGGGGGGGTGAAAGCCCTAATAAGCAGGCATATACATAGAATGAAGGCTATTGCTAAGCACATTTGATTTGTGCTTAGATTGTAAGCCGCCCTGAGTCTTCGGAGAAGGGCAGGATATAAATGGGATTAAAATAAAAAATAAAATAAATAAACCTTCGCTACAAAGCGAAGGTTGGAGACAGGATGATAGTTATTCAACGAGGCCGGGTCCAGAGCAGGCTTCTTGAGGAGGGGCCTTACCACCACCTGTTTTAAAGTGGAGGGGAAGACACCCTCTGTCAATGAAGCATTGACAACTGCCTGGAGCCAGCCCCGTCACCTCCCCGGCGGCTGAAACCAGCCAGGAGGGACATGGGTCCAATAAACAAGTTGCAGCGCTCAGCCTACGCATAATCCTGTCCATATCATCCAAAGTCACAGGGTCAAACTCACCCCAAATGGTATGACCAAGACCTGCCCTCTCCACTCCATCGGATTCCGCCCAGTCGGAGTCCAAACCAGTCCGTAACTGAGCAATTTTGTCCTGCAGATACTGTACAAATTCCTCAGCCCTACCCTGCAAGGCGTCATCCCTCGGTCCCTGGTTAAACAGTGAGCGGGTCACTCTAAATAGGGCGGCTGAGCGGTTATCTGCGGACGCAATGAGAGCGGAAAAGTAAACACGCTTTGCCGCTTCCATCACCACTAGGTAAGACTTAAGACAAGTTCTTAGCCGTGTTCGAACAGATTCGGATCTGCTGGACCTCCAACAGCTCTCTAGGCATCTTTAGCTTGGCAACTGGCCATGTATTTACAATAATTGCAGCATGCCAGAATCACATAACTGCCATCTGCCACCTTCCCAGAGAACTTCTGACAAGCAAAGTAATTGAGGGGAGCCGGATTCACTTAACAACATGATTTGCTTAATGATCACAGCAAAAATGGTCATAAAACTGGGCACAACTCAATGACTCAGGTTCCAATCCCAGCTGTGGTTATAAGTTGACACGATATTATTCAGTTATTGCTAGATAAATGAATAATTGATCTGAGTTTGGACATAAAGACCAGAATAAGAACGTATAGAAACTAGCATTATTTCCAAGATGTGAACCGGTATTTTGAAAATCCAGCTGAAAGCCTCCCGGTTCTCCCCCCCCCCCCAAAAAAAAAATAATAATAAAAATAATAAAAATTCACCCGGCAGCCTGCACATCATGCACAGATAGTATGAACATTTTGAGTTTCATTAGGATTGTGCAAACAGCCTGAACTAAGATTTGCTGGATGGGAGAGTAACAGTTGCATTAAAGGACAAAAGCAAAACAAGGCACTGACGCACATAGATGCCACAGCTATGTTTCAGGTTTGCAAAATTTAGCAGCTATGTAATTGAAGCTGTATATATGACCACGTTCTGCCTCTCCACTAAGGTCAGCAATACCAAAAGCACATTTCAGTCTGCTTAAGGCATTTAAATTCTGAGAATTTGTTTTGCTTAAAAAAAACCTGCTTAACCTACAGAGGGAGACAACACCTTTGAATTCAGCTTAATTCTTGGCTCTATCCTTGGGAATATTCTACAAGGAAGCTATAACCTTCTGAGCTTAGAATCATTTGAAATTATGCTATTTCCACTGTCCCTCAAGACAAGCTCTTAAACTAAGCAAAATATCTATTTCAATTACTGAAACTGAAATTCCAATATAAAATAAAGTATATCTCAAGATTTTGCATCTGCATGGTCTCAAATTCTTCCTTTAAAAAACAAAACAAAACAAATGGCAGCAGTATATAAATGTTTAAAATACAGAGATTACAACTAAAATGCAAAAGTGATTATTCCAATAGTTTACTATCAAGGTAACACTGCTATTAAGAACAAAACAAAATAGTTTTGACTGTGCATAAACTGCCTATTGACTCACAACAGGTAGGCAATTATAATGAATTTTTAAATCAATCTGAGACAGAAAACAAAAAGATTGCTTCATTACATAAACGAATAGTGTTTGGATTACATCTGTAGTTTAGAGACGTAACAGGCAAGCAGTGTTGCCTTTGTTGATTTTATTTAATGATGATCAAGCTGTCAATATAAATCCAAATCAGTCAAAGCAGCATAGTCAACGAAAGTGACTGAGCAGGAAAAATCTTATAGGTTAAAGGAGCAGTAATGCATGGTAGCTCAACTTTTTAATTTGCTGTGGCAGTTGTAATCTTGCATTTCAGACAAATGCTTCTGCCATTACATTGTGAATGCTAAGGAAACAAACACCGTTCCAACTACCAACCAATATCTAATGCACGTTTCAACAGGAGTAAATTTCTTATTAGCTAACTTTCTGCAAAGAACATTAAAAAAATAACCTAGGATAAATAGATATTGTTTAATGAAGCCAAAAAGACACAAATGACAATTTGCTGAAAGAAAAAATACTTTGAATTGATAGCTATTGTCTGGAATACTTACATGTAAAATAATTCTAAAATCTTGTCCAATTTTATTAAGCAAATATAACAAATTAAAAGGAGAAATATTTACAAATAATTGCCAAGTCTTTCCTCCCCAAAGCCAACAAGAACTCCAACACAAAAATCTTAAAGCCATCCATCTACTGTTCATGTTTAAGATAAACAGTACAAAATTCTGACTCCTAAAAAAGTATATGTCATTTCTTTAAAGGGCACAGGAAACAGGATTTTCAGTCACAAACAATTATGATGATCCTTTCACAGATCCTAAAGCACAGATCATAAAGAAAAGAAGCATCCCACATTCATGACTCAAAGCAAATTACAATTAAAACATAAACTATATCAAAATCAAAATAACAAAAAAGCTTCTTTCAACATATAAGAAACAAGAAAAAGTTAAGGAAATGATTGGTCCATTAGTGGGGGAAAGTGGCAAGAAGGTGACAAGCAACAGGGAGAAAGCAGAACTATTTTTGTATCTGTCTTTACACAAAGGGAAAAAACAGTCCAACCTACCAAAACCAGTGCCATAAAAAACAGAATAGAAACGCAAGTTAAGATAGGCAAGAAAATGGTGAGCACCTGTCCAGCCTAGACGAGTTTAAATCACCAGAACCAGATGGATTACACCCCAAGGTTCTCAAGGAACTGGCAGACGTGATCTCAGAACCACTGAACTATATTTTTCAAAGATCCTGGAGCACTGGGGAACTACCAGAGGACTGGAAGAGAGCTGATGTAGTTCCCATCTTCAAAAAAGGGAAAAAAACAGATCCAGGAAACTACAGAACTATCAGCCTGACCTCAATACCTGGGAAGATTCTGGAAAAGATAATCAAACAACAAATCAGTGAACACCTTGATGCAAACAAAGTTATCACTAAAAGCCAACATGGGTTTGTGAAAAACAGATCATGCCAGACAAATCTTATTGCATTCTTTCACCAAGTGACAAAACTAGTGGACCAGAGGAACGCTGTAGATATAATTTACTTGGACTTCAGTAAAGCATTTGATAAAGTAGATCACAACCTACTACTTGATAAGATAGAAAAATGTGGGTTAGATAGTATCACCACCAGATGGATTCGTAGCTGGCTGACAGGCCGTACTCAGCGTGTGGTCCTCAATGGAACCGCATCTACATGGAAGGAAGTGTGTAGTGGGGTGCCCCAGGGCTCTGTTCTGGGCCCAGTGCTCTTCAACATCTTCATCAACGATTTGGATGAGGGGATAGATGGGGAACTCATCAAATTTGCAGATGACACCAAGCTGGCAGGAATAGCCAATACTCCAGAAGATAGGCTTAAGATACAGGAGGATCTGGACAGACTCGAACACTGGGCACTATCTAACAAAATGAAATTCAATTGTGAAAAAAGTAAGGCTCTACATTTAGGCAGGAAAAATCAAATGCACAGGTATACTATAGGTGGTACCTTGCTCAATAGTAGTAACTGTGAGAGAGATCTCGGAGTCCTAGTGGACAATCACTTAAATATGAGCCACCAGTGTGATGCAGCTGCCAAAAAAGCCAACACAGTGCTAGGCTGCATTAACAGAGGGATAGAATCAAGATCACATGAAGTACTAATACCACTTTACAATGCCTTGGTAAGGCCACACCTGGAATACTGCATCCAGTTTTGGTCACCACGATGTAAAAAAGATGTCGAGACTCTAGAAAGAGTACAGAGAAGAGCAACAAAGATGATTGGGGGACTGGAGGCTAAAACATATAGGGAACGGTTGTTGGAATTGGGTATGTGTAGTTTAATGAAGAGAAGGGTGAGGGGTGACATGATAGCAGTGTCCCAATATCTCAGGGGCTGGCACAAAGAAGAGGAGGTCAAGCTATTCTCCAAAGCACCTGAAAGCAGGACAAGAAGCAACGGATGGAAACTAGTCAAGGAGAGAAGCAGCCTGGAACTAAGGAGAAACTTCCTGACAGTTAGAACAATTAACCAGTGGAACAACCTGCCTCCAGAAGCTGTGAATGCTCCAACACTGGAAGTTTTTAAGAAGAGACTGGCCAGCCATTTGTCTGAAATAGTATAGGGTTTCCTGCCTCAGCAGGGGGTTGGACTAGATGACCTCCAAGGTCCCTTCCAACTTATTATTATAAAATAAAAAACCAGCCATATAAACAATACAAGTATTAAAAAGAACTAAACAATTACAAGCCATACAATTCTTGAGAGAGCACATACATTCAAGAACAGTACAACCATGTTATAAGCTCCACAACGCTCTCTGATCCACAGGTCAGAGGGCAAAGCCAGATCTTCAGGTCTTTCTGGAAGGCATTAAGGTGGGGGCCAGCATAACCTTGGGGTGGAATAATAATAATAATAGAGTTGGAAGGGACTTTGGAGGTCATCTAGTCTAACCCCCTGCTCAGGCAGGAATCCCTATACCATTTCAGACAAATGGCTGTCCAGTCTCTTCTTAAAAACTTCCAGTGTTGGAGCAGTCACAGATTCTGGAGGCAGGTTGTTCCACTGGTTAATTGTTCTAACTGTCAGGAAGTTTCTCCTTAGTTCTAGGTTGCTTCTCTCTCTGGTTAGTTTCCATCCGTTGCTTCTTGTCCTGCCTTCAGGTGCTTTGGAGAATAGCTTGACTCCCTCTTCTTTCTGGCAGCCCCTGAGATATTGGAACACTGCTGTCATGTCCCCCCTCGCCCTTTTCTTCATTAAACTAGACATACCCAATTCCAGCAATATCCACAGGATTCCTCTGGTCCACTAATTTTGACAGCTGGTCAAAGAATGCAATAAGATTTGTCTGACATGGATCTGTTTTTGACAAACCCATGTTGGCTTTTGGTAATGGCTTTGTTTGCCTCTATGTGTTCACTAATTTGTTGCTTATTTTTTCCAGAATCTTCTTGAGGTCAGGCTGATAGGTCTGTAGTTTCCTGGATCTATTTTTTTCCCTTTTTTGAAGATGGGAACTACATCATCTCTTTTCCAATCCTCTGGTAGTTCCCCAGTGCTCCAGGATCTTTGAAAAATATAGTTCAGTGGTTCTGAGATCACATCTGCCAGTTCCTTGAGAACCTTGGGGTGTAATCCATCTGGTCCTGGTGATTTGAACTCGTCTAGGCTGGACAGGTGCTCATTTACCATTTTCTTGCCTATGGCTATCTTAACTTGCGTTTCTATTCTGTTTTTTATGGCACTGGTTTTGGTAGGTTGGACTGTTTTTTCCCTTTGTGTAAAGACAGATGCAAAAAACAAATTTAGTAGTCCTGCTTTCTCCCTGTTATTTGTCACCTTAATGCCACTTTCTCCCACTAATGGACCAATCATTTTCTTTTTTCTTGTTTTTTACATGTTGAAAGCAGCTTTTTTTGGTTGTTATTTTTGACTTTTGTCGCAAGCCTTACTTCATTTTGAGCCTTAGCTTTCCTCACTTCATCTTTGCAGGCTCAGGCTACTTGATGATATTCTGCCTTAGTTATGTGCCCCTCTTTCCACTTTTTATACTTGTTCTTTTTGTCTTTCAGTTTATCAGAGAGTTCTTTATGCAGCCATGCTGGTTTCTTTTGAGAGCTGTTATTTTTCTTCTTTGTTGACAGACTGGGCTTTTATCATCTCACTTTTCAAAATTTTCCAAGCTTCTTGAATTGTTTTCCCCTTGAGGATTCTCATCCATGGAGTACTTCCCAAGCTCTAAGTTTATTGAAATTAGCTCTCTTAAAGTCCAAGACTCTAGTCTGACTATGTTCTATTGTTTGTGCTTGCATAATGTTGAATTCAAATACTGCATGATCACTCCTCTCCATGTTTCCTATGGCTTCAACACCTTCTATCATTTCATCTCTGTTAGTGAGAATTAAGTCCAATATGGCTGATCCCCTAGTTCCCTTTTCTACTTTTTGGGAGACAAAGTTGTTTGCTAGGTTTGTCAGGAATCTGTTTGATCTTCCATTTGGAACACAGTTTGTCTCCCTGTTGATGTCAGGGTAATTAAAGTCCCCCATTACTATTGTGATGTGCTTCCTACATAACTTAGCTAGCTGGCTAGCCAAAAGTTCATCTATTTCCTCTGTTTGCTTGGGTGGTCTATAGCATACACCTATGGCAAATGCATTCAAGATAGTTTTCATCATTGCTATGCAAAGACCCTCTCATGGGTCTCTAGTGGTTGGAACCCACAACCTCTTCTGCTGGACCATTTGAGCCTGGTGGGTATCACTGTGGAGTGGCAGTCCCTCAAATAACCCAGCCCCATGCCATGTAGGTCTTTATAGATTGTCACTAACAACTTGGTAATCAGTGCAGCTCATGGAGGACCTTCGCTCCTTTCGCCGCGACCTGAAAACTTGGTTATTTGAGCTTGCCGGCCTGGACTGAGGGATTGGAATTTTAAATTTTTAGAATGTGATTTACTTGTTGGGGCTAATTTAATTTAATTTATTTTTAACTTTGTATATTGTGTTTTAACTGCCCTGTACACCGCCCCGAGTCCTTCGAGAGAAGGGCGGTATATAAATCCAATAAAATAAATAAATAAATAAATAAATAAAATAAATAAATAAATAAATAAATAAATAAAAAATGTGTGCAGATCTAGGAGTTCACACAAATACTTACGTGCCACACAACTGCTCACACTGCTGCATTTTGTACCAAGTGAAGCTTCCAAATATTTTTCAAGGGCAACCCCATATAGAGTGCATGACAGTAATCCATACAGGAAGCGACCAAGGTAGAGTCTTAACTGACACATTAAAGTTTGTTATCCAAATTGTTGCAGGGTTAGTTCTAGCTAGCCTGGTTGCTTGGTTCGGTAAAAACAATGAAGTATTTTGTGGCACTTCAACTGCTGGTTTGATAAGTTTTCACAGCAAGAATATGAATGGTCATGAATCAGTTTTAATCGAACAGTAGTTGTAATGCAAATATACCTAAAGAAAACAAGGTTAGAAAAGGGTTGCTTAATATTACATCTGAACCCAACCCATGAGCCACCAGGATTTAAAGGAAAAATCTTTCCCAATCGTTATGCCAGGAATTAAACAGAAGCTGTATAAATGCAGATTCAGATCATATTAATTTTGCTAAGAGTAAGTGGTTATTTTTAATATGATTTTAGTTTTTTGGATTGTTTAGTTTGTATATTGTATGTTTTTAAATTAAAACAAAAAGTGATTTCCAACTTTCTTCAATACAGATAAAAATATATATTAAAATATTTACTCTAAATTAGAAGTATTTTATTACATATTTTTATCTTTACTAAAGAAAGTCAAAAATCGTTTATACCTTTTTTCTTGTCACTTTTTAAACTTTTTCCTCCTTTGATCCCTCTCCTTTTTATTTTATTTTGAATTTTATCTTTCTTTGAAACTTAATAAAATTGTTTTTTTAAAGAACTATACTTGTTTTCCATAAAACATTGTTGCTGCCGAACATACCCACACTTCCCATGAATTTAGGAGATCAGATTCAGCTAATCTAATCATCTCAGCAAATTGATCTTAAACACTTCAGTACAAAAGGTCCAGAAGCATTACTGTGATGACTTTTATGTATCAAACAGAAACTGTGTTTGTAAAGGTGAGGTAATTCCCATGCTGTCATGGTTCACGTACTGTATATCTCTTGTCCCCAGAAGAAACAGCAATGTCATTTCAAGTATGAAAGAGCAGCATGGATATATTGGTTTAATTGTGTACTTGGTTCTACAGGCAATCTATTAGGATAGAGGTCTCCAACCTTTTGGGCACCAGGGACTGGTTCCGTGGAGAGAGGTTTTTCCACGGACCAGAGAGGGCATGGTTTCATGCACTGCCTGCATCCCGCGGATGGGGCTTTGTCTATGGACCGGTTGCTGGTCCACAGACCGGGGGTTGGGGACCCCTGTATTATTAGGAGATCCCTCTAAATCACTGCTGTGGGTTGGTACCTTTGAAGTGTTTTTAACAGTACTGTACTTTAGTACTTTATAGTGGCTTGTATATTTTACACATACACAGAAACCATATACTAACTAGCATGTGAAAGTATCCATGTTTTTTCTCATTCTACTTACTAATCAACAATACATTTGTTTAGAAATCCAAAGCTGATCATATTCTAGATTCATAACTCATAAGACCAACTGAAAGGTTTGTGGGAGGAAGGAAACATTTGATAGTAAAATTGTTTAGTTAGCAAAATAACTAGATAAAATTTCAAACACTGTAGCAAATCATCTATTCTAAGTGGTTGGACTAAAGCATTATTTTCCAAAGCTGGGTAATCACCCAAATTCGGTGGCAGTGTTTTTTTCTTTGGCAAGAGACCCATAAATTCATTACTCAAACACAACAGGGATATTTAGATAAGAATTTTCTGATAAGCAGTTTTGGGTAACAAAGGGAAAAAAATGGGAAGCACTAGACTAAAACCTGGTCCTTGAGCAGAGGAAAAACAGTATGGTGGATATTAAGCAATTGCTTTCAAAACAAATGTGATTTACTTGGCAGGAAGAATAATTCAGGTCAATTAACATATCTACCATACTTACTAACTTAGCTTCTCTTTCTTGTTTGTCAGTAAAGTATAACCAGCAATAGCAGTGTAGAATAGCTGTAGCATCTGAGATGGGTTTGCCAAGACATGCACTTGCAGATTTATTTTACACTTGCCTCAGCAGAGGCCCACTTGTTTATCTTTCTCACAGCTAGCCTTAGCATTGCATATCTTTCAGTACTTGACATTTCTGCCATTTCTCTTCCACTATCTTCTAATTTACAAGACAGATATGAAGACAGCAAGTTGGATTGTGTTACCAATTTGTGAAACTCTAAAAGATTGACAGGCCAAGAGCAGCACTTGAAATGTCAGTAATATTGAAATTTCCAAAATTAGTGTAATTAAAATTTATGATTTCTCTCTAATCAGGGATTCACCCGTTATTTTTCCTGTCATATGAAAAATTAAAATGTTGCAACAACTTTTACAAACTTTTAGAGGAAATGGAGAACAATTTATTCAAGATACTAGTTCAATTTACACATCTCAATATGCACATATTATTAATGATTGAATTGACTAACCTGCGTGAAAGAGGGGAAAAAGGAAATTTGGAGTTTGGGTTTTAACAATTAAATGGGTTATTGTTATAGAAATGGCTAGCAGTTATCACAACTAAAACTGATACTATAACTTTATTATGTATCTTATGCATGGGGGGGAGCTGTAAGTCAGTGCTTTTTCTTTTTTCTTTTTCCCCCTTCCCTCACTTTCAACTTTTGAAAGTCCATAAGATTTAGACAAGCCTCTTGTAATCTCAGAATATATTGGCAGGAATTTAGAGACATGTAAATGACAGGTCCTTGTTGCTCTCTGAACTCTCTGCTAGCACTGATGTTACCTAGTATGGATAATGAAATGTCTGCAAGAAAACAACCAAGCTCAGAAAGCACCAAGGACCCCTCATTTCTACCCTGAATTACAAATATTCTCCTTTACTGAGACATGCACATTCCTGTCAATATAGAAAATGGTGAAAATCTGCCACTGAGCTACACTAACAGAATAACAGAATTGGAAGGGACTTTGGAGATCTTCTAGTCTGGTCCAACACCCTGCACAAGCAGGAAAACCTATAGAGTTTCAAACAAATGGTTATTCAATCTCTTCTTAAAACCTCCAGTGTTGGAGCACGCACAATTTCTGGAGGTAAATCATTCCACTGGTTTATTGTTCTGTCAGGGAATTTCTCCTTAGTTCTAGGTTGCTTCTCTCCTTAGTTTCCTTCCCTTCAAGGTCCAATGCAAAGGATAACATGGAACTCTCCTAAAGAATATAATTGATTGGATTATAGAGTACCCTTAATAATTTATTTGATTTTCATGTCTGCCATTGAAGAATCGAAACTTATTCAATTTTATTTAATTTTATTCCTGATTATGTTAACAACAATCAAATCCTTCCAGTTCATCAGAGACCCAGTTTGGTCTAGTGATTAGGTTTGGTTTGGTTAATAGTTTGGTCTCCAGGCTAGAATCCTGGAAGCTGAGATTTTAGTTCTGCCTTGCATGAATGCCGACTGGGTGACTTTGGGCCAATCACTCTCACTTAGCCCATGATGTCAGGTTTGGATGACAAGCCTGTTGGGCAATTCTTATTGTAACTAATGAATCAACAGTGGATTGGTCCAAAAACAGTGGACTGTGTTGTGACGGTCATAAAGCAGGTCATGGCAATAGCAATAGTTCTTAGACTTATATACTGGACTGTCTAAGTGGTTTACAGGGTCAGCATATTGCCTTCAACAATCTGGGTCCTTGTTTTACCAACCTTGGAAGCATGGAAGGCTGAGTCAACCTTGAGCCAGTGAGGATCGAACTCCTGGCAGTGAGCTGAATTAGCATGCAATTCTGCATTCTAACCACTGCATCACCACAGCTCCTAATCACACGACTCACCCAATTTTACAACTTTTTGTGGTGTCATTAAGCTAATGAATGAATGAATGAATGAACCTTTATTGTCAAAGTACAACCATGTATACATTGAGATTGGCTGAGCCTCCCTTTGTGCCCCCACCCCCCAACTCACAGTGACAACAAACCCTGCATCTTATTTATTTATTTATTTATTTATTTATTTATTTATTTATTTATTTATTTATTTATTTATTTATTTTATTGGATTTGTATACCGCCCTATTCCCGTAGGACTCAGGGCGGTTTACAGGGCAGTTAAAACCATGAATACAAAAAATTAAAAACAATTAAAACAATTAAATTAAATTATTTAATTATTACACTATGTGAACTAATTGCACAACACACCGGCCTCGCAAGTCAATTCTGCATAACGTTTATAAAAATTATTTCCCGTTCAAAAGCCTAACAGCCCACGGATAAAAGCTTTTCAGCCTGTTGGTGCGGCTGGCTATACTCCTATATCTTCTACCCGATGGTAGGAGAGTAAAGAGATACTGTCCAGGGTGAGTCATCCCTGAGAATCTTCCTCACTCTTCCAAGGCAAGGAGCCCTGGCGATGTCATCCAGTGGTGTCAGGGGACAGCCCACAATGTCTTGTGCTGTGCTCACCACCCTCTGTAATACTTTCCTATCTGCGGCTGTCAGACCAGCATACCAAACCACAATACCATACGAGAGGACGCTCTCTATAGTAGACCGGTAAAAGAGGGTCATATGCCGTTGTTCTACCCTGTTCTTCCGCAAGACCCTGAGAAAGTGAAGCCTCTGTTGGGCCTTTCTGTCCACCTGGGTTGTATTACCGGTAACTTTCCAGGTCAGATCTTCGCAGAGGTAGACTCCCAGAAATTTAAAGGAGGAAACTCTCTCTACACAATCCTCCCTGATGTAAAGTGGGGCAGGTTCCTCCTTTTTCCTCTGGAAGTCTAGCACCATCTCTTTCGTCTTGCCGATGGTCAGGTGCAAGTTGTTGTTACAACACCATATGGATAGTTTTTGTACCTCCGCCCTGTATGCTGTCTCATCCCCACCTGTAATAAGACCCACCACGGTCGTATCATCTGTGAACTTAATTATTGCAGTGGATGGGTCAGATGATACACAGTCATATGTGTACAAAGAGTACAGATAGGGGCTAAGCACGCAGCCCTGTGGCGAGCCGGTGCAAAGCTTCAGGGGGGTGGACAAAGCAGACCCAACCCTCACTGTTTGTAACCGGTCCCTAAGAAAGTCTTGAATCCAATCGCAGATGGAAGGGGAGAATTTCAAGTCAGTCAGCTTCTCGATGAGAATGCTCGGCAAAATGGTCACAATGGTCCTCAAGTGAACCTTTTGGCCACAGAAATAATGCAGGCAAAGGCAGCAAGGATCAACAACCAGCCTGCTCCGTTTTTTTATATGTCTATCTCAGAAGCAGTAGATTGGTGAGGAAGACCTTGATTGCCAAACAGCAAAGGAAGCATTTCACTCCATATTTTGCATGGAAGTCAAGCAAATTGATGGAGAAGGCACAAATAATCCTTAGGTTTGTAATCTTGTTACATTACTAGTTCTCAGGTTTTTACAAGTATTTTACAACCAGAAAAGAGCTTTTTTTTTCAATATTACGTTTCTAAGAAATGAATATTAAAACCTGCATTTTGAATTGGGTACAAATAGTCATCGACTTACAACCACTATTGAGCCCAAAATTTCTGTGGTAAGCAAGACAGTTGTTAAGTGAGTTTTGCTCCATTTTACAATCTTTTGTCCCACAGTTGTTAAACTTAAATCACTGCAGTTGTTAAGTTAGCAGCATGGTTAACTGAATTTGACTTCTCCATTGACTTTGCTTGTCAGAAGGTCCCAAAGGGTAATCACATGATCCCAGGACCCTGCAAACATCATAAATATGATTCAATCGCTAAACATTCAGATTTTAACTGTGTGACTATGGGGTCATATGCTGTAACAGTTGTAAGTGTGAAAACCGCTCAAAAGTCACTTTTTTCAGTGCCACTGTAACTTTGAATGGTCACTAAATGAATAGCTGTAAGTTGAGGACTACCTGCATAGAAAGTTCTATTAAATACAACTTTATAATTTACCCTGCTGATTGTAACAGTTTATTTTTTTAATCAATTTATACAGCCAGCCATCTCAACAAGTGATTCTGGAGAGCAAACAATGTTAAATTACAATGATAGCTACAAATATTAAAATACATAGCAGCTGAAACACAGCAGTCATTAATCATTAACACAACCAAGAGTCAGGACCCTTCATATATTCAAGTCCTAGGCGCAGAATCTTTACAACACTGAAAAAGGCTGGTAGAATCAGGACCAACCTGATCTCTAGAGGGAGAATAGTCCAGAGGGCAGGTCGTACAGAAAAAAAAAGGCTTCTGGGCCCCACCAGATGTAATGGGATGTGAGACTAACCTTGAGAAATAGAAAGATGAGCTGCAAGCAAGATAACAACCAGAGAAACAAAAAGTGGAGGAGAAATTTAATTTAAGAATATGTCTCAGATCTGACCCACCCTAGTTCTCTTGTAGATAAAGGAATAAGTGGGAAGACTTATTGTATTCAGACTCTGCAAGATTCTGTTACTATAACCCTATAATAAAAGCAGTATTAATATTCATAACTTTGGCTTCTTAGTTATCTTTGAAGGGCTGACACTAGCTGACATTCCTTAGCTAATGGAACCTGGAGCATGCCCATCCTGCTGGACTGGATCAGACAGGCAGAAACAATTGGGCAGAGACAATTCTTTAAGTAACCCAGTTCCAAGCCATGAAAGGGCTTTAAAGATGACAACCAGCATCCTGAATTACACCCAGAAGCACAATGACAACCAATGCAGCACACAAAGAAGTGGTATCTCATACACTGAGTGGCCAGCACTATTTATTACCCATGCTGCTACATCCTGCACTAGTTAAGCTTCCAAATGTTCTTCAAGGGCATTCAAGGCAGTGCCATTACATCCAGAACTAAGGATAGAAGTTCTATGGCACCAGAATATCCAAACCACCCAAAGCCACTCAGTCTTATATAAATTGAGATGAAACCTGTTGAGCCCATCTAGGCCCCAAAAACTCCAGCAACCATGATGGGGTGTCCATGGCATCACATAGGCAGCCTGAAGTGGAGATGCAAAACTGAGCATCATCAGCATACTGGTGATAGATCACCTCAAATTAACAGATGCCCTCACCCAGTTTGGTAGATATATACCTGAGTTTAATAATAATAATAAAATTGGAAGGGACCTTGGAGGTCATCTAGTCCAACCCCCTGCTCAGGTAGGAAACCCTATACCATTTTGGACAAATGGCTATCCAGTCTCTTCTTTAAAACTTCCAGTGTTGGAGCATTCACCGCTTCTGGAGGCAGGTTGCTCCACTGGTTAATTGTTTTAACTGTCAGGAAGTTTCTCCTTAGTTCCAGGCTGCTTCACTCCTTGATCATTTTCCATCCGTTGCTTCTTGTCCTGCCTTTGGGGACTTTGGAGAATAGCTTGACTCCCTCTTCTCTGTGGCAACCCGAGATATTGGAAAACTGCTATCATGTCACCCCTCGTCCTTCTCTTCATTAAACTACACATACGCAATTCCAGCAACCGTTCCCTATATATTTTAGCCTCCAGTCCCCTAATCATCTTTGTTGCTCTTCTCTGTACTCTTTCTATACCAAGGCATTGTAAAGTGGTATTAACACTTCACGTGATCTTGATTCTATTCCTCTGTTAATGCAGCCTAGCACTGTGTTGGCTTTTTCGGCAGCTGCAACACACTGCAGGCTCATATTTAAGTGATTGTCCACTAGGACGCCAAGATCCCTCTCACAGTTACTACTATTGAGCAAGGTACCCTCTATACTATACCTGTCCATTTGGTTTTTCTTGCCTAAATGTAGAACCTTACTTTTTTCAACATTGAATTTCATTTTGTTAGATAGCGCCCAGTGTTTAGGTCTGTCCAGATCCTCCTGTATCTTAAGCCTGTCTTCTGGAGTGTTGGATATTCCTGCCAGCTTGTTGTCGTCTGCAAATTTGATGAGTTTCCCATTTATCCCCTCATCCAAAATGTTGATGAAGATGTTGAAGAGCCCTGGGCCCAAAACAGAGCCCTGGGGCACCCCACTACACACTTCCCTCCATGTAGATGCGGTTCCATTGAGGCCCACACGCTGAGGACAGCCAGTCAGCCAGCTACGAATCCATCTGGTGGTGATGCTATCTAACCCACATTTTTCTATCTTATCAAGTAGAAGGTTGTGATCTACTTTATCAAATGTTTTACTGAAGTCCAAATAAATTATATCCACAGCATTCCTCTGATGCACTAATTTTGTCACTTGGTCAAAGAATGCAATACGATTTGTCTGGCATGATCTGTTTTTGACAAACCCATGTTGGCTTTTAGTAATGACCTTGTTTGCCTCTAGGTGCTCGCTGACTCGTTGTTTGATTAGTTTTTGCAGAATCTTCCCAGGTATTGAGGTCAGGCTGATAAGTCTGTATTTTCCTGGATCCATTTTTTCCCTTTTTTGAAGACAGGGACTACATCAGCTCTTTTCCAGTCCTCTGGTAGTTCCCCAGAGCTCCAGGATCTTTGAACAATATAATTCAGTGGTTCTGAGATCACGTCTGCCAGTTCATTGAGAACTTTGGGGTGTAATCCATCTGGTCCTGGTGATTTGAACTTGTCTAGGCTGAACAGATGCTCACTTACCATTTTCTTGCCTATCTTAACTTGTGTTTCTATTCTGTTTTTATGGCACTATTTTTGATAGGTTGGTCTGTTTTTTCCCTTTGTGTAAAGACATGCAAAAAACGAGTTAAATAGTTCTGCTTTCTCCCTGTTGCTTGTCACCTTCTTGCCACTTTCCCCCACTAATGGACCAGTGGATCCATTAAACAATGGATATGTGCAGTAAGACATGTGCCAAAAAAATTGCAAAAGCTTGGTTCATTCTAGAGAACAGACACAGGAAACATTTCACATATTTAAACATTTGAAGCCATAGGACTTGCCACAATCAAGCAAAGACAATACCCTAATCAAGGAACTACCAAGGGGAAAGCCACATTCCCCTCAACGCTGATAGGGCAAGTTACTTTATACAGGGAGCAAATCCCACACTTGCTAGCACTGATGGTCTTATCTAGTTGAGCAGTGAAACATCTGGAAGCTAAGAACCAAAGTGAGAGAGCACCAAGGACTCCACAGTTCAACCCTGAGCTTTATACATTCTCTTTTGTTGGAAACATTTCAGAATCAAAAATTGCATATTCTAATTCCAATCATGCAAGTGTAGAATGGGGTTGGAAGATACTTTGAAGATCTAATCCAACTCCTTCCCCAATGCAGGAAAGTTGGGCAAAAACCAGTAAGGATTTAGCAAAAATAAACGCAATGTCTTTCATCTGATTAAGTATAGCCATAAGTTAATAATTAACAATGCAGCCTCTGTTTAAAAACTTCCAATAAATGAGAATCTACCACCTGTTTCCCAGTTTTTATTGTTAGGAAGTTCTTGCTAGTGTCTAAACAAAATCTGCTTCCTTGTAATTTAAACCCATTGTTTGTCATCCAGAACAGTCATGAATACTGTAAGTCAACTCAGTCTAGATATGTTCAGATATTTGAAGACAGTAATCTTATCTTCAGCAGTCTTCTCCAACCTCAACATGGCTCCAACAATTCCTTTTAGCATCTTGCTCTACAATTTTATCTGTGTTTTTCTAAAAAGAAGTGCACAATTCTGGATCCAATATTCTATACCTGGTCTGATCAATGTAGAATAGAATTGTCATTTTTCTTGAGCCTGACACAGCCTAGGACTGCACCTACTTTGCAGCTACAGTATGTCTAACACATCCAATTTATTTTGCATGCAGACATTGCATTTATCTTTGCTAAATCCTTTTTGCCCAGCTTGTCAAGGTCTTGCTGAACCTTGATATAATCGTCTAAGATGTTTGCTGTCTTTACCTTTCTATCCTCTACAAATTTGATTATATTTTATAAACTCACATTCAAGTTATTTGCAAATATGTTGTACAATTTGACAAAGTAGACCACAAGTCTATGTCTTAGTAAGATAGAACAATGTGGGATAGACAGTACCACCACCACATGGTTTCACAATTGACTGTCCAATTTCACCCAGTTTGTAATCCTCAATGGAACTACATCTACATGGAGGGAAGCATGCAGTGATGTCCCTCAAATTTCTGTCTCAGTACCTGGGCCCAGTACTCTTCCAACATCTTCATAAATGATCTAGACAAAGGAATAGACACCAAGCTGGGGGGAATTGCTAACACTCTGGAAGATAAGACTCAATATTTGGAAGGATCTTGACAAATCTGAGCATTGGGCCCTATCCCAAAAGATGCAGTTCAGTAATGAGAAAAGTAAGGTCCTGCACTTAGGCAGGAAAAACCAAATGTGTAAGTATAAAATAGGCAATACCTGGCTCAACACCAGTAAAAGGGAACTTGGTATCCTAGTGGATCACCACTTATATAGGAGCCAGCAATGTGCTGCAGCTGCCAAAAAAGCCAACACAATTCAGGGCTGCATCAACAGAAGGATAGTATCAAGATGACAAGTGGTAATACTGCTTTATACCACACTAGTGTGGTATTGGGATACTGCATACTGCATAAGTCACACAATACAAAAAGATGCCAAGACTCTAGAAAGTGTGCAAAGAAGTTCAACAAAGATGATAAAGAGTCAGGAGACTAAATTGTATGATGAATGGTTGAGGGAGCTAGGTATGTCTAGCTCTAGCCTATCAAAAAGAAGGACGGGGGGGGGGGGAAATAACTGTCTTCCAGTTCTTGAGGGGCTGTCACAGAGTAAAGGGTACTGACTTATTCTCCAAAGCACCAAAAAGCAGGACAAAAAGGTAATAGGTGGAAGCTTGTTAAAGACAGTTCCAATGTAGAGGTAGGGAGAAATTATCTGACAGTGAGAACAATTAATCAATGGAATAGCTTGCCTCCCAGAGTTATGGGTACTCCATCACTGGAGGTTTTCAAAAATAGACTGGATAACCAGTTGACCAAGATGGTATAAGGTCTCCTGCCTTGAGAAGGGGTTTGAACTAGAAGACCTCTAAGGTTCCTTTCAGCCCTATTATTCTGTTTTATGTACCGTACATGATTTAACATCGCCTTCCACCCTGACATGATGAATATGATTGTTCAACCAATTCAGTACCTATCTAATGAGAGCATAGAACAACTTACATTTTGTCATCTTTTCTGCCAGGATTTCCTTGGAGACTCTGTCCAATACTCTGTCAAGTTAACAATATTTACTGCATTCCTAATGTCAATTATTTGTCATTCTGTTTCATCAGCTTCTTTTAGCACAGGGGTCTTCAAACTCAGCCCTTTTGTGACTCATGGACTTCAACTCCCAGAATTCCTCAGCCAGCATGGCTGAGCCATGCTGGCTGAGTCCATGAACCATAAAAGGCCGAGTTTGAAGACCCCTGCTTTAGCATAACTTGCTCTTATAAACCTATGTCCTATGCTGTTTTGTCTTTTCTAAATGCTTACACACTGATTCCTTAATTTGTTCTAAAATTTTGCCCAGTATTAACATCAATCTTATTTAGTTACTTTGAAGATAACAGGGTTTGCTGTTCTCCAGTCATCTGTATTATGCCTCCATGTATCAGAGATCCAACTACCTGAAAAAATGTAATACTAATAGACATTCTATGGTGCAGTTCAAGTGCTTCTGAGTGCAATTTAAGGTGCTAGTATAACTTGGGTTATGTGAGAGACTCTTTCTCTCCGATTATTTTTCTCCATCTGATCCAGTCAGGCAGGATAGGCATGCTTCAGGTCCTGCTGGCTAAGGATTGCCAGGTGGCAAGCCTAGAAGATGTGCCTTTTCTGCTGTAGCAGAATGTTCCAACTTTATGGAACAATCTTCCACCAGAGATCAGGATGGTTCCAATCCTGCTGGTTTTTTTGTAAGTCCTTAAAGAACTTGAAGTGAAGTGGGCCTTAGAAAAGCTGAGCAACAACAAAGCTAGTGGAGGTGACAGTATTCAAGCTGAGCTATTCAAAATCTTAAAAGACAATGCAGTAAAAGTGCTACACTCAATTTGCCAGCAAATTTGGAAAACTCAACAGTGGCCACAGGATTGGAAAAGATCAGTTTACATTCCAATTCCAAAGAAAGGCAGTGCCAAAGAATGTTCAAACTATCGCACCATTGCACTCATTTCTCATGCTAGTAATGTCATGCTTAAAATCCTACAAGCTAGACTTCAGCAGTATGTAGATCGAGAACTACCAGAAGTACAGGCAGGATTTCGAAGAGGCAGAGGAACTAGAGATCAAATTGCCAACATACGCTGGATCATGGAGAAAGCTAGGGAGTTCCAGAAAAACATCTACTTCTGCTTCATTGACTATGCTAAAGCCTTTGATTGTGTGGATCATAACAAACTGTGGCAAGTTCTTAAAGAGATGGGAGTACCAGACCATCTTATTTGTCTCGAGAAACCTATATGCGGGTCAAGAAGCAACAGTGAGAACTGGACACGGAACCACTGATTGGTTCAAAATTGGGAAAGGAGTCCGGCAAGGCTGTATACTGTCGCCCTGCCTATTTAACTTATATGCAGAGCACATCATGAGAAAGGCAGGGCTAGATGAATCAAAAGTTGGAATTAAGATTGCCGGAAGAAATATCAACAATCTAAGATACGCAGATGATACCACTCTAATGGCAGAAAGTGAAGAAGAACTAAAGAGCCTCTTGTTGCGGGTGAAGAAGGAAAGTGCAAAACTTGGGTTGAAACTTAACATTAAGAAAACCAAGATCATGGCATCCGGCCCTCTCAATTCCTGGCAAATAGATGGGGAAGAAATGGAGGTAGTGACAGTTTTTATTTTCCTGGGCTCCAAGATCACTGCAGATGGGGACTGTAGCCAAGAAATTAAAAGACGCTTGCTCCTTGGGAGGAAAGCCATGGCAAATCTAGACAGCACACTAAAAAGCAGAGACATCACCCTGTCAACAAAAGTGCATATAGTCAAGGCTATGGTCTTCCCAGTTGCAATGTATGGCAGTGAAAGTTGGACCATAAGAAAGGCTGAGCGCCAAAGAATTGAGGCCTTTGAACTATGGTGCTGGAGAAGACTCCTGCGAGTCTCTTGGACTGCAAGGCGATCAAACCGGTCAGTCCTAGAGGAGATCAATCCTGACTGCTCTTTAGAAGGCCAGATCCTGAAGCTAAAACTCAAATACTTTGGCCACCTAATGAGAAGGAAGGACTCACTGGAAAAGAGCCTAATGCTGGGAAAGATCAAGGGCAATAGAAGAAGGGGACGACAGAGAATGAGGTGGCTGTATGGAGTCACTGAAGCAGTAGGCGTGAGCTTAAATGGACTCCAGAAGATGGTAGAGGACAGGAAGGCCTGGAGGAATGTTGTCCATAGGGTCGCGATGGGTCGGACACGACTTCGCAGCTAACAACAACAACAAAGAACTTGGCTCTGTGCCAGGACTGGGGCCCCTTGTGTATGCAGGGGGCCATTTCATGGTTTAGTCATTATAATACAAGTAGTCCTTGATTTACAACCACAACTGAGCCCAAAATTTATGTTGCTAAGTGAGAAATTTGTTAAGTTTACGTTTTACGTTTACGTTTTATTTAATTTGTATACCGCCCTTCTCCCTAGGGACTCAGGGCGGTTCACAGGGCATATATAAATAACAATACAATACAATACAAAAGTTAAAAAAAGATTAAATCAGTGCCCAGTTAAAAACAATAATACTATTCTAAAACAACAATTTAAAACCCAAATCCCCCGTCAGGCCAGACCAGCTAATTCAAATAAATGGGTCTTCAGGCCACGACGGAAAGTTCGGAGGTCTGATGCCATCCGGAGCTCCACCGGCAGTTGGTTCCACAAAGCCAGGGCACCCACAGAGAAGGCTCTCCCCCTGGGGGCCGCCAGTCGGCATTCCCTGACCGGAGGCACCCTGAGGAGGCCCTCTCTGTGGGAACGCACAGGGCGGAGGGGAGTTGACGCCGGCAGCAGGTGGTCCCCGAGGTAACCCGGACCCATGCCATGTAGGGACTTAAAGATCATAACCAAGACCTTGAACCTCACCCGGAAGACAACTGGTAACCAATGCAGCTCGCGGAGCAAAGGTGTAACATGGGAGTACCGGGAAACTCCCAAGACAACTCTCGCGGCCGCATTCTGTACCAGTTGGAGCCTCCGAGTGGTCTTCAAGGGAGGCCCCATGTAGAGAGCATTACAGTAGTCAAGGCGAGAGGTCACGAGCGCATGAGTGACCGTGCACAGGGCATCCCGGTCCAGATAGGACCGCAACTGGCGCACCAGGCGAACCTGGGCAAAAGCCCCCCTAGTCACGGCCACCACATGATCTTCCAGGGTAAGCCGTGAATCTAGGAGGACTCCCAAGTTGCGAGCCCTATCCACGGGGGGTAAGAGCTCACCCCCCACAGAAAGAGATGGAACATTTTGAATGTCCCGGGATGCCGGAATGCACAGCCACTCAGTCTTGTCAGGGTTGAGTTGAAGTCTGTTCCTCCCCATCCAGACCCGAACCGCCTCCAGGCAACGGGACATCACAGCGAGGGCATCACTGGGGTGGTTTGGGGTCGAAAAGAAAAGTTGGGTATCATCAGCGTATTGATGATACCCAACTCCAAAACCACAAATGATCTCACCCAGCGGTCTCATATAGATGTTGAACAGGAGAGGCGAGAGAACCGACCCCTGAGGAACTCCACAAACGAGAGACCTAGGGGCCGATCTCTGCTCCCCTGCCAACACCGACTGCGAGCGTCCCAGGAGATAGGAGGAGAACCACCGAAGAACTGTGCCTCCCACTCCCAATCCCCTGAGACGCCGCAGCAAGATACCATGGTCGATGGTATCGAAAGCCGCCGAGAGGTCTAATAGGACTAGGACAGAGGAATATCCCCTGTCCCGAGCCCTCCAGAGATCATTCACCAGAGCGACCAATGCCGTCTCCGTGCTGTACCCGGGCCTGAAACCCGATTGGTAGGGGTCCAAATAATCCGCTTCATCCAGGACCAGAGGGAGCTGATGCGCCACCACACTCTCAACAACCTTCGCAAGAAAGCGAAGGTTGGAGACTGGACGAAAGTTGTTCAATACAGCTGGGTCCAAGGCAGGCTTCTTGAGGAGAGGTCTCACCACCGCCTCCTTCAAGACGGTGGGGAAATAACCCTCACTCAAAGAAGCAGATATAACCGCCTGGAGCCAGCCTCGTGTCCTCTCCCTAGCTGCATAAACCAGCCAGGAAGGGCACGGGTCCAACAAACATGTGGAGGAGCTCAGCCTCCCCATAATCCTGTCCACTTCATCAGGGGTCACAGAATCAAACTCTTCCCAGGTAACATTGACAAGACCGCTCGTGTCCTGATCGCCAGACTCTGCCCAGTTGGAGTCCAAACCGGTCCGAATCCGAGCGATTTTATCCGACAGATGTTGACTAAATTCCTCGGCACGACCCTGCAAGGGATCCTCCCTCACCTCCTGATTAAGAAGTGAGCGAGTCACCCTAAACAGGGCGGCCGGGCGATTATCTGCGGACGCGATGAGGGTAGAGAAGTAGTTACACCTCGCCACCCTCATCGCTGCGAGATAAGACCTAATGTAGGTTCTTAACCGCAACCGGTCGGGTTCGGATCGGCTAGACCTCCAACAGCTCTCTAGGCCCCGTTTCCGACGCTTCATCTCCCGGAGCTCCGCGGAAAACCATGGAGCTCGCTGGGATCTGCGCCGGGTCAGGGGCCGCAAGGGTACAACCCGGTTAAGTGCCTCAGTGGCTGCCCTTTCCCAGGCTTCCACTAAGGCATCTGCCGAGCTGTGAGCAATGGAGGCAGGTGGGGACCCCAGCGCCGCTTGGAATCTATCAGGATCCATTAAGCGTCTGGGGCGGTACCATCTGATTGGCTCCGTATCCCCACGGCGGGGGGTGGCAAAACGGAAGACCATCCGCAGGAGATGATGATCGGTCCATGACAGGGGCATAATAAATGGAGAGCCCCCACCAAGATCATCCAACCACCGTCTAGATAAAAAAATCAGGTCAAGGGTGTGACCTCCCTCATGAGTTGGTTCAGAAATTACTTGCGTCAGGTCCATGGCCGTCATGGAAGCCATGAACTCCCGAGCTAGCTCAGATGAACCTCCCAGGGATGGTAGATTGAAGTCTCCCAAAACTATAAGTTTGGGAAACTCAACCACCAACCCTGAGAGGATATCGAGCAGCTCGGGCAGGGCTGCCGCTGTGCGACTAGGCGAAATGTACACCAGCAGCAAGCCCAACTGCGCCCCAGAACCAAATCTCACAAAGAGAGACTCACACCCGACTATCTGAGAAACGGTGGTCTCCCGCGGACATAAGGTCTCCCTAATAGTAACCGCCACTCCCCCACCCCTACCATGAGCTCGTGGCCGGTGTAGCACCCGGAAGCCTGGTGGGCAGAGGTCAACCAAAGGGACCCCACCCTCTGGGCCCAACCAAGTCTCCGTGATGCAGGCCAGGTCCGCATGCTCACCCTCAACTAAATCCCTAACGAGGGGAGCTTTGTTGACCACGGACCTGGCATTCAGATACACCAGCCGGAGCTCAGGAGACTGCACATCCTCGCTCCCGGGACCTCGGGGAAGAGGCAGAGGGTCGGAGCGCCTCACCGCTTAGTGATTTTTGCCCCATTTTATGACTTCGCTCGCCATGTTTGTTAAGAGAAACACTGCAGCTATTAAATTAGTAACACTGTTGTTAAGTGAATCTGGCTTTCCCATTGACTTTGTTTGCCAGAAGGTAACAAAAGGTGATCACATGATCCCGGGACACTGCAACTGTCATAAATATAAACCAGTTGTCAAGCATCCAAATGTAAATCATATGACTATGGGGATGCCGCAACTGTCCTAAGTATGTAAAATGTTTATAACTCACTTTTTTCAGTGCTGCTGTAACTTTGAACAATCATTAAATGAACTGTTGTAAGTCAAGGACTACCTGTAGATGCTTTGTTCTAGACTGTGATATATTTTTTGTGTTTAGTTGTTTGTTATTTTTTTTTAAAAAAATTGCTGTCCAGAATCATTTAGTGATTATAAATAAAATGTCTTTGATCCAGTTGCAGAATCTCTCCAAAAATTTATACAATTATCCGTCCATATCAGTTCTTTGGAGGAGCAGTTGTTCATTTTTCTATGGTACAAAAATTAGTTTATTCATAAAATAACATTATCAAAGACCAACCTTTAAACAGGTTTCAGCAACACAATGTTATCATACATCACTAGATTTATTTTAATTTTGTATTTAATGTAGGCAATGTACATGTCAAAACCAGTGTGAAGTAATGAACTTAATACAGAATTTAAGTTTTGTGGAGAAGTCATAAAATTCAAGGAGTTGAAGGAAAAAGACGGAAAAACATTTAAGCAGGTATTCTCAACGTACCATGTGATGTGACTTCTGAATAACTTGGTAAGGGGAATTGAAACTTTTTAAAATTCTGCCTCAGGCAAAATTATTAAGGTTACAAATCAATGTTCCATTTGTTTCCTTTTCTTAAAAGAGGCAAAAGTATTATAGGAACCACCAATAACACTGTTTTATTTAAATTATCTACTATAGAACAAGCTGAAATCAGTTTTATACTCACAAATAAACACTGATACCTTATAATATTTCAAACCCCTTCATGGATTACTGCCTTGTCGTGGCGAAGGGGCTTGCGTAATTCAATGAAGCTATGAGCTATGCCGTGCAGGGCCACCCAAGACGGACAGGTCATAGCAGAGAGTTCTGACAAAACGTGATCCACTGGAGAAGGAAATGGCAACCCACTCCAGTATCTTTGCCATGAAAACCCTACAGACAGTACCAAAAGGCAAAACGATATGACGCTGGAAGATGAGCCCCTCAGGTCGGAAGGCATCCAATATGCTACTGGGGAAGAGCAGAGGGCTAGTACTAGTAGCGCCAGAAAGAATGAAGCAACTGGGCCAAAGCCGAAAGGACGCTCAGCTGTGGATGTGTCTGGTGGTGAAAGGAAAGTCCGATGCTGTAAAGATTTTTTCTCCATAGGAACCTGGAATGTAAGATCCATGAATCAAGGCAAGCTGGACGTGGTCAAACAAGAGATGACAAGACTAAACATCGACATCTTAGGTATCAGTGAACTAAAATGGACAGGAATGGGTGAATTTAATTCAGATGACCATCAGGTATACTACTGCGGGCAAGAATCCCTCAGAAGAAATGGAGTAGCCTTCATAGTCAATAAAAGAGTAGGAAAAGCAATACTGGGATACAATCCTCAAAATGACAGAATGATCTCAGTTCGAATCCAAGGCAAACCATTCAATATCACAGTAGTCCAAGTCTATACCCCAACCACCAATGCTGAAGAGGATGAAATTGACCGGTTCAATGAAGCCCTACAGCACCTTATAGAACTAACACCAAAAAATGATGTCCTTATCATCATGGGGGATTGGAATGCTAAAGTAGGAAACCAAAAGATAACCGGAATAACAGGCAAGTTTGGCCTTGGAGTACAAAATGAAGCAGGGCACAGGCTGATAGAATTTTGTCAAGAGAATACGATGGTCATAGCAAATACTCTTTTCCAACAACCCAAGAGACGGCTCTAAACATGGACATCACCAGACGGTCAACACAGAAATCAGATTGACTATATGCTCTGCAGCCAAAGATGGAGAAGCTCTATACAGTCAGTAAAAACAAGACCAGGAGCTGACTGTGGCTCAGACCATGAGCTTCTCCTTGCAAAGTTTAAGCTTAAACTGAAGAAAGTAGGGAAAAGCACTAGGCCACTCAGGTATGAATTAAATCATATCCCTGTTGAATATACAGTAGAGGTGACAAATAGATTTAAGGAATTAGATCTGATAGACAGAGTGCCTGAAGAACTATGGACAGAGGTTCGCGACATTGTACAACAGGTAGCAACCAAAACCATCCCAAAGAAAAAGAAATGCAAGAAAGCAAAATGGCTGTCTGAGGAAGCTTTGCAAATAGCTGAGGAAAGGAGGGAAGCGAAAGGCAAGGGAGAAAAAGAAAGATACGCCCAATTGAATGCAGAATTCCAGAGAATAACTAGAAGAGATAAGAATGCCTTCTTAAATGAACAGTGCAAATAAATAGAAGAAAACAATAGAATAGGGAGGACCAGAAATCTTTTCAAGAAAATTGGAGAGATGAAGGGAACGTTTAATGCAAAAATGGGCATGATAAAGGACCAAAATGGCAGGGACCTAACACAGGCAGAAGAGATTAAGAAGAGGTGGCAAAATTACACAGAAGAACTATACAAGAATGAGCTTAACGTCCCTGATAATCACAGTGAGGTGGTCACTGACCTTGAGCCAGACATCCTAGAATGTGAAGTGAAGTGGGCCTTAGAAAAGCTGAGCAACAACAAAGCTAGTGGAGGTGACAGTATTCCAGCTGAGCTATTCAAAACCTTAAAAGACGATGCAGTAAAAGTGCCATACTCAATTTGCCAGCAAATTTGGAAAACTCAACAGTGGCCACAGGATTAGAAAAGATCAGTTTACATTCCAATTCCAAAGAAAGGCAGTGCCAAAGAATGTTCAAACTATCGCACCATTGCACTCATTTCTCATGCTAGTAAAGTTATGCTTAAAATCCTACAAGCTAGACTCCAGCAGTATGTGGACCGAGAACAGTGAGAACTGGACACGGAACCACTGATTGGTTCAAAATTGGGAAAGGAGTCCGGCAAGGCTGTATACTGTCGCCCTGCCTATTTAACTAATATGCAGAGCACATCATGAGAAAGGCAGGGCTAGATGAATCAAAAGTTGGAATTAAGATTGCTGGAAGAAATATCAATAACCTAAGATATGCAGATGATACCACTCTAATGGCAGAAAGTGAAGAGGAACTAAAGAGCCTCTTGTTGCGGGTGAAGAAGGAGAGTGCAAAACGTGGGTTGAAACTTAACATTAAGAAAGATCATGGCATCCTGCCCTCTCAATTCCTGGCAAATAGATGGGGAAGAAATGGAGGTAGTGACAGATTTTATTTTCCTGGGCTCCAAGATCACCGCAGATGGGGGCTGTAGCCAAGAAATTAAAAGACGCTTGCTCCTCGGGAGAAAAGCCATGGCAAATCTAGACAGCACACTAAAAAGCAGAGACATCACCCTGTCAACAAAAGTGCGTATAGTCAAGGCTATAGTCTTCCCAGTTGCAATGTATGGCAGTGAAAGTTGGACCATAAGAAAGGCTGAGCGCCATTGAGGCCTTTGAACTATGGTGCTGGAGAAGACTCCTGCGAGTCCCTTGGACTGCAAGGCGATCAAACCGGTCAGTCCTAGAGGAGATCAACCCTGACTGCTCTTTATAAGGCCAGATCCTGAAGCTAAAACTCAAATACTTTGGCCACCTAATGAGAAGGAAGGACTCACTGGAGAAGAGCCTAATGCTGGGAAAGATTGAGGGCAAGAGAAGAAAGGGACGACAGAGAATGAGGTGGCTGGATGGAGTCACTGAAGCAGTAGGCGTGAGCTTAAATGGACTCCAGAAGATGGTAGAGGACAGGAAGGCCTGGAGGAACGTTGTCCATAGGGTCGCGATGGGTCGGACACGACTTCGCAGCTAACAACAACAATATTTCAAAAATTACAGTAACTATAAAATCATTTTACAATTTGTTTTAATTCAAGAATTAATGTCATACGGGACTTCCGGATGGCAAGGCGTCGCCGGAGGCAGCCATTCTCAGGCTGTCAGCCCCGCGGCTCCGTAGAGCCGCCGAAAACAGCGCCGATCAGCTGTTTTGGCGGCTCGGAAGCCCCCTCCTCGGGAGAAGAGGAGGGGTTAGCGCGCAGGTAGGGGTAGAGCTCTCCGGGGCCGCCAGAACTTAAAGTTTTGGCGGCTGAAGGATTGAGCCCCCCCGAAGCCTGGGCATGCTCTGGACTGCGAGGCGCTTCTGCTCCGGGCTTTTTGGAGCAGAACAGGGCGTCCGCAACCATCCCTGCTAGCAAGAAAGAACCTTGGAGAACGAGGACGCAGGCAGAGCGATACAGGAGATTTAGGTGAAAATGGTCTTTTGATCTTTAACTCAATGGACTTTGCTGAGCTTGAAAGTGGAAGTGCGTAGCAGACAATAGTGGGTGAAAATGGCGGCTATATCTTCTAAAGTTCCTGCTTTGGTGCAGCAGTCTTTGTTGCAAGCCTTATTGCCCCCTGCACCCGTATTTGCATCAGCCCTTACAGTTAAAGATTTGCAGAATGTGATGCAAGAGATTATGGAAAAGCAATTGCAACAATTTGCTGAGATAATGGATAAAAAGCTGGAGGAGAAGTTAACAGAAAAACTAGCTGAGGTTATGGATGAAAAGATTACAGAGAAACTAACAGAAATAAGAGCAGACATTTTATCTGCATTTCAAGGCATGGCTATATGTATTGAGAATTTGGATGAAAGAGTGGAAGATCTCAGTCAAAATAATACTAGATTAGAAGTAAAAATGACAGAAACCGAAAATGTGGTGGAGAAAATTGATTGTGATCTGACCTCGGTACAGTATTATCAGATGGTTTGCTGTAAGGATTAGAGGCTTAAAAGAAGATCCTAAAGAAAATTTGAAGAAAATAGTTTCTGAGGCTCTGGAAGGGGTGCTAGGGCAACCAGCAGATGAAATAATGGAAGATATAGATAAAATTTTCCATGTTAATTCGTGGATTGCAAGACAAAGGAAATTACCCAGAGATGTGGTGGTTTATTTTACAAAGAGACTAATTAGAAATGAGGTTATTCAAGCCTCCTACAATACTGAATTTGTAATTGCTGAGCAAGAAGTCTTGATTTTAAAAGAGATCCCTCCAAGAATTTTAAGTAGAAGGAAGGAATTTGCTTTTTTGACACAAGAATTGAGACGACGTGATATTAAGTTCAGATGGGAGATACCAGTGGGTATGGTGATGACCTATGAAGGTATGAGGCATCGTCTTACTACGGTGATTCAGGCACGTGATTTTTATAGTAATGTTTTAAAAGCAGCCCCCATACCACTTTTGGAATCTACAAAGAAGAAAGGTGAGAGAGAGTCTCAACGACACAGAGAGAATCTACAAGGTGCTGAAGGAACAATGCAGACAGAAGAGAAAGTTACAGGAGTGGATCAAATTTCAGTGCCACTGGAGGAGGCCAGAAATTGGAGGAGGCGTGCTGCTTCTAGACGAATGAGACGAGCCTGAAGATTTAGTTGTAGAACTGAAGGAGATAATAATGCAATAAGGATTATAAAAGGTGGTTTTAGAAGAGTAAACGGGAATTGAAATTGTTAAAAGGGTTAAATATTTGGGGATATATTTTTCACCCTCAAATGTACAGTTATATAAAATAATTATGTTTTGTAATATTTTATGTTGTTTTAATTTTAAGATAATTATGAAAACTTAATTGGGAAGAATTGTAGTAGTGCTTACTGAAATTTTGAAGGTTATGATTTGCTATTTGGTTGGTATGTATATCTATTGTGTGATAAGAAGGTGGATAATGTGTTTAAGGTATATATTTTGTGACATGCTCTGTTGCAAGTTTGGGAAAAAGTATAGATGAAAGTTAACTTGTAAGCTACTTTTATGGGCAATAATGAAACACGTAATAGAAAATATAAAAATGATGTGATTACATATAAAAAATTTTTTTTTAAGTTTGGAAAGTAATGTATGGTACTTGAAGCTGTATAATATATTAAGAGAAGGAAAGATTGCATAAACTTGGTTTTAGTATGGAAAATTAAAGACCAGGTGGTAAGAAGAATAGAAAATTGGTTTTTTAATGATTGATGTAAATTTGTTTTGTCTGTAATTGTTTTTATTGGGTATTTTTGATTGACACTATTGTTGTGGATATCAAGCGGATGTTGAATTTAACTACGGCAGTAAGACTTTTAGTAAAAAGTAAGAACTGCCGATTATAAAAGAATGGACTGTAAAGTTCCTAACTTGGAGGATATGGCAAAGACTTTGGTGTACTTGAAAGACTATTTGCAACAGAGAGATACTGTGGAGTAAATATGGGACTAAAAAGTATTATCCAGCATTTGAATAATTATTGATGTGATAGTTATACTGTTTGGAGTTAATTTACCGTATATACTTGAGTATAAGCCGAATTTTTCAGCCCACTTTTTGGGCTGAAAAATTCCACTTCGGCTTATACTCCAGTCAACAAAAAAACTTACCGAGGACTTGTGCGCGGCCGAGGCTTTGGTGCTTCCGGGATCGCCCGCACCTCTCCCAAGCCACCGCCGTCCGAGACCTGCCGAAGTTTGGGGAGGTTTGGGGAGGTGCGCGCGCACCTCCCCAAACTCCGCGCCTTGCCTGCCTGCTTCTTTCCGCAGCGGAAAGAAGCAGGCAGGCAGGGCGCGGAGGAACGGAGACTTGCCGACGTTTGGGGAGGTTTGGGCGCCTCCCCAAACCTCGGCAGGTCTCCGTTCCTCCGCGCAGACCTGCCGACGTTTGGGGAGGTTTGGGCGCCTCCCCAAACCTCGGCAGGTCTCCGTTCCTCCTGCCGACCTTTGGGGAGGTTTGGGCGCCTCCCCAAACCTCCCCAAACCTCGGCAGGTCTCCGTTCCTCCTGCCGACCTTTGGGGAGGTTTGGGCGCCTCCCCAAACCTCCCCAAACCTCGGCAGGTCTCCGTTCCTCCTGCCGACCTTTGGGGAGGTTTGGGCGCCTCCCCAAACCTCGGCAGGTCTCCGTTCCTCCGCGCAGACCTGCCGACGTTTGGGGAGGTTTGGGCGCCTCCCCAAACCTCCCCAAACCTCGGCAGGTCTCCGTTCCTGTTTGGGGAGGTTTGGGCGCCTCCCCAAACCTCCCCAAACCTCGGCAGGTCTCCGTTCTTCCTGCCGACCTTTGGGGAGGTTTGGGCGCCTCCCCAAACCTCGGCAGGTCTCCGTTCCTGTTTGGGGAGGTTTGGGCGCCTCCCCAAACCTCCCCAAACCTCGGCAGGTCTCCGTTCCTCCGCGCAGACCTGCCGACGTTTGGGGAGGTTTGGGCGCCTCCCCAAACCTCCCCAAACCTCGGCAGGTCTCCGTTCCTGTTTGGGGAGGTTTGGGCGCCTCCCCAAACCTCGGCAGGTCTCCGTTCCTCCGCGCAGACCTGCCGACCTTTGGGGAGGTTTGGGCGCCTCCCCAAACCTCCCCAAACCTCGGCAGGTCTCCGTTCCTGTTTGGGGAGGTTTGGGCGCCTCCCCAAACCTCGGCAGGTCTCCGTTCTTCCTGCCGACCTTTGGGGAGGTTTGGGCGCCTCCCCAAACCTCCCCAAACCTCGGCAGGTCTCCGTTCCTGTTTGGGGAGGTTTGGGCGCCTCCCCAAACCTCCCCAAACCTCGGCATGTCTCCGTTCCTCCGCGCAGACCTGCCGACGTTTGGGGAGGTTTGGGCGCCTCCCCAAACCTCCCCAAACCTCGGCAGGTCTCCGTTCCTGTTTGGGGAGGTTTGGGCGCCTCCCCAAACCTCGGCAGGTCTCCGTTCCTCCGCGCAGACCTGCCGACCTTTGGGGAGGTTTGGGCGCCTCCCCAAACCTCCCCAAACCTCGGCAGGTCTCCGTTCCTGTTTGGGGAGGTTTGGGCGCCTCCCCAAACCTCCCCAAACCTCGGCAGGTCTCCGTTCCTCCGCGCAGACCTGCCGACCTTTGGGGAGGTTTGGGCGCCTCCCCAAACGTCCCCAAACCTCGGCAGGTCTCCGTTCCTGTTTGGGGAGGTTTGGGCGCCTCCCCAAACCTCGGCAGGTCTCCGTTCTTCCTGCCGACCTTTGGGGAGGTTTGGGCGCCTCCCCAAACCTCCCCAAACCTCGGCAGGTCTCCGTTCCTGTTTGGGGAGGTTTGGGCGCCTCCCCAAACCTCCCCAAACCTCGGCAGGTCTCCGTTCCTCCGCGCAGACCTGCCGACGTTTGGGGAGGTTTGGGCGCCTCCCCAAACCTCCCCAAACCTCGGCAGGTCTCCGTTCCTGTTTGGGGAGGTTTGGGCGCCTCCCCAAACCTCGGCAGGTCTCCGTTCCTCCGCGCAGACCTGCCGACCTTTGGGGAGGTTTGGGCGCCTCCCCAAACCTCCCCAAACCTCGGCAGGTCTCCGTTCCTGTTTGGGGAGGTTTGGGCGCCTCCCCAAACCTCCCCAAACCTCGGCAGGTCTCCGTTCCTCCGCGCAGACCTGCCGACCTTTGGGGAGGTTTGGGCGCCTCCCCAAACGTCCCCAAACCTCGGCAGGTCTCCGTTCCTGTTTGGGGAGGTTTGGGCGCCTCCCCAAACCTCCCCAAACCTCGGCAGGTCTCCGTTCCTCCGCGCAGACCTGCCGACGTTTGGGGAGGTTTGGGCGCCTCCCCAAACCTCGGCAGGTCTCCGTTCCTCCGCGCAGACCTGCCGACGTTTGGGGAGGTTTGGGCGCCTCCCCAAACCTCCCCAAACCTCGGCAGGTCTCCGTTCCTGTTTGGGGAGGTTTGGGCGCCTCCCCAAACCTCCCCAAACCTCGGCAGGTCTCCGTTCCTCCGCGCAGACCTGCCGACCTTTGGGGAGGTTTGGGCGCCTCCCCAAACCTCCCCAAACCTCGGCAGGTCTCCGTTCTTCCTGCCGACCTTTGGGGAGGTTTGGGCGCCTCCCCAAACCTCCCCAAACGTCGGCAGGTCTGCGCGGAGGAACGGAGACCTGCCGAGGTTTGGGGAGGTTTGGGGAGGCGCCCAAACCTCCCCAAAGGTCGGCAGGTCTGCGCGGAGGAACGGAGACCTGCCGAGGTTTGGGGAGGTTTGGGGAGGCGCCCAAACCTCCCCAAACAGGAACGGAGACCTGCCGAGGTTTGGGGAGGTTTGGGGAGGCGCCCAAACCTCCCCAAACGTCGGCAGGTCTGCGCGGAGGAACGGAGACCTGCCGAGGTTTGGGGAGGTTTGGGGAGGCGCCCAAACCTCCCCAAACAGGAACGGAGACCTGCCGAGGTTTGGGGACGTTTGGGGAGGCGCCCAAACCTCCCCAAAGGTCGGCAGGTCTGCGCGGAGGAACGGAGACCTGCCGAGGTTTGGGGAGGCGCCCAAACCTCCCCAAACAGGAACGGAGACCTGCCGAGGTTTGGGGAGGTTTGGGGAGGCGCCCAAACCTCCCCAAAGGTCGGCAGGAAGAACGGAGACCTGCCGAGGTTTGGGGAGGTTTGGGGAGGCGCCCAAACCTCCCCAAAGGTCGGCAGGAAGAACGGAGACCTGCCGAGGTTTGGGGAGGTTTGGGGAGGCGCCCAAACCTCCCCAAAGGTCGGCAGGAAGAACGGAGACCTGCCGAGGTTTGGGGAGGTTTGGGGAGGCGCCCAAACCTCCCCAAAGGTCGGCAGGAGGAACGGAGACCTGCCGAGGTTTGGGGAGGTTTGGGGAGGCGCCCAAACCTCCCCAAAGGTCGGCAGGAGGAACGGAGACCTGCCGAGGTTTGGGGAGGTTTGGGGAGGCGCCCAAACCTCCCCAAAGGTCGGCAGGAGGAACGGAGACCTGCCGACGAGCCGCGGCCACACAGGGTATTCCTGTGTATTCAGGCTTGCAAAATGGCGGATCGAGCCTCTGCTGGCGGCAGAGGCTTGCAGAACGGCGGATCGGCTTATACTCGAGTCAATAACTTTTTCCAGTTTTTGGGGGTGAAATTGGGGGTCTCGGCTTATACTCGAGTCGGCTTATACTCAAGTATATACGGTATATGAGTTAAAGTGCGATAGTTTTAATAGTTTATGATTGTTTGCATAAGGTAGATTATGATTGTTTGTATTCTTATACCCTGTACTTAGCTCTGGGAAGTCGGGGAGGGGGGAGGGGGAAGGGAGGGAGGGGCTGGGGAGGGTTGGGGAGTGGGAGGGGAGGGGGTTGGGAGGGGTTTTGTTTTGTTAAAGATAAAATGTACTGTAAAACTTTTCAATAAAAAAAGAATTAATGTCATACATTTGATTTTTTAAAAACAAAATACAACAGAAATGGAAATAACTCCCATTTCTATAGAAAATAAGATTTGATTCCTATTCATGTGATAAAATACTTTTGAATAATAGCAATCCACTGACAATGGTTATTAACCACAGTATTTGCCTTCAAAACATTTGTTTTTCTGCCATTTCTGTAGGTGTTAACAGGTACTAGTATATCATAGGTTAACAAAAGTGCGTATAGTCAAGGCTATGGTCTTCCCAGTTGCAATGTATGGCAGTGAAAGTTGGACCATAAGAAAGGCTGAGCGCAAAAGAATTGAGGCCTTTGAACTCTGGTGCTGGAGAAGACTCCTGCGAGTCCCTTGGACTGCAAGGCGATCAAACCGGTCAGTCCTAGAGGAGATCAACCCTGACTGCTCTTTAGAAGGCCAGATCCTGAAGCTAAAACTCAAATACTTTGGCCACCTAATGAGGAGGAAGGACTCACTGGAGAAGAGCCTAATGCTGGGAAAGATTGAGGGCAATAGAAGAAGGGGACGACAGAGAATGAGGTGGCTGGATGGAGTCACTGAAGCAGTAGGCGTGAGCTTAAATGGACTCCAGAAGATGGTAGAGGACAGGAAAGCCTGGAGGAACATTGTCCATAGGGTCGCGATGGGTCGGACACGACTTCGCAACTAACAACAACAACAGTACATAACAGTAAATTTCAATATTTTTATCTTTTATTTTACAAAAATGTAAGCCTCTATCATGGTTGTATTTAGGACTTGGATAGAGCCATCCAACCAGTAACACTTGGCAGGCCAGTCCTATCATTAAAGCAATACCATCTTATGGTGTCTTAAGATTGTGTGGCTGCACTGCCTCATAGAAGAGCATTCCCTCAGAAGGCTGCATGGCCTGACCCTGCTGTCTTTATTGTATTCATTGCATCAGTGCACATCACGTAGAGCTGCTGCAATTGAGGCAGCTTAGTTAATGTATTTCTTAAAAGTAGTGTATTTATTTCTTATCCCAGTCTAATCCCAGTGTAGCTTTTAGCTTTATCCACAGATAAATCAAACAAATTCATTTATCAGGGAATTAAAAAGAACACAAGAGACCAGTAAGCAATTCCAAAATTAACACTTTTTCAGACTTTACCTTCGAATCTCTCTCTCTCTCTCTCTCTCTCACACACACACACACACACACACACACAACTTTTTTTTTAGAGTGAAAGTCAAGATCTACAAAAAAAATCTGTATTTTCTTCCAAAGGCTAGATTCTTCCTAGAGTTCTGTACGTGTGGATTTACAACAGCTGAATAGTCCCAACAATAAGCCGTTCTCATCACTAAAGTGATTTACAAGATTTAAGGTCTTAAAAGCATCTGTTCAGAGCTTTAGCTCCATTTATCATCTCTACACCCTAAGGATGGCCATCTGAAGCACCGTGAAATGTTGCTGGGTCCAATCGTAAGGATGGCCATCTGAAGCACCGTGAAATGTTGCTGGGTCCAATCGTAATCACATCTGCAAACTCTTTTCTTTGTGCTCTATATTTACCTAGGATTAATGCTAAATAGTTACTTAAGAGGGTCACTCCCTTATACATAGGAAAATGCTCTATGATTTCCATATCTGAATCAAACTTAATCATAGATACTGAAACCACAAATTATGCATCCTTGAATCCATGAGAACTGGGGAGGGGGCGTTAGGTTCTGGAGCCTAGGATTGTCCTCTTCTTCCCACAAGCAATTCCTCCCCTTCCCTCCCACTGCACGTGCATTGTACCTGCATGTTTTTCCTCCTCCTTGCTTGGTTATGATAGATCTTGCTGAGTCAGCCTAGTCTTTAGGTTTTATGTGGTGTCCTCTTGGCAGCTGGCCTTTTCAGAGTGGCTCACTTGACTGGTGATGGAAAGAATTATCTTCCTTGCACCACAGGCTCACACTGGCTTTTCCACTCCAAGCAGCACTTTGATTATTTCACTGAAAGAGACTGCCTGTATCCCATAACATCTGTGGAGTCCTTCGTGCTCTCTGAGCTTGTTTGTTTTCTTGCAGACGTTTCTTGCTTCTGGGCAATCAAGAAACTCATACAAACAAGCTAACAGTAAACAACAGCCCAATCAAGAAACCACCAAGACCATTCCACCAACACTGACATGGTAAGCCATTAATATATAAAATGAGCACAAACCCACTCCCTAGTAGCACTGATGTTATCTAGTTTGGTAATAAAGGATCCGCAAGAAAACAATCAAGCTCAGAGAGCACCAAGAATCCCACACTTCAACCCTGAGCTACAAATATTCTCTTCTGTCCAATAAAATTTACCCAGTAGATTGTATCCTGCAGAGTTGATATGCTCCGGGTTTCTTCAAATTAAACAATGTCATCAGTTGGGACCCTGGAAGTACCTTCACTATATAAGTATCTGCCCTCTGGAGCAAGGTTCCACACAAGATCCAGATGTCCCCCCCCCTTCAGTTATTTAGGTCTTTGCCTAGAGATTGTGAGACCCTTTATTTCATTGCGCTTGCCATCTTCTATCTTTGCCTTTTATATTTTATTGATTTTACTGTCATTTTTTCCTCTGCTGTGAGTTATCCAAAGTAGTTGACAATTGGGTGGCATACAACCATACATCACCAGGACCAGATGGATTACACCCCAAGGTTCTCAAGGAACTGGCAGACGTAATCTCAGAACCACTGAACTATATCTTTCAAATATCCTGGAGCACTGGGGAACTACAGAGAACTGATATAGTTCCCATCTTCAAAAAAGGAAAGAGAATGGATCCAGGAAACCACAGACCTATCAACCTTACCTCAATACCTGGGAAGATTCTGGAAAAGATAATCAAGCAACGAATCAGCAAACACCTGTAGTCAGCCCCCCCCAAAAGCCAATGAAATTCTAGGCTGCATTAACAGAGGGGGTGGCATAGCAGTGTTCCAATATCTCAGGGGCTGCCACAAAGAAGAGGGAGTCAAGCTATTCTACAAAGCACCTGAAAAGCAGGACAAGAAGCAACGGGTGGAAAGTAATCGTGGAGAGAAGCAACCTAGAACTAAGGAGAAATTTCCTGACAGTTAGAACAATTAATCAGTGGAACAATCTGCCTCCAGAAGTTGTGAATTGCTCCAACACTGGAAATTTTTAAGAAGAGACTAGACAATCATTTGTCTGAAATGGTATAGGGCAGCGGTCCCCAACTCCCGATCTGTGGACTGGCACCAGACCGTGGCATTCCAGAAACCAGTCCACACAAACAAGCAAAGTCCCATCCACAGGATGCAGGCAGTATATGAAATCACGCCCCCTCCGATCCACAGAAAAACCTCTCTCCAAAGAGCTGGTCCCTGGTGCTCAAAAGGTTGGGGACCTCTGATATAGGTTTCCTGCCTGAGCAGGGAGTTGGACTAGAAGACCTCCAAGGTCCCTTCCAATTCTATTATTATTATTATTATTATTATTATTATTATTATTATTATTATTATTATTATTATTATTATTATTATTATTATTATTATTATTATTATTATTATTATTATTACATCCAGCTATAACATCCAGGTCTAGTATTCAATAGTACAATTTAGAGATCACAAGTGAGAAAAATAACCACATATACATTGCACAAACACACTATTTCTAACACTTAAAAAGTTCTATATGCATATACAAAATGTTCACTATTAAATAACAAAATATTAGGTGAAAACCATGGATACTTTAATACTTTACATTCTTGAACTAATAATCTCAATAGTAAAGTTGACTGAGTTGTTCCTTTTTTGAAGAACTGTCTTATAATTAGATTACTGCAGTTTGTTGTAGTATTCTTATGTTACATGTGATCTATGCTAGAAATATATTCATAACATCACTAAAAGAAGGCAGCTCAGACATAGTGTTCAAGAGTGACCCAGACAGACGCTCTCCTATTTGAACCAGCCAATAAATAGATAAAATATATCATGGGCAATTTAAAAACCAGAAAAATCAAGGAAAGAGCTCATACTTTTGGAATACATTTGATTACAAAAAGAGCCAGCGTTATTATTAAAAAATCAGATATTAATTAACTGGGAATGGGTCAGAGGACTGTCATAAAAGAGAAGACTTAGGACTGAAATTAGTAGTAGTTAACGAAGAACTAACAGATCATATTTTTAATGAACCTTAGAAGAAACAAACCTTCCTAATAATAAGTTTAACTGCATCATCTGACAGCAAGGCAGTGGCAAAGTTCTTTGCCCCTAATCCCTGTAGATCAGAGTCCATATTTCCACAGACACGTAACTGCATTTAATAAACAACTCGTTTCCCTACTTTTAAATAAATACAGGGAGTGCAGAATTATTAGGCAAGTTGTATTTTTGAGGATTAATTTTATTATTGAACAACAACCATGTTCTCAATGAACCCAAAAAACTCATTAATATCAAAGCTGAATATTTTTGGAAGTAGTTTTTAGTTTGTTTTTAGTTATAGCTATTTTAGGGGGATATCTGTGTGTGCAGGTGACTATTACTGTGCATAATTATTAGGCAACTTAACAAAAAACAAATATATACCCATTTCAATTATTTAGTTTTACCAGTGAAACCAATATAACATCTCAACATTCACAAATATACATTTCTGACATTCAAAAACATAACAAAAACAAATCAGTGACCAATATAGCCACCTTTCTTTGCAAGGACACTCAAAAGCCTGCCATCCATGGATTCTGTCAGTGTTTTGATCTGTTCACCATCAACATTGCGTGCAGCAGCAACCACAGCCTCCCAGACACTGTTCAGAGAGGTGTACTGTTTTCCCTCCTTGTAAATCTCACATTTGATGATGGACCACAGGTTCTCAATGGGGTTCAGATCAGGTGAACAAGGAGGCCATGTCATTAGATTTCCTTCTTTTATACCCTTTCTTGCCAGCCACGCTGTGGAGTACTTGGACGCGTGTGATGGAGCATTGTCCTGCATGAAAATCATGTTTTTCTTGAAGGATGCAGACTTCTTCCTGTACCACTGCTTGAAGAAGGTGTCTTCCAGAAACTGGCAGTAGGACTGGGAGTTGAGCTTGACTCCATCCTCAACCCGAAAAGGCCCCACAAGCTCATCTTTGATGATACCAGCCCAAACCAGTACTCCACCTCCACCTTGCTGGCGTCTGAGTCGGACTGGAGCTCTCTGCCCTTTACCAATCCAGCCACGGGCCCATCCATCTGGCCCATCAAGACTCACTCTCATTTCATCAGTCCATAAAACCTTAGAAATATCAGTCTTGAGATATTTCTTGGCCCAGTCTTGACGTTTCAGCTTGTGTGTCTTGTTCAGTGGTGGTCGTCTTTCAGCCTTTCTTACCTTGGCCATGTCTCTGAGTATTGCACACCTTGTGCTTTTGGGCACTCCAGTGATGTTGCAGCTCTGAAATATGGCCAAACTGGTGGCAAGTGGCATCTTGGCAGCTGCACGCTTGACTTTTCTCAGTTCATGGGCAGTTATTTTGCGCCTTGGTTTCTCCACACGCTTCTTGCGACCCTGTTGACTATTTTGAATGAAACGCTTGATTGTTCGATGATCACGCTTCAGAAGCTTTGCAATTGTAAGAGTGCTGCATCCCTCTGCAAGATATCTCACTATTTTTGACTTTTCTGAGCCTGTCAAGTCCTTCTTTTGACCCATTTTGCCAAAGGAAAGGAAGTTGCCTAATAATTATGCACACCTGATACAGGGTGTTGATGTCATTAGACCACACCCCTTCTCATTACAGAGATGCACATCACCTAATATGCTTAATTGGTAGTAGGCTTTCGAGCCTATACAGCTTGGAGTAAGACAACATGCATAAAGAGGATGATGTGGTCAAAATACTCATTTGCCTAATAATTCTGCACTCCCTGTAATAACGCTGCTAGCTGAATGAACTCTACAATTTATATTGTGATTCAGACTAATTATCATGGATACTTTCCTTGGAATTGACCAGATTTCCAGAGTTTTAATTTATAAGAGTTAAACTTCAGCTTCCAGAATAATTTCTATTCCCAAGAATGCTACCAAGTGTCACAGAGATGGTCATAATCCAGTGCTTTTATTTTAAAACACACCGAACAAGAGGCCTAGACGATGTAAAAGGGAAACGAAAGCATTGACCTTCTGATGGTGTGCAAGATATTTTGCCTATGCAGATACATTTTTTCTGCTGTGTAGTGGTGCATGGAGTTAATCTGTTCTTACGTTCAGTAGATATAGAAAGTCTACACACCTATTAAATTGACATGTAAAAAATCACTTCAGAATTCTTTCCACCTTTAATATAACATATAAGCTATAGAATTCAACTGAAAAAAGGGGGGGAAATAACAATAAAAAGTAGAATAATGTGGCTACATAAAAATGCTCATCGTTAAACTAATACTTTGTTGAAGCACCTTTTAATTTTATGACAGCATGCAATCTTCAGCATGGCACATCCTTGGGAATCTTTGCCCAGTTTTCCTTGCAAAACCGTTCTAAATCTATCAGATTGTGAAGATATCTCCTGTGCACAGTCCTCTTCGGATCACTCCACACATTTTCAATTGGATTCAGGTCCAGGATCTGGTGGGTCATGGAGGAATTTTTATCTTCTTTGGGTGAGACCTTTTTTTTTCCTGATTTGGAGATATGCTTCAGGTCATTGTCCTGTTGAAAGGTGAAATTCCTCATCATCCTCAGCATTTTAGCAGAGGCCTGAAGGTTTGTGCCAAAACTGACTGACATTTGGAACTGTTCGTAATTCCCTCCACCTTGACTAAATCTTCAGTTCCATCTTAAGAAAAGCAGTCCCAAAGCATAAAGCTGCTACCACCATGCTTCACTGTAGATATGGTATACTTCTGGTTATGTGCAGTATTGTTTTTGTGCTAAACATACTTTGGGGATTATTGTCAAAAAATTCAACCTTGGTCTCATCAAACCATAACACATTTTCCAATATACTTTTGTCAGACTTGATGCAGATTTTTGCAAAATGTAGCCAGGCTTGGTTGTTTATCTTTTTAAGAAAAGGCTTTTTTGGTCTTGCCACACTACCCCCAAAGTCCAGATATATGAAGAATATGGGAGATTGTTGTCACATGTAATACACAACCAGTACTTGCCAGAACTTCACGCAGCTCTTTTAATGTTGCTATAAGTCTCTTGGCAGCCTCTCAGACCAATTTTCTTCTTGTTTTTTCATCAAATTTGGAGGGTCATCCAGTTTTAGGTAATGTCATTGTTGCACCATATTTTCTCCACTTGTTGATGACCGTCTTCACTGTGTGCAATGGTTTAGCCAATGCCTTGGAATTTTTTTGTACCGTTCTCCTGACTTGATATCTTTCAACAACGAAATCTCTTTGATGCTTTCTAAGCTCTTTGCAGACTATGGCTTTTGCTACAAGAGCCAACTGAACAAATATGAGAAAAAATCCACTAGAACAGCTGCACTTTATATGGGCTCATCAGAGTCATTTTAATAGCAAGTGTGTACAGTACTATTTAGCATCAGTTTGAATGTGATTGGTTAATTTTGAACAGTTGTCACATATCTAAATATAAGAGGGTATGAACACTTATGCAGCCATATTACTCTCTTTTTTAATTGTTATTTCCCCCCCTAAAAGTTTCTGATTGGTTTTTCAATTAATTGTACAGCTTATATGTTATATTAAAGGTGGAAAGAATTCTGAAGTGATTTATCTTGGTCTGATATTTTTTAATATCTCAAAAACCTGGCACTTTTACAGGGCTTTCTGTATCCACCGCATTTATGATTCTCTAAACAGCACCAAATTGTTTTCTGAGAAACATGTTATCAAAATATTATTTAAGGCAAAAATATGTGCTTCTTTTGTACAGTACACTATTTATCCAAGTTGGTGAGATATGACATCAATTTTTATTCTGTGAAATTGCTACTAGAGATGAAAAAAAAGGATTTAAAAAATGACTCGGAGATTTAAGCATCACCTCTATTTTGTACTTTACATTTATGGGCATGCTTCTTTTCCATGCTGACCAATTCTGGGCCTCACAAATCCAAGAAGTTTATAAAATTAGCCCAATTTTACATTTAAAATTTTATACTAAAAATAAATGCAGATGTTCTGTCCTCCAGATGCAGGAAGTCCTTGACTTATGACCACAATTGGGACCAAAATTTTTGTCGTAAGTCACTGCAATCATAAGTTGAATTAAATCCAATTTTACAACAATTTTTACAGTGGTTGTTAAATGAATCACATGATGATTAAGCAAATCCTGCTTCCCCTACAGGCATTTTTCCTAGAAACTGGCAAAAGAGCTGAAAATTGCAATCATATGACCACAGGATTTTGCAACTGTTTGTAAATTATTACAGGCTGTAAGTCACTTTTTCCAAGGCTGATGCAATTTTGAACCATGGTTAAACAAATGGTTGTAAGTTGAGACTACCTGCATAAGTTGAGACTACCTGCATAAGTATTCACTAAGGTTATATTAGTAATAATAGTATTATTTATGCAGGTTTTCGCATCCTTTGAAACTACTGAAAATATTTGAAACACTGAGAGCATTTGGCATAGGCACACTCAGAAAATGGTTGCCATATATGGTAGCCATTTACAAAACATCCATGTAACGTAATATTCCAATAAACATAACACCCAGGGGGAGGGCCTTCTCTGTGGGTGCGCCTGCCCTCTGGAACCAGCTGCCCATGGAGCTCAGGACTGCCCCTGACATGTGTTCATTCCGCCGGGACCTGAAGACGTGGCTCTTTGAGCTCTCTGGCCCAGGCTGAGAATTTTTAACTGGGGTTTTTATTTTCAGGGATAATTTAATCTTTTTAATTGTCTTTTAACTTTTGTATTTTGTATTGGTGTGATTTTAAAATGCCATGGAAACCGCCCTGAGTCCTTCAGGAAAGGGCGGTATATAAATCTAATAAAATTAAAAAATAAATTAAAATTAAATATGAAAATAATTTTATTCAAAGTTATTATTCCTAATAATTAAGCAAACCGAAGTATAATAAAATAAAAATGGTAACAAACTATGTACCAAACACTCTCCAGAACAGTTCATGAGACAGTGTGCCTATACAGTACCTATGAACATTCTACTATACTAATTACTGATTAAGGAACTGCTTCTGTCACAAACTATTGCTACTAGAGGCAGCCTCAAATGCAAAAACCATGAGGTGTAATTAAGCAACTGAAAACTGCCCTGGCTCCTCTATACTAACAGCAAGAATCACAAAAAGAATTCTAGCTGGACACTGCTTACCCATACATAGCAAATCTACCTAATTCAGGATCAATGTTATGTTTAAATATCTACTTGCCTCCCAACACAGTTCTTATAATATCTTGTAACACTATTTTAACTGAGGCCAGACTATGTCACAAATCCTCATCTACAATTGAAAAGTCAATCTTACGAGCCTTATGACCAACAAATTTATTACGATCTGCCACAATAAATTTATGTCAGGCGACATGTTATTTTCATTTTTGCCACAATAAACATGAATATCTGACAGAAAATACCTTATAAAACAAAAGTTATGCATATCAAAGTACTAGATAATACTGTACAATTTTCTAATGTTGTGTTCAAAGGATAGCTGAAATTGGAATGCAAGTGCCAACAAACAGAAGGGGGTTGGGAACATTATCTGCGCAAGGGAGTTCCCTCTTAGTGCAGCCAAGCATAGGAAACTAGCACAGGGAAGACTGAATTTCCCCAGTCTGTGCATGTGTATGTAGAAGGGGGAGAATCATCAAGGCCCCTCACTGCAAATATATATATATATATATATATATATATATATATATATATATATATATATACACACACACACACACACACACACACACACACACACACATATATATATATATATATATATATATATATATATCAAACAGAACCTATTTTGGTTTTGTAAAGGTTTGAAAAAGGATGCACATCTATAAAGATATTACACCGTTATAGATATGCAGATTGATATAGACACATAAAATTACTGCACTTGCAACTTTCAAAAGGAATCTTGGCCCATGTATTCATACTGTCATCTACACTTGGAAATGTCCATATTTGTAATGTTCATTTTAAGCCAGTATTATTCTTTAGCTTTTATTATCCGTATTTAGCATTTATTGTGGATGGTTCACATATTTAGCTGGGCTTGCAAACTAAGCCGGAAATTAGAATCAAGAGCATCCATATTTAAACTAATTTTATACATGTGTGTAAAATCAAATAGAATGCCACTCAATGCTTGTAGTCTGAAAGAGTAGGTCTTGCTTATTAGGCTACTAACACAATCTTAATGCTTCAGTTCCAACCCTGGAACATTGAGCAGTGAGGGATGGATCATAGATATACACTGCTGCAAAAGTAATGGCCTTTTCCTGCACTCCAGAACTAGATGGAAAATGGGACCTTCACACTTCCAGAAGGTAGAAGCACTCATAAATCATTATTTTGTACATATGCCACTACCAGTTTAGGAGATCAGTAGGAAAGAGCCAATGAATATTGGTACATGTAATTTCACTTGCTGGAACAGAAAATACAATTAAGAAGTTGAAGGCATGCCCAAATTATGACTGGAGATCAGAGAAAATATTTTTTTATTTTGCTTTTACTTGATTTAGAGCTTTTATGACATTGTTTTTGTTGACTGTTGTTAGCTATCCAGAGTTCATACATAATATGGGTTGCCATATAAGTTTTCTAAAATAAATGTAGATGACATCTATACTGTACTATAATGAGTTGTGTAACAAAGTTCTGCTACAATATTACCTTATATTCAATTAAAACTAGATTTCAGAGAATACTAGATATAACTCCTAAATTCAAAAGTTTTACAAGTATTAGGAACATAAGTTCTCTAATGCCAATTCTGATCACTGATCCAAGTGACAGCATTTCTCCAAAGCAACGGCTACAAAATGTACCTCGTGTTTTATACAAAGGATTTAACTCAGGGCCTTTCACATACCTACTAGTACCACTGAATGCAGGTCTCTATTAAAGAGACCTTGGTGGAGCAGTGGGCTAATGCCTCCTTGAGTAACACCAGCTGCCTGCAATTAGTGCAGGTTCGAGTCCCACCAGGCTCAAGGTTGACTCAGCCTTCCATCCTTCCGAGGTAGGTAAAATGAGGACCCAGATTGTTGGGGGCAATTAAGCTGACTTTGTAATAATGCCGCTTGGGGTTTGTGTAAAAGCCCTAATAAGCAGGCATATACATAGAATGAAGGCTACTGCTAAGCTTGTAAGCCGCCCCTGAGTCTTCGGAGAAGGGCGGGATATAAATGGAATTAAAATAAAAAAATAAAAAAAGGAATAGCAACTCTGATCAAGAATCATCAGCCAGAATTCTAGCATACGTTTGGGAAGGATGGAGTGTTTCTTATAAGAGTCATCAAACTGATTCACATATTGCAGTAAGCCATAATTTAATCACAACTTTTTAAGCACAAAATGCCAAGCAAAACCCAAATATAACAATGAACTGTGTATAGTCATCCTGTAGCATTCAAAGGATAAACTATCCTATTTATGTCCATGTAGACTGATTGCTTCAGTTTATTCCAGTCTTGAAAGAAGCCACAATAATTTTATCTAGTCACCTAAGCAGACTAGCATAATTACTTTAATTTAATATCCTGGAAAAGTCTCCAAACTACAGGTTATCAGTATTATGATAATGGCAACAACTCTCAGCACATTCGCTATATCAGGCATGTCAAACTTGAGACGTCACGTGACGTCGTGCAATGTATCGTGATTTTTCCCCCATTGCCGGCAATGGCGAGGGGGGGGCAGTTTCAGTATGGTGCATCTGGCCCACGGGCCAGAAGTTTGACATGCTTGCTCTATTATCAACGATAGTGAAACAATTAAAAACACTGGAATCATAATTCAGATTTTTTTTAAAATGACTTTCTTGTTCTTATTTAAGTGTGTAGGGTCAGATACTCGGTTTTCCCAATGTATAGATTTATGATATTTTATATGGTGTAAAGTTAAGTGTGCTCCAGATTCAATACTGTTATACAAATCATCTGATAGTTGTTGCAATTTCTTGTAGTACTTTAAAAATAAGTAGTGGTTATTTTATTACTGTGTCACCATATTTGATTTGCTGAATGAGGGTAGACAAGAAGCAGAAGTATAAAGGCCATGTAGCCTTTTAGCCTCCTTTCCTGAAATGCCTGAAGCTACCCAATGAATTGCTCCATCACAGTTCAGCATAAAAGCTTCTTCATATCAAGCTTTCTTCCTGAAAACTTCAAGAGCAAATATTCATATATTTTTCTCAACACTAATAAAGAAGTAGATCTCCATTTTTGGGGACACACACACACACATTTAAGCACACTATACAGTTTGGTATTTCTCTAGGTGTTTATATAATCCTTGACTTATGACCATAATTGTGATGCGAATTTCCATTGGTAAGCAGGTGGTTGTTAAGAGAGTAGTGCCTGATTTGCAACCTTTTTTGCCATTTTTAAGCAAATCACTGCAGTTATTAATCATTAAGCAAACCTGGCTTCCCCAGCTGACTTTGCTTGTTGGAAGGCAGCTACGGTAGGAAGGTCACAAATGTTGATCACATGACCCCAGACACTGCAACTGTTGTAACTACCATGCCAGTTGCCTGAACTTTGATTATGTGACCATGTGGATGCTGTGACAGTTGTGTGAGGACCAGATGAAGTCATTTGTTTTCAGTGACACTGAAACTTCAAAAGGTTGCTAAACAGATGGTTGTAAGTCAAGAACTACCTGTATTTACTAAATTTCCCAAATATCCACAATTCATTGAAAAGGAAAACCTATGTAAACATATATCTATATCGCAAAACAGTAAAAAACAATGCAATCCTTTGCTGAAAAAAGTTATCTGCCCTATTTTGGTTCTGACTATAACAGGGCAGGTAACTCTTTTCTGCAAATGATTGCATTTCTTTACCACATTTGTAAGTTTAAATACTATATAACTTTAAAAGACACTTTGTGTTGGAGTAGTTATGGACTATTTTCATGCAGAAATAATTCTTCCATAAGATAAGGTCGGACGGCCCCCGACCTTCGCTCCTTCCGGCGCGATCTTAAAACACTCTTTTTCGAACAAGCTGGCCTGGTCTGACGGGATGGGGTTGGGTTTTTAAAATTAGTTCTTAACTCAATATGTATTGATTTTATGGGCATGATGTTTAATTGGTTTTTAATGGCTTTTTAATTTTTGTATCTGATTTTTATTGTGTATTGCCCTGTTCACCGCCCTGAGTCCTTCGGGAGAAGGGCGGTATAGAAATCAAATTATTAAATTAAATTAAATTTAATTTAATAAGTTCTTTATTTTGCACTACTGCAGAAATTTATTATACAGCCATTCAGTGCTTTTAAGTCAAAGCTAAGCTTTGACTTAAAAGCACATTGCTAAGCACATTGGTTTGTGCTTAAATTGTAAGCCGCCCTGAGTCTTCGGAGAAGGGCGGGATATAAATGGGATTAAAAAAAAGCCTTTTTTATACAGATCATACTATCCCTTATCTTTGTTTATAATAAATTAAAATAGTTTCTATACCAGAAAAGAAAAAAATGTTCAGGTTTGATTCATCAAACTTTAACAAAATATGTTAATTAGGAGTTTCAACTTCCTGACAGGAGAAATCAGAAGCCATGGATGCGCATGTTTTAAAAAATTCTACGGACTCAGGAGGTGAGAAAAAGAACTGACACATTCTGTTATCTTCACATTGCTGTTGCTTTTTTTCTCTTTTAATATGGCAGTGAGTAGCACACAGTATGGAGCTACTAGATATGTAATGCCTCTCTAACCATACAGGCAACATACTTACATGTCTCATATAATTGTTAGGTCTGCCGTGCTCATCCCCCCCAACATTACTTGCTAAAATGTTAGTCAAGCAAGATTGGTCAGTCAAGGGACAAAGAAAAAGGGGGAGAGAATAACTGTAGATGGAAATAAAAAAATGGAACCGGTAATATATTACAAATATATTAAGTTCATAATGCAATCCTCTTTTAGGTTTCAGGTACTATCACCAATGTCCCAGGTAAGATCTCTGATAAGTTATGTCCTTCTTTATTCCCAGTTACAGCCAGGAATAGATTTGGCAGTAACCCCAAAGTTGAAGACTGTAATAGCTCCCCTATTATGAATTTGAAACAATGATAATTAATCCCCCTGCAACCCACCCCAATACTGTACTCCACAGATGTCAGCTTTACTCTGCTTTGTTCAAAACAGGCAATGTACAATCTCATTTTGTACTGCAGAGGAGACATTCAAGACAGAAGCTCACAAATCTTCTCTAGACAGATAAGATCTGTTTGACTGCACATTAAACAGGTGAACCCAGTAGCTATTAATGAATCTTCTAATGTCTAAAGTGTAATCTTAATAAAGCCCTTATACACAACAGCCAAGCATCTTCCATAGGATCACAGCACTCATGTTTTCTCCTGTTTGTCTTATGCAGCCAATGTACTTAACTCACTAGGTTTCCTCTTTCTGACACAAAGTTTTTTTCTATCTTTGATTGATTCGTATAGTTACTGCCTAATAACTTCTACATTCTTGGTTGTTAAGTTTATCATATCCTCATCTTCCACCTGCATTCATGCTACCTTAACTGCACAAGACATTTTTGCTTCCCGTCCTAGCCACTCAACAATCTATAGCATTTACCCAAAATATCCTAATGAGGACCATTTGAGAATTCCAGAGGTTTTGATTACCTGTGAAGTTAAAAACAAATCCCAGAAAGCAACACCAGTAAGTCACTTTTATAATACTACTGGAGAAAATACATTTTTCAGTTATGAGAAACTGGGTATTCTGACTAGAGGGCATCTTTTAATTTATTTAGGCTATCCTAAATTTTAACCTATTTTTCCTTTCCGGCTTTCCCTCATTCTGGCACTCTTCCTTAATTCTCAGTTGCTTGAAACTGTTGACTTTACCTCACATTCTCAAGTATCTCACCAAAATACCTATTTCCGTCGGGGTTATTATTTTCCAGCTCCCCTCATGACCTTAGACAGAGGTAATAAACTGGTATAACACCAAAAAAAAAAATAAAACACATCTACCACTTTTCATTTCCCGTCTCTCGGACTCAGGCCTCTGCACCTCCAGCTTTCCTCTGCATACTCCAAGCCACTCCCCCTTTCTAACAGCTCCAGATTCAACCCCCCCCCCTCCTGCCAGCCTCTGCACTAAAAGGCTGAGGAAGATTAGACACTGTTGAAAAGCCAACAAGGCACTTTCTTTGAATCTTCAACTTCCACAAAGTAGCTGTTTAGTTACTTCAAGACTCACCAGCCACCCACCCACCCACCCCCGACTCCTTGCTTACCATTACTCCATCCTCCCGACCTATTTACAGACGCCTTGCTCCATCCGACGGTACACCACACCAATGCCCAGCGGCTCTTATGACTCCAATGACCTCTCTCCTTCCTTTCCCTATCCCTCATTCCTTCCAGATCAGTCACCCTTTCTTGTCTTTGACTAACACAACTCTTTACCCAACTCAGAGCAACTCTCTGCTTCCTCCCTCATTAAACACGTTGGCCCCACTGCTATCTATCTACTAGTAGTCGCACCACGCCTCCCAACTCTCCGCCACCATACTGCCTGGCTGCCCATCGCTGCCCCTGGGGCCCTCCTACCTTGGCAATATTTAAATATCCCTCCATTTCCAAGGCTCCCTTCCTCCCTCCCTCCCTCTATAAAAAACATCAAGACACCCCCCCGAGTTTCTCAATGCCCTTATATTTTCCTCCTCCACCACCACCACCACCCAGAAATACACTAAGTTTACTGCCTCTCTTCGGGAAATTTCCAGTCTTCCGCCCTAGGCACAAAAGACACTTTTCTCCGGCTATCTTTTGACCCTTCCGCCCCAAGCCCTATTCTCAACCCACCCCGCGTCTTATCTCGCAGTTACCTCAGCCCTAACCCCAACTCCTACTTTCTTTTGGAAAGTCTCCCGCCCCCGCCCCCCACCCCACCGGCCCGCCTCACGGAGCTCCCCATTTCTCCTCCTCCTCCTCCTCCTCGACCACGTTTCAAAAGCCGGCCCCCTCTTCCCGGCTCGGACTTCCACACACCACGCTTCACAGCCCAGCCGGGTCTCAGAGACGGCCCTGGAATACCTCCCTCCGTCCCTTCTTGTACCTGCCAGCTGTCTCCGCAGTAGCAGCGCGGACTGGAGCTCCGTCATTCTCCCCGCCGGTGTCCGGGGAGGGAGTCTGGGGCGGCGGCGGCGGCGGCGGCGCAGCTGCTGCTGCTAATCCTCCCGCTCTTACGACTGCCGGGCTCCAACCAGCCAGCCGGCGAGCCCTCGTCCCTCCCCGCTCGCGCCGACCCCGCCGCCGGGGGCCTGCCTGCCCGCCCGTCCTCTCAGCGCCGGCGCCGCCGCCACAGCAGCGCCGCGAGTCCCTCCGCCGCGGGGGGAGGGAGGGGGATAAGGGGGAGAGGGAAGTACGAGGAGAAACTATTCTGAGGGGATTCGGGAGCAGCGTCGGACCAGGTGTGTATGTGGGGAGGGCAGAAGAAAGCGCGCGGGAGGGCGCTCAACGCTGCCGCTCGCCCCGCGTCTGCCGCTCCAGCACCTTCCCCTCAGCTTTCTTTTCTCTTCCCCCCCCCCTGTCTCTTTCTCCTCCCCCTTCACGGAATTTCACTGCACTCGGGCGCCGCGACACGCAGGCGCACAACTTCCTCGGCGCATGCGCTCTTCGCAGAGGAGGGGCTCGCGCTGCCTCCTCTTTTCTTCTTTCAGCTCGGATTGCCCAAGAGATGGCGTGGCCGCCATGTTTGGAAGGTCGAACTCATGGCTTTGCAAGGGAGCAGGGCTGAGACGCTCCGGCGCGCGTCCGAGCAATCAAGCGCTGGGAGCGTGTACGAGCGCGCGGTGGAGGCATTATTTATTTATTTATGTATTCGCCGGCCCAGCCGCCATCTTGGGAAGGGCAGAAGCATCCTGGTTTAGACTTCTGTAACCCTGAAAGTTTGGCAAAGGAAGGACGGGCGGCATTACTCTTCGTCTTTTCCCCACGCTTTCCGAGTTATGCAAATACGATGACGCTTTCGGTTTCACATGGATCGTTACGCTGCATTTTCGCTTTTTTTTAAAAAAAACCACCATCTGTCATATTTTTGTAACTGCCTTCCGGTGAACGGGGTTTTAAAACAGTTTTGCACGCAAAACATTTTAACGGGTGAAGATGATACACAAAATCAAGAATCTGTTCAAAACATTCCGTTTTAAACTTATTAACCAGTCAGAAATTAATATCAAAGGAGGTCCCTTCCCCCTGTCCCTTCTTGTATAGTTTGTACAGCAAAGCTTCGTGGTTTTCTGGTAATTTGAATCTGATTGATTGATTGATTGATTTAAAGATTTATAAAGCCGCTCATCTCAGCCACAACTACAATAAGTACTGTCCTGTCTCATTAGTGACAATAAAGTAATAAGATTTAAATTAAAATTAACCATGAATTAACCCCCTCCCAAAAGTTATTTCAGATAATCTAGGTCTAGGTCTAGGACTAAGCCTAGCCCTCTCTCCCAGAGCTATCTAAAGGTATTCCACTTCACTTTGTGAATTAACTTTGTTACTGCAAGTTAATGTTTTTATTTTTTTAGATTCTGTATGTATTTTATCTATTTTATTGTAAGCTGTCTAGAGTCATAAAGGTGAGATGGAAGGCTACATAAATCTTTATTTTTTATTTTTAGGTTGTGTATTTTATCTACTTTTATTGTAAGCTGCCCTGTGTCATATAAAGAACAGATGGATGCCTAGATGAGATAAAAATCTAATAATCAAATTTGAAGGCTACTTATCTATCCCATGAAACTGGATGTTGAACATGCCATATAAAATATCAATAATAAAACAAACAAAAACCCAGGTTGAAGACTGCATTAAAAACACAAAACATCTCTGTCGCACATCCATGCTGGAACTTCCAAACTAACAGCCATCCCCAATGCATGGAGGAGGAACTAGGTCTTCATAGACTTCCCAAAGACTAGTAAATGGAGTGGTCCATAGTTTGGGTGGCGGGAGGTGGAACTTAGCTCAATAGCAGCAGCTGTAAGAGGGATCTAGGAGTCCTAGTGGACAGCCACTTAAATGTGTGCCAGCAGTATATTTGCAGCTGCCAAGAAAGCCAATGCAGTCCTAGGCTGCATTAATAGAGGGATAGAATCAAGATCACATGAAGTAGTAGTACCACTTTATAATGCCTTGGTAAGACCACACTTGGAATATTGCATCCAGTTTTGGTTGTCACAATATAAAAAAGATGTTGAGACTCTAGAAAGTGCAGAGAAGAGCAACAAATATAATTTGGGGGCTGGAGGCTAAAACATGAAGTACAGCTGCAGAAATTGGGTATGTCTAATCTAGTGAAAAGAAGGACTAGGGGTGACATGATAGCAGTGTTCCAATACATGAAGGAGTCAACCTATTCTCTAAAGTACCTGAAGACAGAACAAGAAGCAATGCATGGAAGAGAAGCAACGTGACAGGAAAGCAAATTTCCTGATAAAACAACCAGTGGAATGGCTTGCATCCAGAAGTTGTGGATGCTCCATCACTGGAAGTTTTTAAGAAGAGATTGGACAGCCATTTGTCTGAAATGCTGTACGGTTTCCTGCTTGGGGGGCAGGAATTGACTGGAGGACCTCCAGGGTCCCTTCCAGTTCTATTATTCTATTCTGTTATTCTTTCTATGATTATGTGTGTTCATCCCATCAAACCCAAAGAAAGTCCGGAATGGTATAGGATATCCTGCTATGGGCAGGGGATTGGACTAGAAGACCTCCTTTCCAACCTCTATTATTCTATGTTCTATTACTTATAGTTAGGAGCATATATTAGTCTTAATATACATATATACATATATATTATCAACCCACAAATTAACTAGCCACATATTAGCTCATCATGCTGTTCAAACCCAGTTGACAAATTGCTGAAGGTCAAAATGTTAAATTCATCTGTACATTTCAAGCATTAAAAAAGGTAAACTGCATTACATTTAAAAAGGTAAATAGTCCAGAAGACAGAGAGTGGAATTAGAGAAGGAGGAAATTTAACCTCTCATACTATAATCCTAGTGAAAATTGCTCATCCAAAGTTGTTATTTGCACTGCAGGAGAGAGAAACCTCATAGATACCAAAACATAATTTGCAGCTTACCCCAGAGTATTTTGAAATTAATTCCAGACTAGGTTCACCTAATGTGCTAAACTATAATGTGATTTGTTTTGTTTGAGCTTAACCATTGTGGTTTGTACTCTACTATGTGGTTTAATGTGTTCCTTGCACCCAACCAGTTATAACTTATTTAACAAACTGATGAAGTAAATATTGGCTGGGCATGATGCATGAATGCAGTGCCAGACTAAGAACAGAATCTTGTTCTTAGTGTATATGGAAACAAGTACATGAACAGTAATGTTATTTCACATCATGAAACTAGGAACTGTTGCAGGAAAATGTGTTTTTAAACAAAAGTTATTATTCTGGCTTTTAAATACTTGGGTGTCAGGAACAAACAACTGGGTCCACATGTGAAGAATTCAATTAGCTGATTTATTGCTCAAGCCTCTACACAAGAATCTTCTCAGACTAACGGTTTGCAGTTGGGTGAAACGATAAAATTCAACAGCATTCAAGAGGGAAAGTCAGCCTTCAGTCTGTTGGGCCCATATAGGGATTCTAGACTAAGTCCCAGTTTGACTCCTCCCCCTGGCTTGGCCAGTTTCTTCTACAGTGGAAGACCAATGCTGAAAAGTTACTACAGAAGTTGGAAGTACATTTTTGGCAATTTGTAACCTGACACCATAAGACTAACCTAAATGGAAGTGCCTGGAGCTATTGCATTCACTACTAATATTGCTATACATTTTCAGTCACTACTTCATACTTAACCTGTGGAATTCATTACCACAAGACAATAATGGCCACTAATTTGCATGGCACATCGAATAAAATCATGGAGGGCAAATCTATCAATGACTATTAGTCTTGAAGATCCTCTAGGTACGGACCAGCATCCTATGCATTGTAACATTATCAGATAACAAAACGGCAATAAATCCCAGAAGTTCTCAGGGTGCTTTCTGCTTTCCCAGATCACTTATATTTATTTGTTGTTCCTGGACAAATAGGCAATAAGATACTTTTATTTTCTAAAAATATTTATGGACAGAAGAATTCTTGGGAATAAAAATAATGTAAAAAAAACAATTATGTGGGATCAGGCCAAGCCATATTCTAATCCAACATTTTGTTTGTTATAGTAGCCTGTGGAGATCCAAAGAGGGAGAAATAGTCCTGTCAAATCACTGTCAACTCCCTGCAACATACATTCAGAGGCACGCTACCTTTAATCTAGAAATAATTACTGTAATAGCTCTTGATAGATCCACCCTCCATTAACCTCCATGCCCTTTGAAAGCCATCCAAGATATGGCCTTTACCTACATCTTGAAGTAATGATTTCTACTAATTAATTATATGCTTTGTTATTTCTTTTGTCTGCTTTGAATCTTCTTCCCTTCTGCTTCTGGATGGCCTCTGTTGCTAGCATTCCGCGATAGGGAGAAAAACTTCTCCCTGTTCACTTTTTCCATGATTTTATTCACCTCTATCATTTTTTCCCCCTGTTAAAGTGTCCCAAACATTTTAATCTCTTCATGAAGGTGTTCAACCCCCCTGGTCATTATGCTTGCCTCTGCACGTTTTCCGTTCACAGTTTGCTTGAGTGTGCATTGTTTTACATTTACTTAAACTGAACTGCTTTTAACACTTTGCTGAGCAATTCACCCACTTTGAAGAGATTCTTCTGGAGTTCCTCATGATGCTAAATAGTTTGGCATCCTCTATAAGACCTTCTTCAGCTCACTGCTAATCCTGAATCAAGATCTGATCCTTCAGGCTGGCACTTTTCTTCACAGCATGACATCTTCCCATTTATATTTTCATTAAAAGCATCTTTGGTACCACAGGGAGCCTAATGCTCATATACATTGTATTGAAGATGCGAGCCCTAGAGCAACATTACGTTGGACCCTAAAGGCAGTGTGAGTGAATTAAATCATCAGATACCTCTGAATGCTTTTGTGATGCACTCATCTATTCTCTAAAAACAAAAACAGAGGATGGGATAAAAGGCAAAATAATAAAAGCAATAATACTTCCTCCTGCAGGAGACTAGAGCAGAATACAAAAAGAACAATTAAAAACAATGTTGAATAAAATCAATTGCATAAAATGATCTAAAATAAAAAACCACTTGTTGTAAAACAAGTCAGCAACAGAGTAATAAAGAAATGTTTATTTTAAAAGGGTAACCAGTCTATTCTTGCAAATGCCTGGATGAAGACCTTCAGTTGTTTCAAACCAGAATATGGGACCAGCTGTATTTTCCCATGGAGAAATTACATATCTGAAATGATGCCACTGAGGCCTTTTTTCTGGCTCTCCACACAGTGAGCTGAACCCACCAACACGCTCACAGAGGCTCCCCTGCTGATTTTTTAAAAACATATTGGTTGACTATGGCTTTGCATACAAACCAGATCATCTGTACTTAATGCTTCCTTTTCTATGTACCCAAGCTTCCTACTCTCATGACTGCACCATTAGATGTTACGCTATGAAGCTTCTTTATTCCATGCAAAAATTCAAATTAAAGCTTGCCCATCAGAGAGCTGTCTAGTTCTGGAAAGATCCAGCAAAGGGAAAGCCATTATCCTTCTGAATGATTGGTTCCATTATTTTTTTCTTGCTGTTAGGAATTCCACCACCCACCCCCCAAAAGCTGATAGAAATGTGTCTTTTTGTAAATTACTGTAAAACTATTATTCCATTTTCTCCCTTTTATGATTATAAAGAACAGGGCTTACCTTCCTTCTATGCAATATTATTCATACTTGAAATGAATAGTGATATCAACCTTCTGCTTCTCTTGTTGGAGATAAACATTTCCAGTCCTTTCAATCTGCCTTCATAGGACACATTTTCTCATTATTTCAAGCTATTGGACAGGCATACCAAATATTCCTCATTCTATACTTGTGGATTTGATTACAGTTTCTTCTTTTAAACTTCATCCTATTATTTCTAATCCATTAAGCAATGGGAATCACCTTGGATTTTTTTTTTCCTGACCACTAGGGTATTAGATATTTTACCCAGTTCTGGTTTCCTTTCCCTTAAGAAAGGGATGATGTGTGGTTCTATTTTTCAAATTATTTTTCTTGCAAAATTCTATATTTATGAAGTGGTTTCACTTACATCCTCCTCTTGAAATATGGCTTTTTCCATTTCTGATGAGACTGTAGGTACAGACAGTACTCGACTTACAACGTGGTTGTTAAGTGAGTTGTGCCCGATTTTACGACCTTTTTGCCATGGTTGTTAAGTGAATAACTGCAGCTGTTAAGTGAATCATGGAGTCAGTAAGCAAATCCGGCTTTCCCCCTAATGGGGGGAATTTGCATGTTGAAGCCAGCTTGGAAGATTGCAAATGGCAATCACATGACCCTGGGATGCTGCAACTGTTGTACACACTGGTTCCCAAGTACCTGTGACTATGGGGATGCAGCAACGATTATAAGTGTAAGGACCAGTCATCACTTTTTTCAGTGCTGTTCTAACTTTGGACACTAAATGGATGGTTGTAAGTTGAGAACTACCTGCACTTTCTGCTACTGTATCTTTTTATACTAATATCTTGATGCCAGTATATAAATAATAATCTACGTCCACTAATTTATTTATCTCATCATATATAGCCTTTGCAATTGTAATATGTGTTTATACAGTAGCTGGACAATTTGTTAGACAGATTGCCAGTTAATGGATATAGATTTTTTTTCTCAGTAGGGCCTAATGCTGAAGAAATAGCTGAATATTTTTCCATGAGTGCTTTACACAGGAGTCTCTCAAAGTGTTGAAGGTTCCACACTGTCTCCACTTACAAATAAAGAGAATGGGGCTGATATAAGATGTGTGCATGAAGTAATGGCAACAATTTGTGGTGAAAGTACAGAAGCTAAAGGCTGGTAAATTGAGGAATGTAGTATGCAATTTGTCTGTCAGGAATTTTATTTGCCGTCACTTATTTTCCAGTTGTAAGTAAACTAGGTACTGTATAACTTTCTAGTAGCCTCTTGAACCATATACTTCAAAGATCCTGGAGCACTGGGGAACTACTAAAGGACTGGAAAAAATGTGATTCCCATCTTCAAAAAAGGAAAAAAAATGGATCCAGGAAACTATAGACATATCAGCCTGACCTCAATACCTGGGAAAATTCTGGAAAAGATAATCAAGCAACAAATCAGTGAACACCTAGAGGCAAACAAAGTCATTAGCAAAAGTCAACATGGGTTTGTCAAAAGTTTAAGTTTAAGTTTAAGTTTTATTTAATTTGTATACCGCCCTTCTCCTTGGTAGGGACTCAGGGCGGTTCACAGGGCATATATAAAAAAGACAATACAAAAATTAAAAAAAGATTAAACCCATGCCCAGTTAAAAACAGTAATACAAATCTAAAACGACAAATTAAAACCCATAATCCCCCGTCAGGCCAGACCAGCCATTTCAAATAGGTGGGTCTTCAGGCCACGACGGAAAGTTCGGAGGTCTGATGCCGTCCGGAGCTCCACCGGCAGTTGGTTCCATAATACCGGAGCGCCCACAGAGAAGGCCCTCCCCCTGGGGGCCACCAGTCGGCATTCCTTGACTGGCGGCACCCTGAGGAGGCCCTCTCTGTGGGAACGCACAGGGCGGAGGGGAGTTGATGCCGGCAGCAGGTGGTCCCTGAGGTATCCCGGACCCATGCCATGTAGGGACTTAAAGATCGTAACCAAAACCTTGAACCTCACCCGAAAGACAACTGGTAACCAATGCAGCTCGCGGAGCAAAGGTGTAACATGGGAGTACCGGGAAACTCCCAAGACAACTCTCGCGGCCGCATTCTGTACCAGTTGGAGCCTCCGAGTGGTCTTCAAGGGAAGCCCCATGTAGAGAGCATTACAGTAGTCAAGGCGAGAGGTCACGAGCGCATGAGTGACCGTACACAGGGCATCCCGGTTCAGATAGGGCCGCAACTGGCGCACCAGACGAACCTGGGCGAAAGCCCCCCTAGTCACGGCCACTATATGATCTTCCAGGGTAAGCCGTGAATCTAGGAGGACTCCCAAGTTGCGAGCCCTATCCACGGGGGGTAAGAGCTCACCCCCCATAGAAAGAGATGGAACATTTTGAATGTCCCGGGATGCCGGAATGTACAGCCACTCAGTCTTGTCAGGGTTGAGTTGAAGTCTGTTCCTCCCCATCCAGACCCGAACCGCCTCCAGGCAACGGGACATCACAGCGAGGGCATCACTGGGGTGGTTTGGGGTCGAAAAGAAAAGTTGGGTATCATCAGCATATTGATGATACCCAACTCCAAAACCACGAATGATCTCACCCAGCGGTTTCATGTAGATGTTGAACAGGAGAGGCGAGAGAACCGACCCCTGAGGAACTCCACAAACGAGAGACCTAGGGGCCGATCTCTGCCCCCCTGCCAACACCGACTGCGAGCGTCCCAGGAGATAGGAGGAGAACCACTGAAGAACTGTGCCTCCCACTCCCAATCCCCTGAGACGCCGCAGCAGGATACCATGGTCGATGGTATCGAAAGCCGCCGAGAGGTCTAATAGGACTAGGACAGAGGAATATCCCCTATCCCGAGCCCTCCAGAGATCATTCACCAGAGCGACCAATGCCGTCTCCGTGCTGTACCCGGGCCTGAAACCCGATTGGTAGGGGTCCAGATAATCCGCTTCATCCAGGACCAGAGGGAGCTGATGCGCCACCACACTCTCGACAACCTTCGCAAGAAAGCGAAGGTTGGAGACTGGACGAAAGTTGTTCAAAACAGCTGGGTCCAAGGCAGGCTTCTTGAGGAGAGGTCTCACCACCGCCTCCTTCAAGACGGTGGGGAAATAACCCTCACTCAAAGAAGCAGATATAACCGCCTGGAGCCAGCCTCGTGTCCTCTCCCTAGCTGCATAAACCAGCCAGGAAGGGCACGGGTCCAACAAACATGTGGAGGAGCTCAGCCTCCCCATAATCCTGTCCACTTCATCAGGGGTCACAGAATCAAACTCTTACCAGGTAACATTGACAAGACCGCCCGTGTCCTGATCGCCTGACTCTGCCCAGCTGGAGTCCAAACCGGTCCGAATCCGAGCGATTTTATCCGACAGATGTTGACTAAATTCCTCGGCACGACCCTGCAAGGGATCCTCCCTCACCTCCTGATTAAGAAGTGAGCGAGTCACCCTAAACAAGGCGGCCGGGCGATTATCTGCGGACGCGATGAGGGTGGAGAAGTAATTGCACCTCGCCACCCTCATCGCTGCGAGATAAGACCTAATATAGGTTCTTAACCGCAACCGGTCGGGTTCGGATCGGCTAGACCTCCAGCAGCTCTCTAGGCCCCGTTTCCGACGCTTCATCTCCCGGAGCTCCGCGGAAAACCATGGAGCTCGCTGGGATCTGCGCCGGGTCAGGGGCCGCAAGGGTACAACCCGGTCAAGTGCCTCAGTGGCTGCCCTTTCCCAGGCTTCCACTAAGGCATCCGCCGAGCTGTGAGCAGTGGAGGCAGGTGGGGACCCCAGCGCCGCTTGGAATCTATCAGGATCCATTAAGCGTCTGGGGCGGTACCATCTAATTGGCTCCGTGCCCCCACGGCGGGGGGTGGCAAAACGGAAAACCAGCCGCAGGAGATGATGATCGGTCCATGACAGGGGCATAATAAATGGAGAGCCCCCACCTAGATCATCCAACCACCGTCTAGATAAAAAAATCAGGTCAAGGGTGTGGCCTCCCTCATGAGTTGGCTCTGAAATTACTTGCGTCAGGTCCATGGCCGCCATGGAAGCCATGAACTCCCGAGCTAGCTCAGATGAACCTCCCAGGGATGGTAGATTGAAGTCTCCCAAAACTATAAGTTTGGGAAACTCAACCACCAAGCCCGAGAGGATATCGAGCAGCTCGGGCAGGGCTGCCGCTGTGCGACTAGGCGAAATGTACACCAGCAGCAAGCCCAACTGCGCCCCAGGACCAAATCTCATAAAGAGAGACTCACACCCGACTATCTGAGAAACAGTGGTCTCCCGCGGGCATAAGGTCTCCCTAATGGTAACCGCCACTCCCCCACCCCTACCTTGAGCTCGTGGCCGGTGTAGCACCCGGAAGCCTGGTGGGCAGAGGTCAACCAAAGGGACCCCACCCTCTGGGCCCAACCAAGTCTCCGTGATGCAAGCCAGGTCCGCATGCTCACCCTCAACTAAATCCCTAACGAGGGGAGCTTTATTAACCACGGACCTGGCATTCAGGTACACCAGCCGGAGCTCAGGAGGCTGCACATCCTCGCTCCCGGGATCTCGGGGAAGAAGCAGAGGGTCGGAGCGCCTCACCGCTTGCAAATAGCGGGGACGGCCCTCCCGGTAGCGATACGGCCCCCTGTCTATCCGCCTGCTGCCATTCCCCGTCGTGGGAATTGATAATCCCACGACCCGCTCATGAGCCCCGGCGACAACGCCACCCCTTTCTCCCCCCGTGCTATCAGACCCAAGGCTGGTCTGAACCATGGTAGATCGGCCACCCCCCATAGCCAAACAACCGCTATCACCCACCCCGCTCCCTAGCCCTATAAAAAATTTGGATAAAAAAATAATCAGAGGCTTTCTAGATTTACATGGACAGCCCCTGCCCCTGCCCAGCCATCTCTCAGAGACCCAAAACTCGGGCCCGTCATCAAGGTTATCAACGTTTAAGGAGGCAGGTTGCACCCAGGAGAGGGGGGCACCCCTGAGGGCGTACAAACGCGTACTCGTATATTGCCGCATAAGTATAAAAAAGTCCAAACAGTCCAGGATAGGCATCCCTTAGTTGTCCATGGGAGGATTGAACATGACAGAAGTCTGGATCCCCACCCAACTTCACTGCCACTCAGTTGGGTGGCCCCCAAGACAGGCCGCAGCCCGTTCTCTCACAACGGGTAGAGACTCCGTTCCTGGGGGTGGACCAGGTATCCTCTGGGTAGGCAAACCCCATAGAGCTCCCACCTCTATGAGGTTGCAAATGGAGAAGTCCAGCCACTCTCCCACCGTGGCCGATACCCAGGTATGTCGAAAGTCCAAAGGGAGAGGGGAGAGGATAGGCAGGCAGATGGTAAAAAGTGTGTCCAAGGCAAGGAGGGTAGGCAGGCCAGAATAAAAATAGTCTGAATCACCGGCGTCACTGCGAGAGCAGTCCAAAGATGATACACAATGCAGGAGCCCCATGTCGTCCTTGCTCTGGTAAGATAACTCCCGGTCGTCCTCTTCGCCACCCAAGCGGTCCGAAGACGCCGTCGCCATAAGAGGCGGCCTGAAGCAAGGGTATAGGTCAACCATCGTCGCCAAGGTGAGTAATAATAGTCGCCCTCTCCACCGCCAAAACGGCCCGAGGGCGACACCACCACCAAAGCGGGCCAAGGCGGCTTGGGGCCACATGGAAGTCCCGCCGCCGGCGAAAAGATCACAAGCCCAAAGGCACCAGAGTCAGCAGCCGGCCTCCGCGAACGGGGCGACAGTCTCAGAAACGCCGGCACAAACAAAAATGGCCCTAAAGCCAGCTGGTGAATTCCCGAGCGTCCGGAGCATATCGTCGTCACCGTCGCCGCCAAACCCGGGCCGCCGCCGCCATCGCCATCACCGCCGAGTGCGGCCCAAAAAATCGTCGCGCAGGCTGCTACCCGCGCCAAGGCCGACAGATCATGCCAGACAAATCTTATTGCATTCTTTGACCAGGTGACAAAATTAGTGGACCAGATGAATGCTGTGGATATAATTTACTTGGATTTCAGTAAGGCATTTGATAAAGCAGACCACAAACTACTTCTTGATAAGATAGAAAAAATGTGGGTTAGACAGCACCACCACCATTTGTAACTGGCTGACCACCATATACTGAGCATGTGGTCATCAATGGAATTGCATCTACATGGAGGGGAAGTATGCAGTGGGGTACCCTAAGGCTCTGTCTTAAGCATAGTACTCTTCAAAATCTTCATCAATGACTTAAATGAGGGGATAGAAGAGAAATTCATCAAATTTGCAGATGATACCAAACTGGCAGAAATACCTGTCTCAATAGTAGTAACTGTGAGAGGGATCTTGGAGTCCTAGTGGACAATCAATTAAATATGAGCCAGTAGTATGCTGCAGCTGGCAAAAAAGCCAACACGGTCCTAGGATGCACTAACAGACAATAGAATCAAGATCACATGAAGTATTAATATCACTCTATAATACTTTGATAAGAGCAAACTTGGAATACTGCATCCAGTTTTGGTCACCACGATGTAAAAAAGATGAGACTCTAGGAAGAGTACAGAGAAGAGTAAAAAAGATGATTAGGGACTGGAGGCTAAAACATAAAGAATAGTTACTGGAATTGTGTATGTCTAGCTTAATGAAAAAAAGGACTAGGGGTGACACAATAGTAGCATTCCAATACCTAAGGGGTTATCATAAAGAAGAGGGAGTCAAGCTACTCTCCAAAGCCCCTGAAGGCAGGACAAGAAGCAATGGATGGAAACTAATCATGGAGAGAAGCAACCTAGAACTAAGGAGAAACTTCCTGACAGTTACAGTAGAACAATTAATCAGTGGAATGACTTGTCTCCAGAAGTCGCGGATGCTCCAACATTGGAGGTTTTTAAGAAGACAATTTTTTCTGAAATGGTAGGTGTTGTGTAGTGGGTCCGACGCAAGGAAGAGACGCCAGCCAGTGTGTGAGTTCAGCTCTTTATTGGATGGGGGGTAGCGAACTGAGGGATGAGGGTTGCCTGGCCTCCTTAAATACCTAGCCAGGCAAGCAGACAGCCAATGGGGTTGGCCCTAGGTTTCCCGCCGAAACTGGGTTTCCCGCCAAAACCGTTCAGGCCAACGCCCCCTGGTGGCTGTTGCTATGCAGGTGCCTGCATACATAACACCAGGGTTTCTTGTCTGAGCAAGGGGTTGAACTAGACTGTTATTTTGTTATTTTTCCCTAAAGGAAGTAAAATTGGGTGGCATTCTAAAACTTCAGTCTGCTCAGGGAAATGGGGAGCACATAAAAATAATGTTAATTACTAGTATTGAAAATATCTGGATTTCCTAAAGAAAAGAAAGTTAACCATTAATATTTGAAATGGTGGGAATGCTTCTGAGTTTTATATAAACATACTACCAGCTGCTAATGTCTGCATATGACAATGAAATCATAGACCAGGGGTTTCACCCTGCGGTGTTTGCAACTCGGCTGCGGAAATGATGGGTGAGCTGCTTGCATGGAACCATCCTGGAAAAGTTGAGGAACTCTGTTATAGACTACAGAGGTGAATTCAAAACTTGCCAGCTCTTTCTGATATTCATGAAATCAAATGTTAAAATTGCAGACCAATGCAGAGTTTGTTTGGAGGCTGGGAATGGCACACACCACTGAACTTAGTAAAAGTGACTTCTAATATGCCAATGATCAAACTGTGTGATGCAGTCAGTGGGCATAGTTGCTGTTTCATCTCAATGGTTGATAAAACAATGTCAATGATCTAAACTAAATTTGCATTCTCTTATTAATTACATTTAGTTCAAGAATGACCCTTCACACATTAGCAGAAAAAGAGAGGATATAAAACAGTTTTATTTAATATTTGCATTATTAATTTATCTGCACAAATACATATTTGGAGATAATGTCTAATGTGAAAAAAATAAAGGAATACAGGTAGTCCTCGATTTACAACAGTTCATTTAGTGACCATTCAAAGTTACAATGGCACTGAACAAAGTGACATGACCATTATTCACACTTATGACCGTTGTAGCATCCCCACGGTCACGTGATCAAAATTTGGGCGCTTGGCAATTGACTCATATTTATGGTGGTTGATGTGTCCTGGGGTCATGTGATCACCTTTTGTGACTTTCTGACAAGCAAAGTCAATGGAGAAGCCAGATTCACATAACAACTGTGTTACTAACTTAACAAGTGCAGTGATTCACTTAACAATTGTGGCGAGAAAGATTGTAAAACGGGACAAAATTCCCTTAACAACTGTCTTGCCTAGCAATAAAAATTTTGGGCTCAGTTGTGATCATACGTCAAGGACTACCTGTATAAATAATCTGGCTTATATAAAGAGGTTAGAATGTTTGGGATTATATGTTTTTTTAGTCTGCTGTTAATTATTGAGGGAGGATTTCCAAGGATCCATGTTCTTTTGGTTTTCAGTCTTTAATCCCAATTTAGTATACTCAGAGTTTTGTCTTCCATAAAGAAAGACCTGTGACCACCTTGCAAAAAGAGAAGTTTTTGCATTAAGAAAACCAAGTTCATGGAATCTGGCCCTCTCAATTCCTGGCAAATAGATGGGGAAGAAATGGAGGTAGTGACAGATTTTATTTTCCTGGGCTCCAAGATCACCGCAGATGGGGACTGTAGCCAAGAAATTAAAAGACGCTTGCTCCTCGAGAGGAAAGCCATGGCAAATCTAGACAGCACACTAAAAAGCAGAGACATCACCCTGTCAACAAAAGTGTGTATAGTCAAGGCTATGGTCTTCCCGGTTGCAATGTATGGCAGTGAAAGCTGGACCATAAAAAAGGCTGAGCGCCAAAGAATTGAGGCCTTTGAACTATGGTGCTGGAGAAGACTCCTGCGAGTCCCTTGGACTGCAAGGCGGTCAAACCGGTCAGTCCTAGAGGAGTTCAACCCTGACTGCTCTTTAGAAGGCCAGAAACTAAACTAAAACTCAAATACTTTGGCCACCTAATGTGAAGGAAGGACTCACTGGAAAAGAGCCTAATGGTGGGAAAGATTGAGGGCAAGAGAAGAAGGGGATGACAGAGAATGAGGTGGCTGGATGGAGTCACTGAAGCAGTAGGCGTGAGCTTAAATGGACTCCAGAAGATGGTAGAGGACAGGAAGGCCTGGAGGAACGTTCTCCATAAGGTCGCGATGGGTCGGACACGACTTCGCAGCTAACAACAACAAAATTTATGAAAGAGATAAAAGAAAGTTGGGTGTTGTTTTCCCTTAGTCTTCTGACAACATGTAGATGACACAGAACAGAATGGGAGATATGTCATGTAGCCATATTTAAAATAAGGGTGACTGGAGCTGGTGAATTATGCAATATTGGGAGCCATTCACTGAGACATTTTATGCTCTGTCCAAGCCAAGTTTTGACTATCGATGCTGGAAATTAAGAAAAAATTACACAGGCCTTTGAATTAAGATCCTAGTTAAAGATGCAGCTGCTTAGGGGATTGTGGACAGATGAACCCCTCCTAAGTCCTCCAAAGCAATCCAGCATTTTGTACAAGCCCAATCAAGATTTATATATCCATGTTTATCCCAAAATAAATTTAAATAAATAAATAAATAAATAGGTAATTTGTCATGGAAGAACTCACTGAGCAAGCAACAGAGAGAGCAAAGAGCAAATTTCAATAGAGTTTGACAGAAATAAATGGCTGAAAGCCTGTGATTCAGAGGTGCAGGAATCATTCAGTGCCAGTGCTAGAGAGTGAATAGCAGTTCCTTGAGCAAACTATGCCACGGAACATTGTAGAAGACACTTGAGACACCATGAATCAAAGTAACCCGAGAACCATCCTGAGAAAGATGTATGTCATGATGACTGATTCCCTAAAGAGAAGCGAAAGGAACTGTATGCAGTCACGATATGTTGCTCTGTGTACAGGCATTCACAAGGGGACTGTATGTAGGATGTGATGAAATCACCAAGATTTTTCAAACTTACTAACAACTAGCCTTTCACCTTGATCTACATCGGGATGGATGACGCAGCCAGATGAGATCCTGGAAAACAATCTATGGAGACTATAATGCCTTAGGCAAAAAAGGTGAAGAATTGGAAACATGGGTCATTTTTAAATCCAATCCTTCCAGTTAAGAGGCATGGCACAAACAGAGAAAAAAAATATCCTGGAAGCCAACAAGTGCATCAGATGACCAATCCTTCAAAGTGGCATTCAGTAGTGATAATGAGTGGTCTCAATTACCCTGACATCTGCTGGGAACTGAACTCTGCTAAGGGTCAGAGGCAGAAACAATTCTTATCCCCTCTTGCTGACCACTTCATTTGTCAGAACATAGACGAAAGATCAAGGCAGTCTGTTATTCCACGTGTAATCTTCATCCACGATGGGTAATTTGTTGAAGAAGTGAGTGTAAAGGACACCTTGTGTGAAAATAGTCGTGTTATTCTTGAATTTGTGATGTTTGAAGGAGGAGGAACGAGAAGAGCAACACCTGCACACTCACCCTGAGAAGAACTGAGGATGATGATCTCTAAGGGAAAGCAGGTTAAAGCCAAGCTTCAAATCCTGAAGGAGAAAAGTCTCCAGGAAAGATGGGAAATTCTGTGAAATGAGATACTGAAGATGCAATTGCAAGCAATCCCCACAAGAAGAAAGAATGGGAGAAATCTAAAAGAGACATACAGAGCTCTTTAAAAATGATGAAAAGAAAAAGGATCACGTACAGGAAATGAAATTAAGGAGAGAATACAAGGCAGTCTCCCGAAACTGGGTCAGAAAAGCTAAAGCTCAGAATTGCAAGAGGCACAGAGGAGAGGGGGACAAAACATTAAAAAAAGGAGTCTCTGGTTATGTTAAAAGGAAAGCCTAAGAAGATGTAAGTTTATTATGAGAACTTACTGCATTTGGACCTAAACAAAGCCTTTGATAAGGTACCTCATTAATAATATTATTCATAAAACGTGGGCTGGATGACACAATATAATAATAATAATAATAATAATAATAATAATAATAATAATAATAATAATAATAATAATAATAATAATAGTAATTATTATTATTATTTATTAAATTTATATACCGCCCTTCTCCCGAAGGACTCATTATTATTATTATTATTATTATTATTATTATTATTATTATTATTATTATTATTATTATTATTATTATTATTATTATTTAGAATCACAGTTGGCTGAGGGTTTATTAATGGTTCTATTTCAGGTTGAAGGGAAGTACTGAGTGGATTGCCACAGGGCTCTGTCCTGGGCCCTGCTTATTAGTGAAATGGATGAGGGAATTGAGGGAACACTGACAAAGTTTGCAGATGACACAAAGCTGGAAGAAGTGGTTAATTTAGATGAAAGAGAAAAGATTCAAAAGACAGACTTGAGCAGTGGGCTGAAATGAATAACATAAAATCTAAGTGAGAAAGATGTGAAGTTCTTCAACACTGTGAGAAAAATGAAAGGCACAAATATGGGATGGTGGACAACTGGCTTGACAATAATACACAGGAAAGGGATCTGGATGTCCTTGTTGAAGATAAGTTGAATAAAAGGCAGCAGTATGATGAGGCTGCTAAAAATGTTATATTGCATAGAGAGAATATAGAGCCCAGATCATGGGAGGTAACTATTCCATTCCACCCTGTCCTAGTCAAATCCTGCCTGGAATATTGTAACTAGTTCTAAACACTACTGTTCAAAAAAGAACAAATTTGGAAGATAGCTACTATCTTTGCTACTAAGATGGTGAGGAAACCAAGGACAAAAGTGTTAAAGAGTTTCAGTGGTGTTTTGCTTGCAGAAAGAACACTGGCATCTGAAGGATTACCACAAGAAGATGGAGACCACTTAAACTGTTAGAGATGTTTCTTAACAGCCTCGGAAGAATTTGGTCAATAGCTGACACACCTCTTTATTCTACGTTTTATTCTTCTACAATGATTTGCATGTCCTAGTAACATCTCATCATTTTCCTATGGCCATTTCAATTGCATTGATGGAAGAGCTGAAATAGATTCTACATTCACTTCTTCTGGACGGCAGTGGAACTTATGCATTGCAAAACATCACTTAGAGGGCCATCAAACATCACAAGAACAATGATATTGATTAGAGCCAGTCATAGAACTGCCAGATGAGCTATCAAGGCTTCCTGCGATTCCATGACTGTTAAAAGTCCTGAGTTTCAGAGGGGTCATGACATTGTCGTCTTTGTTTATTCAGAATCATCAGAAAAACCTCCTGCAGGGTGATTAGCTTGATAGAAAAGTGGCCGCATCTGGTTTAGCTGTGATGAGAAATTGCACCCTGCCTAGACATCATTACAAAGAGATGCTCACTAACTATGACCATGAACAGACTCTCCCACAAGATACCTCCATAGTAGGTTTGGGTTAAGCATCAAGAGGAATTTTCTGACTGTATGAGCTATTAGCCAGTGGAACAAGCTGCCACCTGAATGGTCATTGGTTAGAAATGCTCAAGTGGATCCTGCATTAAACAAGATTTGAAGTATATGACCTCTAAAGTCTCTTCTATTCTTCCTGTTTGCTCACACTTTTTTAATTCAAGAGGTGGTTAGTTTGCCACTTTTAGGATAGCAGAACAGTCTGTATACCTATTTTGATCACCCTTTTATCAACCTGAGATGAAACTCAAAATAACTGAGTTTTTATTAATCAGGCAAACTTGCCATTCTGTTTTACTTTTCTGGAAATGCTTTGTAGTATATCTAACCCAGTATTGCTGATAATGACTAAACCAGCTCTCCTAGATTCCTTGACATACCTGGAAGTATTGAGACTGAACTTCAGACCATCTGCATGCAAAAGAGGCGTTCGTCTCTAAGCCTGGATGATGGATTCAAAGTGAAAAATGTTCTGGTTGGAAGTCCTACCTCTATGCTGTTTTGGTATATCAATTCTCTGAAGGCAGGACAAGAAGCAACGGATGGAAACTAACCAAAGGGAGAAACAACCTAGAACTAAGGAGAAACTTTCTGACAGAACAATTAATCAGTGGAACAACCTGCCTCCAGAAGCTGTGGGTGCCCCAACCCTGGAGGTTTTTAAGGAGAGACTGGACAGCCATTTGTCTGAAATGGTATAGGGTTTCCTGCCTGAGCAGGGGGTTGGACTAGATGACCCCCAAGGTCCCTTCCAACTTTATTATTATTATTATTTATTATTATTATTATTATTATTATTATTATTATTATTTGCAAAAAGATACAGTTCAGACATACAGGGCAGTATTTCATTCACTTAAAATGCTTTTGCCAGCCATTAGTCTATCTATGAACATCCGCTTTGGACAGGTCTATTAATAGAAAGCCTGATCATAGTTCTAAGTACTGAAAGTTACATGCAGTTCTCTAATATCTTAGCCATACAGTGCAATCTCATAAGGTCATCACTTGGCAGTAACTTCACATCTTTATCTGGGTCCCAGCTGCCCATGAGACACCAGTCCAAATAATTTGGATTTGGATGCAAAGTTTCAAATAATTCAGCCACCATTCACTGTTTTCAGAAAATTGTATCCCTTCTTTTCTTAGTATAAAGTTCTGAGATTTTATTAACTCCTACTCAAACTTTTAGATATGTATAAGCAAAGCAAGATTTGTATCAGGTCTAACTCTAGCTATTGTGTTTTTAGACATGGCCAGAAAGCTCTTAGCTTTGATTAGGCTTTTCCTGTTCTCTCTTTTTAATTGGGTCACCGATGCTAAAATATCTTACTTTTACGCTCCTCATGTAGAGATCCCTCTTAGCAGAATATATCTTCACGTATTTGCTGGAAAGACTGCAATACTGAAAGAGCAATTTTTTCACCAGTTCTATTTCCATTTGATCCATTAAAGTCTTCTGGCCTGTTAAAAGTGAACTATGCAATGAAATGCAAGGTTTTAAAAAAGGCCTTCACAATCAAAGCAAATAGAGTAGAAAATGCAACTACACATAGTGACTTACAACAGTTCATTTAGTGTCTGTTCAAAGTTACAATGGCACTGAAAAAAGTGACTTATGACCATTTTTCACACTTACGACCATTGCAGCATCCCCGCGGTCGTGTAATTTACATTAGGATGCTTGACAACTGACTCACATTTATGATGGTTGCAGTGTCCTGGAGTCATGTGATCATCTTTTGCGACCTTCCAACAAGCAAAGTCAATGGGGAAACCAGATTCACTTAACAACCATGTTACTAATTTAAGAACTGCAGCGATTCACTTAACAAATGTTTCACTTAGCCACATGCATTTCGGGCTCAATTATGGTTGTAGGTTGAGGACTGCCTATACCAGTGTGCTGGTTTTTTCTTTTCTGCAGGAAAAAAAAGTCGCAGTAAATTCTTAAGTATCAAGAATTGATCTTTCTGAGCCAAAGCTGTATCACCCGGTATCTGACGTTTATAGCAGTAGAAACATTTAAAAATATAGAGAAAGTCTCCCAAAACAGCCCAGGCAGGTCCAGGTGTGTCCACTGACTGGTAAAGGGAGAGAAATGAAGAGGAAATATCAGGAAAGAGTTGTTTGGAGAGGTAATACCATGACAGAGATTCACCTAAAGCTGAGCACACTGCCGAATTTTGCTGTATGTCCCACTTGTGTAATAGGATCCAACAACAATCCAGCATGATGCCACGATCTAGTTCAAATACCATCTACAACTGTTCACCGTGTATTTGCTTTCCTACTTCTAGAGTTGATATGCTCCAAGAAACCCTTTTGGGAAAAAGAACACATGACTTCTCAGTTATATTTGGTGACTGAATTTCTCCAAGCAATTAATTTGCTCTCTTGCTTCTGCATATTCTCCGGAGTCCCTTGGATAAGGGACTTGCTTCTGCATATTCCCCGGAGCTCCATCAATTATTGTTGTTTTACATAAATCTTGTCAGTAGAAGATAATTTCAGAATGGATCTATTCCAGTTGTATGCCAACATTTAGCAGGTAGACAGAGCATAACTTTTGAATATAGGAAACTAACCTTCAAGTTCTCCTAGCCCAGGGGTAGGCAACCTTGGCTCTTTTATGGCTCGCGGACTTCAACTCCCAGAATTCCTGAGCCAGCTGGCTCAGGAATTCTGGGAGTTGAAGTCCGTGAGCCATAAAAGAGCCAAGGTTGCCTAGCCCTGTCCTAGCCAGCTAGGTTTTCTTTGTTCTTCTCAATTTGTGACATGCTTCTGGCCTCAGATTCCTGGCTAACTCAGATTCTGGGGCAACTGACTCAGCTTCCACCTGTACCATTGTCTTCATTTAATCCCTGTGGTGAGAGTCAGCCTGGTCAAACTCTTTTTGTGTGTGTGTAATATATTTTATTGATTTTTTCAAAAAAAAACCATAAATCACTTAATAATTGGTGAACAGTGTGTTGTCTGGGTTACATTTGTAAAACAATCACTAACAATTGATTTCTATTATCCATAATCCACATAATAGTTTTAGTTGATTTCCTCTTTTCTCAAAATCTCCTCTTTTGCAAACATTGAATTAATACAATTGTTATTGTTTTGATAGATAACAAATATATATTTTTTCCCAATAGTCCTAAAAATTATAATCACATCAATATAATATTTCTTTTCTATCCAATCATTCTGGATGCCTTATCATAGATCCTGCTACAGTCCTTATTTTAATTTGTTTCTCCCACCAAATTCTAGATATTCTTACTGGTTAAGATTTTCTTAAAAATTAATTATGTTTACCTACAATAGAACAATGGATACTTAAAGTAATGGACGTAGCTGAAATGGCAAAAGTTTCAGCATATTTGAAAGAACAGTCACAAGAAATATATATTTTGGAATGGAAAGGATGGATTGATTATATTCAGAACAAATATGGGACTAAAAAGTTTCAAATAGCATATGAATAATTTTTACAATTATAGAAGTGTTATTATAATTAGTTTAGTTTTGTTATAAGGGAGTTAAAGGGTGGAAGGTTTGTTAACGTTGTAATAGATATTTAGCATATGTTTGCATAAGATTGCTATATGTAATACCCTGTATTCTGCTTTGGGAAGTCCGGGGGGGAGGGAAGGGGGGAGGGTTGAGAGCTCTCTACATGGGGCTGCCCTTGAGGACCACTCGGAGGCTTCAGCTGGTGCAGAATGCGGCCGCGCGAGTTGTTATGGGGGTCTCCCGATACTCCCATGTAATGCCTCTTCTCCGCAAGCTGCATTGGCTTCCAGTTGCCCTCCGGGTGAGATTCAAGGTGCTGGTGATGACCTATAAAGCCCTAAATGGCATGGGTCCGGATTATCTTAGGGAGCACCTGCTGCCAGCATCCACTTCCCATTGTCCTGTGCGCTCCCACAGGGAGGGCCTCCTCAGGGTCCCGCTGGTCATGGAATGCCGGCGGGCGATCCCCAGGGGGAGAGCGTTCTCGGTGGGTGCGCCTGCCCTATGGAATCAGCTGCCTGTGGAACTCCGGATCGCCCCCGACCTTTACTCGTTTCGCCGGGACCTAAAAACTTGGCTATTCGACTTAGCCGGCCTGGACTGAGGGGTTTTAAGGTTTTAAATTTTAAATTTTAAACTGTTTGGGGGCTATTAATTTTATTTTATTTTAATTTGTACATTGCACTGTTTTAATTTGCCCTGTAAACCGCCCTGAGTCCTTCGGGAAAAGGGTGGTATATAAATCGAAATAAATAAATAAATAAATAAATAACTGTCCCTGGAATGGCCCCGCATAATCAATATGGATGCGGGACCATGGTGTGTGTGTGGCCTCCCACTTGTGAACAGGCGCATGGGGCATCTCTCATCTGGACCTTTGGCAGGCATAGCACCCATTCACCTGCTCCTCAATGGCCTTGTCTAAAGCCGGCCACCAGAGGTAGCTCCTCACTAGGGCCTTCATCCTTACTATTCCCAGGTGTCCTTCGTGTAGCGATTGTATGACCCTGTCCCTTAGCTTCTCCGGAATGACTACCCTGCTACCCCACAATAAACAACCCCTGTGCATGGATAGTTCATTCCTGTGTGTGAAATACGCCTGGAATTCTGGGCCTGGGCTTTTCCCTTGCCACCTGGTTTCTACCCATGTTTGCACTCTGCTCAGGATTTTGTCTGCAGTAGTTCCTGCAGCAATATCCTTAGCATTTAGCGGGCATTCTGGCAGGCCCTGGATGGCCAGTATTTGAGTGGCTGGTGCAGGGTCCAGCTCCACCTGAGTTAGTGGCAGCCTACTTAATCCATCTGCATGGCCCATATCCCTCCCTGGCCTGTATACCAGTTTACAGTTATAGGCCGATAGGAAAATGGACCACCTGAGCATCCTTGGGGATAGAATCTGAGGAGTTTGCCTGTCCGTTGTGAACAATCCCAGCAGTGACTTATGGTCAGTGAATAGTGGCTTATGGTCAGTGGACAGGATCATGAGGAGACTGAGCTCCACCACTTGTTTACTGGACCCGTGCCACTCCTGGCTGGTTTATGCGGCTCGGGAGGAAACACAAGGCTGGTTCCAGGCAGTAATATCTGTTTCCTTGAAGGAGGGTATCTTTCCTGCCGCCTTGAAGGAGGCGGTGGTGAGACCCCTCCTCAAGAAGCCTGCCCTGGACCCGGCTGTTTTAAATAACTACCGTCCGGTCTCCAACCTTCGCTTTTTGGCGAAGGTTGTTGGGAGTGTGGTGGCGCATCAGCTTCCTCTGTTCCTGGAGGAAACTGATTATCTGGACCCGTACCAATCGGGTTTCAGGCCCGGGTACAGCACGGAGACGGCATTGGTCGCACTGGTGAATGATCTCTGGCGGGCTCGGGACAGGGGATGTTCCTCTGTCCTAGTCCTTTTAGATCTCTCAGCGGCTTTCGATACCATCGACCATGGTATCCTACTGCGGCGTCTCAGTGGGTTGGGAGTGGGAGGCACTGTTTTACGGTGGTTCTCCTCCTACCTTCTGGGCTGCTCGCAGTCGGTGTTGACGGGAGGGCAGAGGTCCACCCCGAGGTCTCTCGTTTGTGGAGTCCCTCAGGGGTCGGTTCTCTCTCCCCTCCTGTTCAACATCTACATGAAACCCCTGGGCGAGCTCATTCGTGGTTTCGGGGTGGGGTATCATCAGTACGTTGATGATACCCAACTTTTTCTTTCCACCCCGAACCAACCCAGTAATGCACTCGACGTGATGTCCCGTTGCCTGGAGGCGGTCTGGGTTTGGATGGGGAGAAACAGGCTTTGTCTCAATCCTGCCAAGACTGAGTGGCTGTGCATACCGGCATCTCGGGTTAACCAGGTTGTTCCATCACTAATGATGGGGGGTGAGGTGTTACCTCCTGTCGATAGGGCTCGTAACTTGGGCGTCCTCTTGGATTCACGGCTCAATTTTGAAGACCATATAGGAGCCGTGACCAGGGGGGCTTTTGCCCAGCTTCGTCTGGTGCGCCAGTTGCGGCCCTATCTGGACCGAGATGCCCTATGCACAGTCACCCATGCGCTTGTGACCTCCCAGCTAGACTACTGCAACACTCTGTACATGGGGCTGCCCTTGAGGACCACTCAGAGGCTTCAGCTGGTGCAGAATGCAGCCGCGCGAGTTGTTATGGGAGTTTCCCGATACTCCCGTGTAACACCTCTTCTCCGTGAGCTGCATTGGCTTCCGGTTGCCCTCCGGGTTAGATTCAAGGTGCTGGTAATGACCTATAAAGCTCTAAATGGCTTGGGTCCAGATTATCTAAGGGAACACCTGCTGCCGGCATCAACTTCCCATCGTCCTGTGCGCTCCCACAGGGAGGGCCTTCTCAGGGTACCGCCGGTTAAGGAATGCCGGTGGGTTATTCCCAGGGGAAGGGCGTTCTCTGTGGGCGTGCCAGCCCTATGGAACCAACTTCCCACGAAACTCAGGACTGCCCCCGACCTTCGCTCATTTCGCCGGGACTTGAAAACCTGGTTCTTCGAGCTGTTTGGCCCAGGCTGAGGGGTTTTAATTAATTTAATTTAATTGGGTTTTAGTTAACTTTAGGGACTGTAATTTAATCATAGTTTTTAACTGTTTTAATTTTTGTATGCTATGTATTTTAATTCTCCCTGTAAACCGCCCTGAGTCCTATGGGAATAGGGCGGTATATAAATTTAAATAATAAATAAATAAAATAAATAAATATGGTGAATTCCCGGCCATACAGATAATCGTGAAACTTTTTTACTCCCGCCACTATTGCCAGCGCCTCCTTATCTATTTGAGCATAATTCCTTTCTGCCCCTGACAGTGTTCTGGAGTAATAGGCGATGGGTCTTTGGGTCCTGTCCCCTTCCAAGTGACTCAGGACTGCACCCACTCCATATGGGGACACATCACATGCGATGCAAATGGGTTTGGATTCTATAAAGTGAGTCACAGTGGACTCACTTGACAGTAATTTTTTTAAATTCCTGAAACTCCTGTCATGACTCTGGTTCCAGCTCCACACTGCCTGCCTGTCCAGCAGTCTGTGAAGTGGCTCAGCAATTGCTGCTTTGTTTGGGAGAAATGAATGATAGAAATTCAGTAGTCCCAGGAACGCCTCTAGCTCTGTCTTATTCTTGGGGGTGGGGGCCATCTTGATGGCCCTTACCTTGGACTCTGCAGGGTGGATGCCCTTGCCATCAATCCTGAATCCCAGGAATTCTGTGGCCTTAACACCTATGCTGCATTTGTCCTTTTTAAATTTAAGTCCTGCAGCACGAAATCTTCCTAACACTGCCTGCAATCTGTCAGCTAATACCTCTTCCGTGTCTCCAGTGATGAGGACATCATCAAAGTATGGACACACTCCTGGGATTCCCTTCAGAGTTCTCTCCATTATTTCCTGAAAAATTCCTGGAGCCACAGTCACACCGAACTGCAATCGGTTGACCCTAAAAGCCCCTCTGTGAGTTACAGTAGTTTGCGCATCAGCTGTCTCCTGGGTAACCGGAAGCTGCTGACACGCCTGTGCCAAATCGAGCTTAGCGAAAATGGCGCCGCCTTGGAGTGCAGCAAGAACGTGACTGACGGTTGGAACCGGGTAAGCATGCGGATTAAGTACTCGATTAATTGTGCACTTAAAATCTGCGCAAATTCTAACCTCCCCATTTGATTTGAGGGGGGTAACTATTGGGGTTCCCACTCTCCCCCCTCTACAGGCTCTAATACTCCTTGTTCCACTAGTTTATCCAGTTCGCTCTCAATCTTCGGCTTGGGAGCGAAGGGAACTCTCTGGGGCTTTAATCTAATGGGCCTAACGTTGGGGTCTAATTTAAACGAAATGGGTGGCCCCATGTATTTTCCTAATCGGTCATCAAACACGTCTGCAAACATTTTGCAGACGGCTTCGATGCTGTTGGCCTGGATTTTGTGAATTCCTGAGATACCGATGCCCAGGGCCTTGAACCAATCCAACCCCACTAAACTAGTCCTCCGGCCTTCAACCACGAGGACATCCAAACGCCTTTGGAACCCCCTGAACCCCACAGACAATGTGGCCTCCCCCTTGATTTTAACTGGGGTGTGTTGAAAATCAGTCAATTTGATATCAGAGGGCCTCAATTTGACCCACCTTCAGCTCCGGTCGCACATGTGTTTAAAAGTCTCATGTGAAATCACTGAGACCACTGAACCAGAGTCCAGTTCCATTTGGCAGGGAATTCCCTGCAGACGGATGTCCGATTTAATTTTGGAGACGAGTAACCGGTGAACCCCGGTGTTACAAATTTTAAAATAGTCTATGGCAGAGTGTTGGGGGTGTCCAGTACCTGATAATGCTTCGTCCTCGGACTGGATCTCATGCAGGCTGTCTCTGGACCGATTCTGGCAGACTGCGGCGATGTGGCCTGTTTTTCCGCAGGCCCGACAATTGGCCGTGTGGAATTTGCAGGCTGCTCTGGCGTGATTTTCCCCGCAGCCTGCACACTTGGGCTGGGCCGCGCCACCTCCTCTGCTGAAGCACTTGTGTTGCGTCGTTGGTGGCGTTGGCCTCTTCTGGGTTCCTTGCTGTTGTTGCGCCCCGACCGTTGTGGAACGTGGTTCCGGTGAACTGCGTCGATGTCGGTGGACTCTTCCGTGAGCCCGCTCCCACCGTACGCAGCGTTCGCGTGGTGCATGCCCTCTCCTATGCTGCTGGGTCAGGGTTCGCTTGGGTCCACTCCATCGTCCATGTCTCTGGCTAAAACCTCATCCTGGACCTCCTGGAAGGTCAGGTTCGGCCTGGCAGAAAGCTTCTGCCACAACTGTTTGTCGCGGAGGGCAAAGATGATCCGGTCGTGAAGCCTCTTGTCTAGATTTGTGAATTTGCAGAGGTGGGCGGCCTGTTGCACACCCGCTATGAAATTTGCCGCTGATTCGCCTGGCCGCTGATCCCTTTTTTCGAAATGGAATCGCCAGGTCAGCTCAGACATTTTCTGGTTGAAGTGTCTGTTCAGCTTTTCCACGAGGTCGTTGTATGTAACGGCTCCAATGGCTGTCGATGCGCACAAGCCGACGGCCAGATCGTGAATTGTGGGGCCGCTTGTGCACATTAGAGCCGTGACCTTCATACCATCCTCCGTGATCCGATTTACCCATAGGTAAAATTTGACCTGGCTCAGGTGTGACTCCCAATGCTCGGGGCACCTGGGGTCGAAAGGCCGATCTGTGCCATGCTGTGTCTGATTCTGTCGGTCCTGCCTCGTGTAGACCTCTAGCACGGTGGCTAGCCAGTTGATGTAGAAGGGAGAGAGGTGAAAAGATGCCTCTTTCCACCCAGCGAATGATGCTGTCCCTTCGTGATTTCAGCTCTTTTTGAAGCAGGATCCCACCTTCATCGCCAGTGCAATGTTGTGGGTTTAGGAAACAGTCAACGCTAGGCAGATAGTTCAGCTCTTTATTAGGAGGTAGATTCAACAGGGGAATAGGGTTACCTGTGCCCTTTTTATACCTAGCCAGGTGTGCTGCCAGCCAATCAATTCAAACTGGACTTTCCTGCCAAAACTAAACCCAGCCTGCGGCAGTCATGTTACAGTGCCACCTGGTGGTTTCTGTCAATCTGTGTTCTATACGCTGTAACTCCAATACATAGCAATGAGAATGCTAAGAAAATTCACATTAACATGTTGCCTGGCATAAGGAGCAGTTGGAGTGTATGGCAAGAAAGGAGAAATTATGTCACTTCAAACCCATCACTATTGGGTATGCTAGCCATAGATATCTGGTAGAAGCCGTGATGACATCACAGTCATAATTTGCATGATGATCAACATGATGTCATTGTCTTTTTTTTTGGGTCTGTCCTCCAGGCACAGATGGTTGAGTTCTTGGCTGTTGAAGATCTGCAATACCTGGAGGGCGGCAGATTGATCACTGTCATTATATGGTACTGAAGGCATGTATTTGTGCCTGTTAATCCTTTTTAAATACGTTTGGATCAGCCCAACACAAGCTTGTTTACTCACAGCCATGCTTTACCTGTCCTTGGTATTTCTACAAACCAAAGCAAGCCAAGGAACACTGAATAATCCACAAGGGTGATTTTATCAACAATATTTCTGGCCTGCAGCCAAGTCACTGTTTTCTTTCTAATAATTGCTGGAGGCTGGAGGGGGGAGGGAAATCCTTCCCCATAGGAAGATGAAATAAGAGATTTAATTCCATGTAGTTCATTTACTGCACATCCGTGTACATTTTGTTTTGGAAGCATTGGTTCCTTTGCAAATTTTGGCAACACTATCAATTGCTCTTACATTGTATTTTTTATAATAGAGGGTAAGTGCAATAAATTGCACAAACCCCCCCATTCCCCCCCCTGCTGCCAATCCTCAACAGAAATGCTCACAACAATGAAATCCTCAGACAGGAGGAAGAGCGTCACTGGGCAGGCAGGCAGGTGTCTTGCTTGGCTGTGGCTTGGGGGACATTTTTTCAGTGCCATTGTAACTTCGAACAGTCACTAAGCGAACTGTTGTAAGTCATACTTCATCACTTTTTTCCTTTTTTTTTTTGGTCATCAAATTTTTGACACCTTGCTAGGCGACTGGTGGTACTCGGATGTTGCCATATCCTAAAAGTGATACAATGGGTGAAAAGGTTCAAAAGCCCTGTTCTAGAGCATGTAAATTCCAAGAAATAGACCATCTCTGCATGCAAATTTATAAACTTGCATCTAATCTTGCATTAATACCTTTAATCTGTGTGAATTTCAAAAGAAGGTATCTTAGTTTCCAACCAGAGGTTTCTCCCTTTAGAGGAAGTTTATAAAGCATTTTTCCAAATAAGGGACACCCTTGGCTGAAGACATCCGGTATAAGCCACAATGATACAAAAGTGGCAAAACATATATTGTGGCATCACAATGCAAGGCCCTGCTTTTTGAACTTGTGTTGCAACATTGCATGTAGTACGTAAGTCTCTTGGTTTGCACTGAGATGTCACAACATGTTTCATCATTCGCCCCTTGTGTCACCCTTGCAGAGTTCAATGCATTTGGCTTTTGAGTGATATGCTAGAGATTGTACGCTTAGAAATAGTTTGGGTCAGAACAAAAATAAACACTTCTTAAAAAATTATTAACTGTAATGAAGAAATAGAAATAATAGCAGAAAACAGAAAACATTGAAGGATGTTCAAAATATAAAAGTTACTTAAGTTGAAAAGGAAAAGCTGTGTGCCATTACTTTTATAGGTAACACTGAACTGAAACAAATAAGACAATTATGTACACCTTTAGTACTTCAAAAATTATTAAAATCAAATAAAAATTTGATTAAAAATCACAGTTGGTAAGATTTAACAAGAATTAACAAGAATTCTAAATCAGTACTATTATGATAAAACTTTAAAGGGGCTTTAAAGTCACATTAAAAGAAATCTGAATTTCAGCTGTGGGGGAAGTTTGTGTGCAAAATTATAGTCCATAAATGGTGTCCCAATTAAAATTAATATTCAGACTGTTGAAGTTACTTTTGACATTGATACATATTCCTAAAATTAAGTTAACACTTCAGTGTATCTGGGGGTGCAGATAACTAACAATCTGAATTGGTCTCTCTACATGTCATCCTTAGTGAAGCGTGCAAACCAGCATCTGCATTTCCTGCGGCAGATGAGGAGAGCACATTTTTCTCCTTCTGTCCTGGTTACTTTTTACAGAGGCACAACTGACAGCATTTTAATAAACTGCATCACTGTTTGGTCTGGTGGCAGCAGTGCCTCAGATAGGAAGTCCATACAGAGAATGGTAAGGACAGCCAAGAAGATCATAGGAAGCTCGCTCCCTGGTATTCAGGATGCTGCTTATAAGCACTATGTTAGAGACCCCACACACCCACTTTACAGTCTGTTTCTGTTGCTCCCCTCTGAGAGGAGGTTTCAAAGTATTTCTAGCAGGACTACCCGATTCTGTAATAGCTTTGTTCCCTATGCCATCCGTCTGGTAAACTCGCAAGATTCTTTTTTCTTGCCACGCACATGTATACATAACCCGAACTAGACTATTGTTTCTCTGTGTCATATAATATATGTGGACAGGGCTTTTTTTCTCATAGAACGCTCAGAACGGTGTTCCGGCACCTTTTTTTGCAAAAAAAAAAAAAGCTCTCTCTATTGGCTTTAGGAGTAGGCAACCTTGGCTCTTTTTTATGACTCATGGACTTCAACTCCCAGAAATCCTGAGCCAGCCATGCTGAGGGGAAAGAGAGAGGTTTCCAAGCTGAGCCATGCTGGCTCAGGAATTCTGGGAGTTGAAGTCCTTGAGTCATAAAAGAGCCAAGGTTGCCTACCCTGTACTAGAGGAGGACATTAAAATTATTTACAAGGTTACTTCTTTAGGAACTAAACTTTTAGAATCTAAAACAGCTAATTCAAAAAAGCCAACAGGAAAGAACCTCACATTTTTCATCTGCTTCTGTCTTTTGGAAGGTAAAATTAGATAACAAAATAATCTATTTCCTATGTTAACATCTTTGCAATGAAATCACTAAAGGTAACAGGAAAGAAATGAGAAATATTTTTCTCAATGTAATATGTCTAATTTAGCTGATGCTAGAAAAAATAGTATCTTTTGTACATACTCTATTACAACTAAACCACTTTAAATTAAACAATTCTTAAGAATGAAATATTCTTAATTTGGACTTTTACTGTTTGGACTGTTGTGTGTTTTGAAAAATAGATTATTTAGAATCTAGTTATGTTGCACTTCAGTCTTTAAATAATTAACCTAGTATATACATAACAATATATGATGTTTTCCATGGTGAACTTAACATCAATAACAACATTTATTAAAAAGGCTAAAATAATTTCTGGTGGTATTATCTGTACATTAAAATTTTGTTTAGTCACAATCTTTCACTTTTCACATTCTGGACAAGCAACCTAGCAAAAGATGTTACATACGTATGTGCATAAGCGTAGTCAGTAGCATATGCCTTTTTAAAAATATCAAACATGCAAAGAAACAAAAATAAGTCCAAAATATCTGTATTACATCCAGAAATGCCAACTTTGCAACCAATATTTCTCATCCATAACTATGGCACCCTAATGATACCTGCATACATGCAAATGCTTCTCTGGGATCAGTAACGCAGCAGGGATTGCTTTTTCCTTCCAGTAACAGATTGCTGGGAAATACCAAACATGGCCTTAAGAATTCCAACGTTTGTTACAAATTTTTCTGGATGTGGTTGGAAAGAGGCTTAGAAATGCCAGCACAAATACATCACACTTGCTGAACGTGCACACGCAACTAATTACAATCTTCAATTATATGTGATATATCTAAAATGAGATGTCTCAACTGCAACTTGCAAAGTGTTCCGTTTTGCGGCAAAACAATCCAGGACAAGCTGATCAGCAGAGCTTAGAGAGGATTCATTAACACAATTTCTGGGAAGGAAAGAAACAGAAGGACAGTTTAACATCTTCCAGTTGATGTTATGTTATGTAACATCTTCTGGGAGTTGAAGTCCACGAGTCATAAAAGAGCCAAGGTTGCCTACGCCTGGCCTATTGGCTTGCTGCTGAGTGTGCCAAAAGACCCGGCCGGCAAACGTTGCACAGGCAAGTTGTCTGCAGTGAAGGCAGGAACTTTGCATCCCTCTCTGCTGCCCAACTACACCATCTCAACTAGGTAAGTGAGGACAAGGAGTGGGAAGTGGGTTCTGCGGAGTCCATGTGCACTCCTTCCTTGTGCTCACCTGTGTCAGCCAGGCTGGTGGCCTACCCGGTGCTGGACCTGCACAACCGTCGCCTCACCCTGCACACCTAAGTGGCCGCCCTGCATCGCCTGGCCCGCACCGCCTCTGCTGCCCACCCCACGCAGTCCCGACATATAGAGCAGGCCCCGCTGCTCCCACAGCACCAGCCACTCCAGCCCTGGGGGGCAGCCCACCGCCAACACACCTCGCACCCATGACCACAGCAGCGCCGCTGCCCCCGCCGCCTGCGCCCGCCAAGATGAGAGTTCCGGTACCTTTTTTTTTTTAGAAAAAAAACCATGTATGTGGATATATGCATAATTCTGTATTTATTTATTTTCATCATATTTATGTAGTATATATCGGAGGTGGTGACCCTTTGAGAGCTATATGCAATGAAATTTCATTTTAATATATGCCGATTAGTGTACATTCAAAGTGACAATAAAGTTATTGTTCTATTCTTATTCTATTCTCTACAGCACCCCTGTATTCAGAAGGGAAGCCACCTTTTTTTTAAAAGAATGGTGGTAGACAAAGTTTTCAGCAAGTAAAGCAGATATCATGTTGACAGGATGCAACACCCATGTTTCTACTTTGTCCAGCTAGGTGTAGCACTTAAGCTAAATTTGGCTGCTCTTGGACAAGTAAGTGGGATCAGATATGGAAGATTACTGAGATGTTCCAGGGCACATTTTAAAAACAGAAGGGAAAAGTAAGTCAGAAGCATGTTCAGCTGAGGAGCGATGATACCGTTTCACCGGTTTCTCTTGCAACAACATGAGAAAATATTTTCTTCCAACTTGTTGAAATCAGTGCATGTACATTACTGTTTCCACATTGCCATCTTGATATTATTGTTCTTTTGTTACCTCCCACCTTTCAGAACATTTGGAGTTATTCATATTTCGACAGATGGAAAGCCAGACCGCTTGTATATGAGAATTCAGTTCCTGCTCTTCCCCATAAAAGCAAATCCCCCATTTTGATCTTACTGCCATCGAAAACTTAGTTGAAACTAATGGTGTTTTGACTTATGTATGAGGAGTGAGAGAAGTGGACACTAGTCAGAAATGTAATAATAATAATAATAATAAGTTGGAGGGGACCTTGGAGGTCATCTAGTCCAACCCCCTGCTCAGGCAGGAAACCCTATACCATTTCAGACAAATGGCTGTCCAGTCTTTTCTTAAAAACGTCCAGTGTTGGAGCATTCACCACTTCTGGAGGCAGGTTGTTCCACTGGTTAATTGTTCTAACTATCAGGAAGTTTCTCCTTAGTTCTAGGTTGCTTCTCTCCTTGACTAGTTTCCATCCGTTACTTCTTGTCCTGCCTTCAGGCGCTTTGGAAAATAGCTTGATTCCCTCTTTTTTGTGGCAGTCCCTGAGATATTGGAACACTGCTATCATATCACCCCTCACCCTTCTCTTCATTAAACTACATATACCCAATTCCAGCAACCGTTCCCTATATGTTTTAGCCTCCAGTCCCCCAATCATCTTTGTTGCTCTTCTCTGCACTCTTTCTAGAGTCTCGACATCTTTTTTACATCGTGGTGACCAAAACTGGATGCAGTATTCCAGGTGTGGCCTTACCAAGGCATTGTAAAGTGGTATTAACACTTCACATGATCTAGATTCTGTCCCTCTATTAATGCAACCTAGCACTGCATTGGCTTTTTTGGCAGCTGCAGCACACTGCTGGCTCATATTGAAGTGATTGTCCACTAGGTCTCCAAGATCCCTCTCACAGTTACTACTATTGAGCAAGGTACCATCTATACTATACCTGTGCATTTGATTTTTCCTGCCTAAATGTAGAGCCTTACTTTTTTCACCATTGAATTTCATTTTGTTAGATAGCGCCCAGTGTTCGAGTCTGTCCAGATCCTCCTGTATGTTGTCAAAAGTACAGCTAGCTGAACTTTATAGCTTAAGGCCTCCCTCTGCTCCTCCCACTAAGGAGGCTTCAATTAGGACTCTTAAAAGTCATGGTGGCCTAGTGGTTAAGATGCTGGGCTTGTTGACTGGAAGGTTGGCAGTTCGAGACCCAAGCATTGCATGACAGGGTGAGCTCCCGTTCTTGCCCCAGCTCCTGCCAACCTAGCAGTTCAAAAGCATGCAAATGCAATTATTTAAATAGGTACCACTTTGGTGGGAAGGTAACAGCATTCCATGCTCCTTGGTGTATAGCAGGGGTGTCAAACTGCCGGCCCATGAGCCGGATGTGTCATGGTGAAACTGCATCCACCCCATTGCTGGCAATGGAAAAAAAGTCATGATACATCATGACACGTCACGTAACGTTGTGAATTTGACAACCTTGGTGTATAGTCATGCTGATCACATGACCAGGGAAGTGTCTTTGGACAATGCTGGTTCCCTCGGCTAAGAAACAGAGATGAGCATCGCCCTTTAGAGTCAAATACGATTGGACAGGGGAAACCTTTAACCTTTATCTTTGCAATGTGTATCTTTGCAATGTGCCCACCTCATAGGAGTGGGCAGCCCTTCGGTTATGAAGCCAAAATAGCCCACTAGGGTGGGAATGAGTTCACGCAGAACATAACCCAGTTCCAAAGTTCCAATGGCTGCCCCCCCAAGTGGTCATATAACCACACTTTGGGCACTCATCAACCAGCTCTGACTTCTGACTGCTATTTCTATGCTTCTTCCTGTTTCATCTCATTCATATCTGTCTATCTGTCTGTGATAGATATTTGCCGGTAATACAGCTAGTTATCTATTTGTAACAGCTCACTTAGTGACCGTTCAAAGTTACAACGGCATTGAAAAAAGTGACTTATGACCATTTTTCACAGTTGCGATCTTTGAAGCATCCCCATGGTCCTGTGATCAAAATTCAGACACTTGGCAACTGGTTCATACTTATGACTGTTGCTATGTCTCAAGGTCACGTGATCATCTTTTGTGACCTTCTAATGAGCAAAGTCAATGGGGAAGCCAGATTCACTTAACAACTATGTTACCAACTCATCAACTGCAGTGATTCACTTAACATCTGTGGCAAGAAAGGTCATAAATGGAGCCAAACTCACTTAACAAATGTCTCGCTTAACAACAGAAATTTTGAGCTCAATTGTGGTTGTAAGTTGAGGACTATCCAAACTTAGAATAAATACTGTGTATCCAAATTTTCTTCATCATCACATCGTTGCCCTGATCAGCTCTTTACTGATAACACCCTTTGAGGTTTGAGGCCATGGGCATCCTGTTGCAGCCATAATTACACATCACACTTGTGACACAAATAATGCACTTTTCATAATAACTTGTCTCTCTGTTTCCCCTGCAGATATCCCTTCTTGAGGCTTCAATATTTGAAAGTTTACGAATTTACAAAATTTTACAAATGTGCCAGTACTTTCAGATCTTCAGGGGACACATTTCTATGTATTACTCCATCAAAAGGGGTGCAATATACATTCACATGGGAGGCCCCCTGCACACTCCCAGTTTTAAGAATATCTCTGTGCTGAAATTTGTCTGGTACTGGCAGTGCAAAACATTTCAGTTTTAAGAACACCTGTTCCAATTTCATAGCTCTTTCATACTTACAGTGCCAATATGATGTATCATTTAACTTTTGTGTGACTAATTTCACCATGATAATTTGTCAGTTTGCATGGGTAACTTGATCGTGCTGATAATCTATACGTACGTAGAAACATGGAAAACTGATGGCAGAAAAAGATCCACTGGTCCACAGATTCCGCCCTTTGAATTTTTTTGTTTGTTTTTGCTTTCTTTTTAATTCTTTTTAAATTATTATTAATTTTATTTTTTTATTTTACTATTATGTTACATCACACAGTGAGCCAGATATTCAGATTGGATTTGACATTTTTATCCACCTATTACTTTATTTATGTAGTATGTATGTAGGCATGTATTAAATTACATGGCCTTAAGACTGAAGCCAGCATTAAATACCAGAAACGGAGGTTTGACTCTCAGGCCATTGCATCTAGTTGAAAAAGGCACAAATTTTTATGATTGCATTCACGGTGTATGCTTACACGTCATTTACCTAACTTTCGTGATACATATGAAATCACACTGAAGCGTAAGTGGTCACCTGGACTGCATTCAGTAAATCAAAGAACAATTGAACTTATTTTAAGCTTGGAACATAGAACATAGAATCATAAGGTTGGAAGGGACCTTGGAAGTTTCTTGGGAGGAAACTCCTACCATCCCAATCAAATGATTCTCCAGTCTATTTTGGAAAACTTCCAGTGATGGAGCACCCACAACTTCTGGAGGCAAGTAGTTCCAACGGATTAATTGTTCTCACTGTCAGAAAATTTCTCCTTACTTCTGGGTTGGGTCTCTCTTTAGCAAGCTCCCACCCATTATTTCTTGTCCTGCCCTCAGGTGGTTTGAGAATAGGTCAATCCCCTTGTGGGAAGAATCCAGAGAAAGAAATATGTTGGGAAATATTAAAAAGGCAGAATATATTTCCCCAAAGGATCTTAAAGGCAGAAACCAACCCAACCCTCCCAACCCCAGTCTCTTTGCCCCAGACAGAAACCAGATCTGCAGAAATGCAGATGTAATAATCTTGTCAGAATGATTGGAGCCAGGAAGCTTGGATTATAAAGACAAAGATCAACGATCCCTCACACCAAAAAATCCAACACAGGACACGGTCATCAGCCACAGCCCCAGGGAAGCAGGATATGACCTTTGGGACATAATAGGATTAACCCACCACCATCAGAATACCAGAAAGGCACACTCAAATTCAGGTCAAAGTTCATGCCACAAGAACAACTCCAAACAAAAGCCCAAGAAAGTATAAAAACCCACCATTCCCTACTACATGTGGTCAGCTTTCCCAGAGCCATCTTTCTGTCTGGCTCTCCTCTTCAATAAACCACAGCCTTCTTTCTAAAGCAATCTCCATTTTGATTATTCCCAGCTTGGACTGGACCCTGATGAAGATTTTTCATTCACCCCCCTCTTGTCTGTGACAGCTGCTCAAGTACTGGAAGACAGTTATCACATTTCCCACTAATCCTTCTCTTCTTTAGGCTGGACCTACCTTGTTATCTCAACTGTTTATCATACAATTTAGCTTCCAGTCCTTTTTTCTCCTTTATATGGCGTGAACCCAGCCAAAGTTAGGAAAGAGCAATCCCAAACTGTAATAGTTCCTTTGGATATTATACCGTAAGCATGGCACGTTTCTTTCTTTTGATCCAGCAGTACGTTTCCTCTGGTTCCACGTAGAGGTGGAGAGAATAAACAAAAGCCTGTTTTGCCAAGGAGTAGATGGGGGAAGGGTGAGCTACCTTTAGATTGCAACAGAGCCTGGAAAACCTTGTCAAGGTTACAGGCCCCATTAAGGCATTAAGCAATGTGCTTCTGGAATACGCTGCAGGGAGAAAAACTAATACACTTTAGTTAATCGGTAAATATGCACCTTCCATTAGGGCTTCCTGATCTAAGCTAGTAAAACTTGGATGAGCATTAGAGGGTAGATTTTGTAGCTCTTCCCTGCTTTTTTATGGTTATCTGGAGATTACAGTCAGCTCTTTAGCTCAACTTTTCACCCCCCGTTGATGAGTTTACCTTCATGTTGCTGATGGGGACTGGCACAAGAGCCGTGGAAGAAATCTGGAGGTTTCATCTAACTTACAGGAAGCAGGGGCAGAGTGTTGCATGAAAAATGAGGAGAAAGGAATTGTTAGGACTCCAATTTCCCCACTGAAACTGAATGGTAAGAGAGTCAGGATCAGTAAAAGAGAGTACAAGTAGTCCTGAATTATCACTGATCGTTTAGCAACCATTCGAAGTTACGACCTACCTGAAAAAGACCCAGATCCAACATTCCAGTAGTTGCCCCACCCCTGAAGGTCACAAAACTGCACTTCGGGGGCTCGGCAGAATGGATACATTTACAGACATTTGCAGCACATGGTCACATTATTGTATTTTACGACATTTTTGCTGAAAACCAGCACTTCCAGTTTTTGGGAAAACCATGCCATAGCAAACAATGGGTTCACTTAATGACCATGGTGTTTGCTTAATGACCATTGCAAAAAATGTAAAATCAGGTCAGTATGTTTTCCATTAAGGCTCCATTTTGGTTGTAACTACCTGTATCTTTTTAGACAAGGTGAAATGAAATGATGAAATCCACAAGATGGTCACCTATCCTAATGGTTTCGAAGGGAACCAGATAAAATTCATGGGGAATTTCTACCAGCCTTGATGACTGTCTATAAACTGCTGAATCACAAGCAAGTCCCATACTTTAAATTCCTAGAGCCACCTGTTTTCCAGAAGTGTTACAGAAATCTCTTCAACTCCTTGTTTAAGCCTTTTTCAATCATCAAATCCATAAATCATTTGACTTTTTTCCACAAAATGTTTCTAGTCTTTTTTTTTTAAAAAAGGTTCATATCTTTATTCTTGAGCAGTTGAAAAAGCACTACAGATAGTCCTCTACTTATGACCAAATTGAGCCCAAGATTTCTGGTGCTAAGCAAGACAGTTAGTAAGCGAGTTTTATCTCATTTTACATCCTTTCTTGCCACAGTTGTTAAGTAAATCACTGCAGATGTTAAATTAGTAACACGGTTGTTAAGGGAATCTAGCTTCCCCACTGAGTTTGCTTGTCAGAAGGTCGTAAAAGGTGATCACATGACTTTGGGACACCCCAACCGTCAGAGATATGAGTCAATTGCCAAGTGTCCAAATTTTGATCACATGACCACAGGGATTCTGCAATGGTCGTAAGTGTGAAAAATGGTCATAAGTCGCATTTTTTCAGGGCTCTTATAACTCTGTTCTCTGTTGTAAGCTGCGGACTACCTGCACTTTTCTGCTCATTAATCCTTCCCACCCAATCTCCAAGATAGCTCTGAATGGACCAGGATTTCCTTTTGAAAAATTAAGTCTTACTAAATTTTGATCTTGATAGGTGAAAAGAGATGTCATTTATTTGCCACAGCCTCTTTCCCTTGGCAAATTCATGGAAACTACTTTACGTGCCTTCCATATAAAGGATCAGCTCCTTTCCTTCTTACAGAAGACAACATGGACGGTCTTTCTTCTCTATTCTTCTTCTCCTTCCCCCAAAAATATAGTAATGGGGGACTTTAATTACCCTGATATCAACTGGGAGACAAATTCTGCACCAAGTGGAAGATCTAACAGATTCCTGACAAGCCTAGCAGACAACTTTCTCTCCCAAAAAGTAGAGAAGGGAACTAGGGCACGGGTCGGCAACCCGGTGCGCGCGCACCTCTTTGAACGGGCAGTGGTGCGCGCGCGACCTCTCCAAATGGAGAGTGGCACCGCCCGTTTGGAGAGGTGCGCGCGCACCTCTCTGAATGGGCGGAGGTGCTCGAGCACCTCCGCCCGAACAGGCAGTGGCAACACTCGTTGGGAAAGCTGCCGCGGCCCGTTTGCACAGCTGCCGCCTTCAGAGGAAGGCGGCAGCCTGCAAACGGGCCGCGGCAGCTTTCCCAACAAGCGGCGCCACTGCCTGTTCAAAGAGGTGCGCGCGCACCTCTCTGAACGAGCAGAGGTGCGCACGCACCTCTCCAAACCTTTGGAGAGGTGCGCGCGCACCTCCGCACGAACGGGCAGCGGCGCCGCTCTTTGGGAAAGCTGCCGCGGCACGTTTGCAGGCTGCCGAAGGCGGCAGCTCTGCAAACGGGCCGCAGCAGCTTTTCCAACAAGCGGCGCCGCTGCCCGTTCCGAGAGGTGCATGCGCACCTCTCGGGACAGGCAGTGGCACCGCTTGTTGGGAAAGCTGCCGCAGCCCATTTGCAGAGCTGCCGCCTTCCTCCGAAGGTGGTAGCTCTGCAAACGGGCCGTCGCCGTCGCGCAACCGGTTCCATCATACATTAAAAAAATGGCAACCGTGCGCGTCCGCGCATGCGCAAGAAAAATGTTTTGCGCATGCGCAAACCGTTTTTTGCGCATGCGCGTGCATGGACACACACACGCGGCTCCCACTTTTTTGTGTGTGTGATGGAACCGGTTCCCAGTGGCTCTTTTACTTTTTCAGGTTGCCGACCCCTGAACTAGGGGATTAGCCACATTGGATTTAATTCTCACTAACAGAGATGAAATGATAAAAAGTGTCAAAGCCACAGGAACCTTGGGGGGAAGTGATCATGCAATATTGGAATTCAACATTATGGAAGCACAAGCAATAGAACACAGTCAAACTAGAGTCTTGGATTTTAAGAGAGCTAATTTCAATAAACTTAGAGAGAGCTTAGGAAGGATTCCACGGATGAGAATCCTTAAGGGGAAAACAACTCAAGAAGCTTGGGAAATTTTGAAAAGTGAGATAATAAAAGTCCAGTCTAGCACAATACCAACAAAGAGGAAAAATAACAGCTCTCAAAAGAAACCAGCATGGCTGCATAAAGAACTCTCTGATAAATTGAAAGATAAAAAGGACAAGTATAAGAAGTGGAAAGAGGGGCACATAACTAAGGCAAAATATCAGCAAACAGCCCGTGCCTACAAAGATGAAGTGAGGGAAGCTAAGGCTCAAAATGAACTAAGGCTTGCGACCAAAGTCAAAAATAACAAAAAAAGCTTCTTTCAACATATAAGAAACAAGAAAAAAGTCAAGGAAATGATTGGTCCATTAGTGGGGGAAAGTGGCAAGAAGGTGACAAGCAACAGGGAGAAAGCAGAACTATTTTTGTATCTGTCTTTACACAAAGGGAAAAAACAGTCCAACCTACCAAAACCAGTGCCATAAAAAACAGAATAGAAACACAAGTTAAGATAGGCAAGAAAATGGTAAATGAGCACCTGTCCAGCCTAGACGAGTTCAAATCACCAGGACCAGATGGATTGCACCCCAAGGTTCTCAAGGAACTGGCAGACGTGATCTCAGAACCACTGAACTATATTTTTCAAAGATCCTGGAGCACTGGGGAACTACCAGAGGACTGGAAGAGAGCTGATGTAGTTCCCATCTTCAAAAAAGGGAAAAAAATAGATCCAGGAAACTACAGACCTATCAGCCTGACCTCAATACCTGGGAAGATTCTGGAAATGATAATCAAACAACAAATCAGCGAACACCTTGATGCGAACAAAGTTATCACTAAAAGCCAACATGGGTTTGTCAAAAACAGATCATGCCAGACAAATCTTATTGCATTCTTTGACCAAGTGACAAAACTAGTGGACCAGAGGAATGTAGATATAATTTACTTGGACTTCACTAAGGCATTTGATAAAGTAGATCACAACCTACTACTTGATAAGATAGAAAAATGTGGGTTAGATAGCATCACCACCAGATGGATTCGTAGCTGGCTGACAGGCTGTACTCAGCGTGTGGTCCTCAATGGAACTGCATCTACATAGAAGGAAGTGTGTAGTGGGGTGCCCCAGGGCTCTGTTCTGGGCCCAGTGCTCTTCAACATCTTCATCAACGATTTGGATGAGGGGATAGATGGGGAACTCATCAAATTTGCAGACGACACCAAGCTGGCAGGAATAGCCAATACTCCAGAAGATAGGCTTAAGATACAGAAGGATCTGGACAGACTCGAACACTGGGCACTATCTAACAAAATGAAATTCAATTGTGAAAAAAGTAAGGTTCTACATTTAGGCAGGAAAAATCAAATGCACAGGTATAGTATAGGTGGTACCTTGCTCAATAGTAGTAACTGTGAGAGAGATCTCGGAGTCCTAGTGGACAATCACTTCAATATGAGCCAGCAGTGTGCTGCAGCTGTCAAAAAAGCCAACACAGTGCTAGGCTGCATTAACAGAGGGATAGAATCAAGATCATGTGAAGTACTAATACCACTTTACAATGCCTTGGTAAGGCCACACCTGAAATACTGCATCCAGTTTTGGTCACCACGATGTAAAAAAGATGTCGAGACTCTAGAAAGAGTACAGAGAAGAGCAACAAAGATGATTGGGGGACTGGAGGCTAAAACATATAGGGAAAGGTTGCTGGAATTGGGTATGTGTAGTTTAAGAAAGAGAAGGGTGAGGGGTGACATGATAGCAGTGTTCCAATATCTCAGGGGCTGCCACAAAGAAGAGGGAGCCAAGCTATTCTCCAAAACACCTGAAAGCAGGACAAGAAGTAACGGATGGAAACTAGTCAAGGAGAGAAGCAACCTAGAACTAAGGAGAAACTTCCTGACAGTTAGAACAACTAACCAGTGGAACAACCTATCTCCAGAAGTGGTGAATGCTCCAACACTGGAAGTTTTTAAGAAGACACTGGCCAGCCATTTGTCTGTAATGGTATATAGTTTCCTGCCTGAGCAGGGGGTTGGACTAGATGACCTCCAAGGTCCCTTCCAACTACTACTTCTTCTTCTTCTTCTTCTTCTTCTTCTTCTTCTTCTTCTTCTTCTTCTTCTTCTTCTTCTTCTTCTTCTTCTTCTTCTTCTTCTTCTTCTTCTTCTTCTTCTTCTTCATCATCATCATCATCATCATCATCATCATCATCATCATTATTATTATTATTATTATTATTATTATTATTATTATTATTATTATTTTGACCTCACCTCTTGCCCGCTTGTTGGCTTCTACAAGAATGAAACAAAGCAACAGTGCCTAGAAAATAACTTTAAAAAGAAACATAGGAAAATCAGTAAGAAAGCTAAATGAATCTGACATAAGTATAAATTACATCTGCAGAGCCAGAGCTAAAACAACTGAAAAAAGCCATACAAGATTGGAAAATGTGAAAAGAGCTGATCCATAGAATTGCTGAGAATTGGACTTGACTGAATAGATAGCATCATCATCAAGTATAAAACAGCGACAGAAGGATAAATTTGGGAAAGTATTATCTGACTCATGAATGAACAAGGAGCCAGAGTGCTAGGATTATACGCTCATGCAGATTGGCTGCTATTGTTGAGACTTCCAAACCATCAGTGACTTCCAGATAGAAGACAGGAAGCAAGAGGCAACTGGACTTCCTTTGTTTTTCCTTGAAGACATTTCGCTTCTTGGATGGGAAATGAAATGTCTTCAAGGAAAAACAAAGGAAGTCTAGTTGCCTCTTGAAAAAGCACCTTTTAGAACAATCATGACACGGATGACCCAGACTCTCCATAGACAAGATACAAAGCATTTTCAGTCAGAAGGGATTGTACAGTATTTCATCATTCCCTCATTTATGGATGGTTAAATGGAAAGTTTAAAAAATGGAGGAAGCAGACTGGCAGAATCTGACGTGTGCAGCACTGTCTGGTCTAGGAAGATCCAGTTCATTCATTATGGACAGCCACTTTTTCTGTAATGGTATAGGGCAGGGGTCTTCAAACTTGGCCCTCTTATGACTTGTGGACTTCAACTCCCAGAATTCCTCAACCAGGCATGCTGGCTGAGGAATTCTGGGAGCTGAAGTCCACAAATCATAAAAGGGCCAAGTTTGAAGACCCCTGGTATAGGGTCTCCTGCTTGAGCAGGGGGTTGCATTAGAAGACCTCCGAGGTCCCTTCCAAATCTGTTTCTCTGTAATTCTGTATCTGTAACTTAATATGTTAAATTTTCCCAGCATACATGAGGTGAGAGTAGTATCCAAAGGGAACATTTCTTGGTGGTGGCCTCCACTTTGCAGAATAGCCTGCCCTTGCCTCCAGAGGTCAGGATTGCACCGATATTGATATATTTTTACAAGATGATCGAAACAGCTATTTTCTCAGAGCTTTGGAATGTGATGTTGCTCAGCAATGGACTGCTGATAGTAGATTTAAGTGACTAACATTTATTTTATCACGATGTCCTCGTGGTTGTAGTTTCTAGCTGATAGCTCCCTACCTTGCAAATCTGGACTGTTGGAAATAGACGGTCATCAGTGCAACTTCCCCATTTCCAAATACAAGGGAAATGCACTGCTGGGGATCTAAGGGTGAGCTCTCACTCCAGTTAAGGATAATGGGCATTCATAGATTATTTCAGTGTGAATTTTCCAAATTTTATACTTTTCAGCTAATAGAGGTTTTCCTTGATTTACGATCACAATAGAGCTTCACATTTTTGTTGCAAAGTGAGACATTTGTTAAGTGAACTTTGCCCCATTTTATGACCTTTCTTGCCACCCTTGAATCACTGCAGTTGTTAAATTAGCAACATGGTTGTTAAGGGAATCAGGCTTCCCCATTGACTTTGCCTGTCAGAAGGTTGCAAAAGATGATCACATGACCCCAGCATACTGCAATGGTCATAAATTGGGTCAGTTCCCAAGTGTCTTAATTTTGATCATGTGACCATGGGGATGCTGCAATGGTCATAAGTGTGAAAAATGGTCATAAGTCACTTTTTTTCCAGTGCCGTTGTAACTTCAAACAGTCACTAAATGAACTGTTGTAAGTCAAAGACTGTATATAAACCAGGATATAGTTCTTCAGTAAAAAAAATTGCATGCACAAATCTTATATTTATATACACACTCACATACACACATGTATGACAAAGAGAGAGAACATGTACCCTTAGCAAAAATAACATTTTGTATTTTTAATACATTAAATTGCATACAGAAATACATCGTTGATAGAAATTTTAGTGCCATCTTTTTTTAATCTCAATCTAAGAAGAAACCCATTATTATTATTATTATTATTATTATTATTATTATTATTATTATTATTATTATTATTATTATTATTAAATAATATTATTTATGAATGGAGAAATTGAGAGTCAGTCCTTCCTACCCAGAGCCCTGTGGAATGTTACTGTGAATATCCAAAGTGTAGGAGATATAATGGAAATATTGACACAGCCTTGGCCAGCTGAGGAATGTCCAGCATTTTGGAATTTGGAAGTAAGAGCTGGCTTTTTACTGCATCCAAAGAAGTCAGTGATTTACTGTGGATTAATCCTTCATGTCTTCAGGATGTCAACAGTTTCTGAATTCAAGTAGACGTGACTTCCTCATTACTTAGGCTTCTGATGCTATTGGAAAATTAATTTAGACTGTGTGTGGTGGCGATGAAGGCATAAACTCTGCCCTAATAATTTCAAATCTTGAGCATTCCTAATTTATGCCTATAAGAGATGGTTTGTCCACAAGAAATGAATATAAGTACAACAATTCTGGTGACATCTGCTGGTTGATTGAATTATCAGCTCTCATGTGAGCTGGGGAGTCGAGCAATTCTTTCATTAGAAGCAACCCAAATGGCCAAATAATGCACAACCTTTCCTGTTCTGTGGTTCTTGTGTGTAAAAAGGCAGAGACTTAATCTCACAGACCCAGACCCAGACACATAAACCACCTTGACTTTTTATTCTCTTTTGTGGACACCTCTGTGATTGTGGAGATATTTATTAGTGGGTTGGGCATTAGATTTTACTTCACCTGACAAAATATTGTAGAGAAACTGAAATTTTACCTGTTTTTATTGACCTCAATTAATCATCTTGACAAAGATGATTAGGGGACTGGAGGCTAAAACATATAAACAACGGTTGCTAGAATTGGGTATGTCTAGTTTAATGAAGAAAAGGGCGAGGGGGACATGACAGCAGGGTTCCAATATCTCAGGGGCTGCTACAAAGAAGAGTCAAGCTATTCTCCAAAGCACCCAAGGCAAGGCAAGAAGCAACGGATGGAAACTAATCAAAGAGAGAAGCAACCTAGAACTAAGGAGAAATTTCCTGACAGTTAGAACAATTAATCAGTGGAACAACCTGCCTCCATAAGCTGTGAATGCTCCAACACTGGAAGTTTTTAAGAAGAGACTGGACAGCCATTTGTCTGAAATGGTATAGGGTTTCCTGCCTGAGCAGGGGATTGGACTAGAAGACCTCCAAGGTTTTCTTCCATTCTATTCTGTTCTGTTCTGTTCTACTCTAGATGGAGTCCTCCCCTGCTGATTTTACTCTGCTACCGGTAGTTGTTGCCAACCATAGGGGTTGGTGCTCATCTCCGTTTCAAGGCCAGCACGATGTTATGGAGTGCCATTACCATCCCACTGAAGTGGTACCTATTTATCTACTTGCATTTACATGCTTTCGAACTGCTAGGTTGGCAGGAGCTGGGACAAGGACGGGCTCTCACCCCATCAAGTGGTGCTTGGGTCTCAAACCTGGGCTGTCGGCTTTCCAGCTGACAAGCCCAGCATCTTAACCACAGAGCCACCACGCTACCTTAATTAGAGATGAAGAGTCACAAAATATAAAATAAATAAGAGAGGGGGACTAAAATATTAGTAGATACTGGAGATTAGTATCATTCTTATTCCAAGGAGGTTTTAATGGATTAAGTTTTATGAGATGAGGGTGATCTCATTCCTAAAATTATTGATCTGTCTTGAAGTCATTTATTTATTCATTCATTCCCAAAATCTTTCAGAAAATCTTCAGAGGTTTTTTTTTGCAAGAATGCCCAAATTGTGTGAGATTTGGACATTTATACTGTATATATTTTAATGAAATATTTTTTGGCCATCCAGGGTTGATATACCGTAAGTATTTTAGCCCCATATGGATGATGAAATCCTGAACTGCTTATTAATAGGTGCCCATTGGCTTCTGCACCATATAAGGTGTTGTTCTGTAAAATCTATTCTTTACCTTTTCAAGGAAATTATGTGAGCAATTTGCAGTAGTTAAGATCCTTTTCCTGTTTGTGGCTTCTAGATGCATTTTTTCCATTCTCTGCTTGATTTAAAAAAAGGTATTCCACCCCATGAAGAGGAAGGTGGAGGATATCCTTTTTAACTCATTAATGAAATGATTAAATGACCAATTCCAGTTATCACTTATCCATTTGGCAGATAAAATGAAACATTTAGCTTCACCAAGATTGACGTAAATGGAGCTCCTGTTTCTCCCAAAGGACAAGCAGCGATTCCGAGTTGATCAGAAATTTGGAACACTCTAATAAAGGAGAATATTTGTGGCTCAGGGTCCTTGGTGTTCTCTGAGCTTGGTTGTTTTCCTGCAGACATTTCATTACCCAGACTAGGTAACATCATCAGTCCTAATATTGATGAGGTTACTTGGTTTGGGTAATGAAACATCTGCACAAAAACAACCAAATTCAGAGAGCCTCAAGGAGCCCTCATTAGAGCAATCGTGATATCCAAGCAAAACTGGCAAATGCCGACAGAATAGGCAAATGCCGGATGTGTTATTTCTGTGTTTCTCAGCCGTAGCTGTTCAAAGATGTGTGGACCTCAACTCCCAGAATTCTCCAGTCAGCATATGCTGTCTGGGGAATTCTGGGAGTTGAGATCCACACATCTTCAAACAGCCAAGGCAGAGAAACATTACTCTATCCTTTTCACATGGGGCTAATTTTGTGCTGTTTGAGAAGCAGGAACTAATTCACCTCCCCAAATTCCTTGGCACACATCTTCAAGTAGCCAAGCTTGAGAAATACTGTACTAACGGGTCTCTTCTGCCTGCTTTCTCCTCTGACTTCCTGTTTGGAGTCTTAGCCCAGGGGAAGCAGTGTTCAAGGTTAAGCACCATTAGCCAACTTTTTGGTCTTCACTTCAGGAAGTTTGCTTAATGCTTAGGCCTCTGGTGGGCCCCACTCTCCTTTCCCACCTGAAGCAGGAACCACTTTGATCAACAGCTAAACTCAAGCAAGAACCTCGTTGTAATAGATATTTAGCATATGTTTGCATAAGATTGCTATATGTAATACCCTGTATTCTGCTTTGGGAAGTCTGGGGGGGGGAGGGAAGGGGAGAGGGTTGATGGGGAGGGGGGTTATTATTAAATTTTGTAAAACTTTTCAATAAAAACAAAGGTTAAGCACCATTAGCCAACTTTTTGGTCTTCACTTCAGGAAGTTTGCTTAATGCTTAGGCCTCTGGTGGACCCCACTCTCCTTTCCCACCTGAAGCAGGATCAGCAGCTAAACTCAAGCAAGAACCTCTCTCCACAATTACTGTATATTAATCATCCTCATTTCTCTTTGGCTCAAAGAAGACCACTAAATGGGGACAGCATTTAAACAGAGTGAGAAATCTGCCTCAAATGGCAGATGCTGGGAGGTAGACAGCTAAGAGGAAACTCTATGAGCCTTACCCTGCTCTTCCTAAATTAATAATCTGCTTTTGGGTGCAGTGAAGGACAGGTCTCCTCACTGAAAGAAGACTCTGTTAGCAACAGCAATATATATTAGCAACAGCAATTTCTGTTATAGTCCCTGCCTTATGAAATATTTTCACCTCAGAGATTAGAAGGGCCTCAACCCTGTTGGCTTTTTACAAAGTTTTAAAAACGTGGCTAAGTACTCAGGCCTGGGGTTTGGAATGTGCTAAGGGCCTCATTATTTGGCTTTACTATTAGTTGATTAGCCATCACAGCTGCTGTTTATACATTTATTTTGTGGATGTTTTTATTATTTAGTATTTTTAAACTGTTTTAGAATTTTAGAATTGTAAGCCATCCAGAGTTACCTGGTTAAGTTGAGTAGTTATAGAAATTATATAAATAAAATATATAAAGCCAGTCTTACCATACCATGAGATTCATGGCAAGGAAAGATTTCTGTCTTTATTATTTTTACAAATAACTCAAGGTGGTGAACATAGCCACACACCTTCCTCCTCCTATTTTCCTCACAACAACAACCCTGTGAGGTGGGTTGGGCTAGGAGAGAGTGATTGGCCAAAAGTCACCCGGCTGGCTTCAATGGCTAAGGTAGGATGAACTCTGTTGTATACTGGGTTCGTTGTGCAGGAATGAAGATGAGGCGAGTGAGTTCAGCAAAGATCATGGTTTATTGCTAGAAGAATTTGAACTAGAGAACAGGGCTGCAGATGCAGCAATTTATACCCTGGCCCCTAGGCGGCAGCCAATAGGTTTGAAGCAACCTATTGCCGCCTAGAGGCAACCAATGGCAGCGCTGGAGACGGGTTGTCTGAGATGCTGGGAGCCGTTAGCTAGCTCTCTGCTCCAGCAACCTACCAGCCATTACCACGTGGTGTTAACAAGCAAGCCCAATACATTACACCCCTCCCCCCTTAGAACGAACAACATTACAGCAACAATAGAAAGTAATTACAGCAATACACCTTACAAAGACTTAACACTGGTGTGAATAGGTTCCACTTAACAGCACAATAAAGTACTTACAACATTATAGCTCCATTGTCCATTACAATCTTGTATGTCAGCATTAAATACAAGGGTACATACAACATTATAGCTTTATTATTTCAAAACAAAATCTTGCAGATAAGCAGGAGGTTTGCATGGCCTTGTGGAATGCCTGGGGGACCCAGGCACGTCCTGGCCTACTAGCTTGCCCGCCGGGCTGGGTAGACCAGTGTCTCTTAGTTCAAGTGATTCAGAGTGGCTTGGTGCTCTCTGGCTGGCCTTTCCAGGTTGGCCCACCCCAGAGTCAGTTTGTTCAGCAGAGTTAGCACAGCAGCTGTAGCCATCAGGTTGGCTTTCTCCGTCAGGGGACTCATGTTGCACGTCCGGGCTCCCCTCCTCTATGGCCAACTCCTCATTGCTTGGGCTGTGTGAGCCTTCAGAGTCTATGCATGGGCCGGCTTGGCTGCCGGTTTGTGGACCTTGATAAGGACTTGTGACAAAGTCCTCGCTTTGTGGCTGTTCTGGGAAATGCTTCCTAAGCTGATTGATGTGGCACCGGACAACTTGCCCGCCCTCCAGCCCCACTTTGTAAGAGAGGGGGCCTGACATTTTAGTAATTTTTCCAGGCACCCACAAATTCCCATGCTCATAGTTCCTGGCCCACACCCCATCGCCCACTTGCAGCCCCCTCGGGGGTTTTGGGTGCAAGGCTTCTGCTGCCACCCTATCTGGATGCAACCTGTCCAGTTTTGTGATCAGTCGCCTCCCCCAGCACAGCTCTGCTGGGCTATTCCCTGTAGTCGTGCAGGGTGTGGAATGCTGGCAAAGTAAAAAATCTGCCAATCTGTGATGCCAGTCCCCAGTCACTATACGCTTCAGTAACTCTTTTGTGGTCCGGACCATGCGTTCAGCTTGACCATTAGAAGAAGGGTGAAATGGGGCCGACGTTGTGTGCCTGATGAGGTTTGCTCTCAGGAATGCCTGAAATTCTGCTGCTGTAAATTGGGCTCCATTGTCGGATACTATGATGTCTGGCAGCCCATGTGTGGCAAAGAGTTTCCTAAGCACCTGGATGGTCCTAGCAGTAGTCATGTTAGCGACTGGAATTACTTCAAGCCATTCTGGTTGTTGACCACTATAAGGAAGAGCTGTCCCTGAAAGGGCCCAGCGAAGTCTATGTGAATTCTAGACCAGGGAGTGTGAGTCTCCTCCCACCTGTGAACTGGAGCGTGTGGCATTTCAGGCCTTGATTGTTGGCATGTGTAACATCCATGCACCTGGGCTTCAATGGCCTTGTCTAAACCTGGCCACCATAAGTAGCTTCTAGCTAAAGCTTTCATACGGACAATACCCGGATGACCTTCATGCAGTGATTGTAAGACCCTGTCGCTTAGTGAGGTGGGGACTATGACCCTGTTCTCCCATAGGATGCAAACCTTGTGAGCTGATAGCTTGTGTCTTCTAGTAAAATAACTCTGAAATTCAGGGCCTGGGCTTTTATCCAGCCACCCTGTGTGCACCCAAGAAAGCACTCTACTTAGTGTCATATCAGCTGCTGATTCTGCAGCTATGTCCCCAGCGTGGAGGGGAAACTCTGGCAAGTCCTGAATGGACAATATGCGGGCCGCTGGGGCCAGATCTGGTTCGATTTATGGCAGTGGAAGCCTACTCAGGCCGTCTGCATGGCCCATTTCTTTGCCAGGTTTGTGAATCAGCTTAAACGTGTATGCTGATAAAAAAATAGACCATCTCAGCATTCTAGGGGGTAATATATGGGGTATCTGTTTGTCTGTGGTGAATAACCCCAGTAGCGGTTTGTGGTCTGTAAGACCATGAAGTCCCTGCCATATGAGTAGTTGTGGAATTTTTTAACTCCAGCTACCATGGCCAATGCCTCTTTGTCAATTTGAACGTAGTTACGCTCAGCAGAGGACAGTGTCCTTGAATAAAATGCAGTCGGAACTTGGGTTCCATCTTTCTCTAAGTGACTCAAGACTGCACCCACCCCGTATGGGGATGTGTCACATGCTAAGCAGACTGGTTTAGACTCCCTGAAATGAGTGATAGTGGAACTGACCGACAGAAGTGCCTTCAGGTCCTGAAAACTTTTTTCGTGAATGCTGGTCCACTTCCAAGAAGCTTTTTTATCTAAGAGCCTGTGAAGCGGCTCTGCCACTGCGGCCTTGTTAGGAAGGAACGCGTGGTAGAAGTTGAGGAGGCCCAAGAATGCTTGCAGCTCTCCTTTTGTTTTAGGACTAGGTGCCATGTGAATGGCCTTCACTTTGGACTCAGCTGGGTGGATGCCATTAGCATCAATGTGAAACCCCAAAAATTCAGTTGAGGAAACCCCAATACTGCATTTGCTCTTTTTTAGTTTGAGGCCTGCTTCACGCAGCCTCTGCAGGACGGCTCTGAGCCTCCTTGCTAGCACCTCTGTAGATTCTCCAGCAATAAGCATGTCATCAAAATAGGGGCAAACCCCTGGAATGCCTTTGAGTGTGCCATTTTTCCCTGAAAAATGCCTGGGACTACACTGACTCCAAATTGCAAGCGCTTTACTCTGAAAGCCCCCCTGTGCATCACAATTGTCTGTGCTGCAGCCATGGCCTCATCAACAGGTAGTTGCTGATAGGCCTGCACCAAATCTAATTTCACAAAAGTGGTGCCACCCTGCAAAGATGCCAGGATGTGGCTCACCATGGGGACTGGGTATGCGTGTTGTTTAAGGGCCCGGTTAATTGTGCATTTATAATCTGCGCATTTTCTGACTTCCCCATTGGCTTTAAGTGGTGTTACAATAGGAGTTTCCCACTCCCCACCATCTACTGGTTGCAAAATGCCCTGTTCCACAAGCTTGTCTAGTTCCGTGTCTATTTTGTGCTTGAGGGCAAAGGGGACCCTGCAAGGCTTAATCCTGATGGGAACCACGTTTGGGTCTAGTTTGAATGCTATTGGCGGGCCCGTGTAAGTTCCTAGGGCTGAATCAAATATGTCTGCGAAGTCCTCGCAAACTGACGCTAGACCCGTGACTTGTGTCCGGTTGATACCGGTTACTTGGATGCCTAGTGCATCAAACCAATCAAGCCCAATTAGGCTTGTTCTCTGGCCCCCTACTACGACAACATCCAGGTGCCCTGAAAACCCCCTAAATTTAACGGCCAAGGTGGCTTCACCCTTGACTGCGATTTTAGCGTTCTGAAAATCTGTTAAAAGTATGTCAGAGGGCCTCAGCTTGGCCCATCTTCTGCTGTGACTGCACACGGAATTAAATGTGTCCAGAGAAATAATGGAAATGGTGGAGCCTGTGTCCAGCTCCGTCTTACAGGGAACGCCTTGCAGCTCCACCTGAAGTCTATACTTGGGCTTAAGGGGGCGTTGGGCCCCGGTACGGCAGACACTTCTACGGCTTGAGCAAAACCCCCCGCTGAACGGCCCCGGGGCCCCGGTACCTCTCCTTGTCAGATCTTCCGACTGGCGATTTAATGGCCGGTCCCTCTAGCGACCTCTGCAAACTGATGCGATGTGGCTGGTTTTTCCGCAGGCCCACCATGTGGCTGTCCGGAACCTGCAGTCCGACCATTGGTGGCGGAGCTGGACACAACCTAGACATCTAGGCAAGAGATCTGTCTTGTAAGTAGTCTCTTGCTGCTTGCTGCTGCGGAGCTGTTGGTCGGGTTGTCTGTGCAACTTGTCGACTTTGGCGTCTTCTTCGGAGTCCTCGGTGAGTTCTGCAATCTTGTGGTGGACGGCTTCTTTGCATTGCATCGTTTTGGCAGTCCAGATCATTCGGACAGCTCCACTGGCAGCTTCGTCCACAATGACTTCATTCTGGGCATCTGCAAACAACAGGACCTCTCTGGCAAAAAGTTTCTGCTGCAGCTCTTGGTTGCGGAGGCTGCAGACGAGCCGGTCTTGAAGTCGCTCTTTGATGTCTGAAAATTGACACAGGCAAGCAGCTGCCTCAAGGCTGCAATGCACTCGGATGCGGTCTCTCCCGGCTGCTGTATTCGTTGTTTGAAGGCGTAGCGCCATGCAATCAATGACATTTTTGGTTGGAAATGTTCTCCGAGCTTCTTCTTCAGTTCGGCGTAGGAGACAGATTCCAATGGCGTGGACGCAAACAGGTTTTTGGCCAGATCAAATGTTGCTGGGCCGCACACACAGAGAAGTGTGGCGGCCTTCAGTCCATCCTCTGCGACCTGGTTCACCCGAACATAGTTCTTGACCTGTGACAGGTACAAGAACCATCCTTCTGGTTGCTTGATGTCGAATTCTTGCAGCCTTCCAACCCTGGGCATTCTGCTGGTCTTCGCGGCTGGATCTCAGCGTCTTCGAATCCTGCCTATCCGTTGCCCAGGGACTGGTCCTCTGAGCGCGTGGTCGCTAGCGTGGCTTAGCTAGCTGACCGTAGGGGGGGATTTGCTTCTCCCACCAGGCATGCGCTGCCTCTCCCCTAGTGACTTTCAGCTTCAATGGAGAAGCAGGATCCCACCTTTGTCGCCAGTGTTGTGTACTGGGTTTGTTGCGCAAGAATGAAGACGAGGCGAGTGAGTTCAGCAAAGATCATGGTTTATTGCTAGCAGAATCTGAACTAGAGAACAGGGCTGCAAATGCAGCAATTTATACCCTGGCGCCTAGGCGGCGGCCAATAGGTTTGAAGCAACCTATTGCCACCTATGGCAGTGCTGGAGATGGGTTGTTTGAGATGCTGGGAGCTGTTAGCTAGCTCCCTGCTCCAGCAACCTACCAGCCGTTACCATGTGGTGTTAACAAGCAAGCCCAATGCATTACAAACTCACAGTCTCCTACTTTCTAGCGTGGTGCCTTACTCACTAGACAAACTGGCTCTCCTATGTTGATGCTTTGAATTGATTGTCCCACTGGATGAGGGTTTCAGTAGCTCATGTAACTTTTTTCATTTTTTGTAATCACCATTGCATGATTGTGGCTGAGTTCACATAATACAGTTTGTCATGGCTAACTGATCGATAGCCCATTCGGTTAACTGAATTTTCAAGGTCCTCACAACCCAACAAATCATCAGCTAATACATGGGTTGGTTTGCGTAAGATGTTAATATATGAGCAACTGGCCTGTGGGTTTAGTGGGTTGTGAAGACACAGCTGGAATCACAAGGTGAAGATTCAGTTTACTCAAGCAGTTCCTCTCTCAATGTGATTCTTTTTTCAACCAAATCTGGAGATGCTCAGCATGTAAAAGATGTGGCCTTCTGCTTCTCTCCACAGTTTCATGATTTCAACTTAGCCTTGCCTCTCTCTATTGCCCATGGATACGTTGTATTCTCAGCCATTTGAAAGAAGCAGGACTGCTTTTCTCACTGGCGTGTGACCATGTTGGATGGAGGGGAACCTTGAAAATTCTGTGGCCAGTACACAGGCAACATTTTTACAGGAAATGACTGAGCAGAGCTTAGTTCCTCCTGTTGGAGGCATGAGCAAAGCTGAAGCTCCTTGCAGAGCAACAGACAAGTGCCGAACCAAGGTATGGCTTTTTGCAACTAACTGGAAGTATTGACCAGGAAGATGGCTGAAGGAGTGATCCCAGATCTGCCACCTCAATCTCCTGCATCAGTCAAGGCTTATGGAACCATGGAATCAACAGAGCAATCTCAAGGATCATCACAGCCACCTACCAGAAGGGCTTACATCGCAATTGCTACGCTTTGCCATCTGAACCTGGTGAATTATATGGACTGGTTTCTTGTAGCAGGTAGGCTGGATCCTATTTACAATGACTTTGTGACAATAGCACCCGGAATGGGCTGAAACCTTTCTTGCAGTTTGGCAATAATAATACTTATAATTTTTCTGTAGAGAAATGACTTCTGTTTTTCTGACTGTACTGTCCAGATCCCTGAGAATTTCTCAGAGATGTTTTTGAGCTGGTGCCGTTCCTGAGGTAACAAACTCTTTCATCTCTCTCCAGCCTCTCTGTTTATTCATTCTTCCTAATATGAAATGCCCCTATGACAACTATTCTTTCTTGTGATGTTGCCTTGGGATGAACCAGATGTACAAGGAGGCTAAAAATTATTGGAGAATTATTGTACAATGAAAATTGGGCCATTCAGACACCTCTCTCTATCATTTCATAACTAAATAAAAACAAGAATTCCACCATCGTCAGAATGTCATTAAAATACTCTCCTCTTAAAGGAGAAATTGAAAGCAATTTCTCTCTCATTAAGTTGAATAAGAACTAGAAGGGGAAAAAAGGGGTGAGGAATGGGGAGTATGTTCAATTAAGCATAGCACTATCTAAATTATCTTGTTGCAATAAGAAAAAGATAATTATTTTGAGCTATTTTCATACCAGCTTCCATGGATTAAAGCTCAATGCCCCAACTGCCATAAATGATACAATAAATGTTGGAAGAATGCATTTAATCATCTAGTCCAGTGGTGGGATTCAGCTGGTTCGCACCACTTCGGCAGAACCGGTAACTAATTTTTTGTTGCCCAGGCCCAGAATGGACTTCCAGAAGAGAACTGGTTGTTCACATATTTGAATCCCACCACTGATCTAGTCCAATGGTGTCAAACTTGCAACTTCTACGTCAGATGCGTCACACGCAGGCCACGCCCACCCCATTTCCACAAAGGCAAAAAAACGCCACCATCAGTGGTGGGATTCAGATATGTGAACAACTGGTTCTCTGTGTGGATGCCACTTCCGGAAGTCCATTCTGGGCCTGGGCAACAAAAAATTAGCTACCGGTTTTCTCGAACTGGTGCGAACTGGCTGAATCCCACCACTGGTCACCATACATCACAATACATCATGTGACATGATCGAGTTTGACACCCGTGATCTAGTCCAACTGAAGCATCCCAATTACACGTAGTCCTTGACTTACGGCAACAATTTAGCCCAATATTTTCATTGCTAAGCAAAGAAATTGTTAAGTGAGTTGTGCTCCATTTTAGGACCTTTTTTTGCCTTGGTTGCTAAGTGACTCACTGCAATTAAGTTAATCACACAGTTGTTACAAGAATCTGGATTCTCCCATTGCTTTCTTAGAATGGTACATCACAAAAGCTGTATTGTTTGCATTTATAATCTCCAGGAGACCAGAATGGAGATTGTAATGTATTGGGCCTGTTTTACTTGAACTGTACCATGTGTCTTTGAATGCTGTTTGAGATTGCTTAATTAAGGAGTTGGGTAACGGTTGCTGGCTCCTCAGACAAGGAGCCTCCAGGACCACCATTGGTTGGCTCTAGGGTGGCAATAGGCTCCTTCAAACCTATTGGCTGCCGCCTAGTGGCCAGCAGTGTAAATAACTGCGTAGAAGCCTTGGTTACTAGTTTAATTCCTGCATTCAATAAAGCATGTTCCTGCATGAACTCTCTCGCCTTGTCTCCTGCTTGCTGCAAAGAACCCAGTACACAACAGAGATGGTACGTTTCTTCTTGCCCTCCTTGATCATCAGTGGAGGGCACAGTTTTATGGTGGTTCTCCTCCTCTTTTTTCCAGGATTGGTTCCAGTCATTATTGGTATCAGGGAAGATGTTTAGCTCTAAACCAGTGTTTCTCAACCTTGGCAACTTTAAGATGTGTGGACTTCAAGTCCCAGAATTCCTCAGCCAGTATAATTGGCTGGAGAATTCTGGGAACTGAAGTGCACACATTTTCAAGCTGCAAAAGTTGAGAAACACTACTCTAAATCCTTGCAATTTAACATCTGGATGAGGAAGACTGAGAGCATGGGCTGTGACGTCATCAGTGTAGTAATGATACTTAGTTATAAATCTTGGCCCCAGGCTGACCAAAAGGTTCTTTCTCACTCTTTGGAAGCTATGGAGGTCTGGATGGGGAAAAACAAGCTTAAGTTAATATTATACTTAATACAATAGTAATTATATATTTAATATCATTTTATATATTTGAATTACTCTATAGTTCCCAGAAATGATGTATTATCATTTGAGTTTTTGGGTCTGCTTTGATACTTACATTATGTTCTCTCTCATCTCAAGTTTCAGGAAATAGGCTATTAATTTTATTGGGTTACTGGGAAATTAGGAAAAAAGTTAACAAGAGCTGTATATATTCAAGTAAAAGCAAAGTGAGAAGTTCCAGTTCTTTCAAGCTATTTTTAAGTAGCTTTGCTTAACCTGAACTGCCAGCTAGACCAAAGTAACATCTTTGTATATTTACCAACTGACAAATTGGTGAATTGCCCTAGGGATTTTCTCAGGTTGCAGATATTCTTCTTGTTTGAAAATAGGTATCTCAAATCTTAATAAATTTACTTTACTAAGCTTCAAACCTACCTTTGCTAAACAGCTTTTCCTCATATGACATCCTCCACCTGTTTAAACCATATAATTTATCCCTCACCTTTGCCTATTCTGCCATAAGAGGATCAGAACTGAAGTATAAATAATCTGAATACTACCTTTTCAGAAAATGTTGGACCACAGTATCAAATGTAGACATCCAGGTTTAAAAATGTTGACTAAGTCAATGTTTATTGGGAGGTCTAAGGTGAGCTTTATATTTTGCAAGATAAAACACACTCATTTTCTGAATTGATAAAATCTACGGATCTATAAACTAACCAAACAGATTCACTCAGTATATTAAGCCAGAAAAAGGCTAACCAAAGTTAAATCTAACTAAATCTTAACATGTTGTTTGAATGCAGCTTCTACGGCTTAAAATAACATTTGGAGAGTTTTAACTGGCTAAAGAGAATTAAGACAGTTCTGTTTCAGCCTAAACATAAAATCCATTATTTTGAGGATAAAATGTAGAGTGATTTTTTTTATTTACTATTTCAGTTAGGTGCCACGCAGCTTCAAATTGATTCTGGCTTGCTCCAAGTATAAGAACAAGATAAAAAATGTATAATTTATATAAAAAAATAGTAAACAAGATGATGAATCTGATAAACAACACAGAAGCTTATAACACACAACAAAAGGAGCCTAGTCACCATGACCCAGAATCTGGGAAAAGAATCAGGTGCTAACTGATCGTTTGCTATGAAACTCCTGGAGTAAGGATAGGACAACACCACCACAAATGTAATCTATTAAATTAATCTATTCGATATATTAATCTGTTCCATATCTTTTTTTTCAGGAGTGCTTCTGGACATACAGAACTACTTTAATTTTAAAGACCAGACTGCGGGCCTGTTACACACTGGTAAAACAATTCTCTATCCCAGGACTGATATCCTCTTTTAATCTTTTGGTTTAGTTGGTACATATATTCTGAAAGTAAATTACTACTGTGCTTTTAATTTGCAAAATGAGGAAAACAAATATGGACATTTAAATGTAGGGACAATGGAAGCCAATTTAATACAATAGTTAAAACAGATTTTGTTGGCAGGTCTTCTACATGTATTGGGATGACAAAGCCCAGAATTCATGGCTTTTCTCCATGGAAATTATGGGAGTTGAACTCTCAACTCATTTGTAGGTTAGATTTTGGTTGCCACAATAAAAGAAGAAGTTGAGATTCTAGAAAGACTGCAGAGAAGAACAACAAAGTTGATTAGGGGACTGAAGGCTAAAACATGAAGTTTGGTTGCAGGAATTGGGTATGTCTAATGAAAAGAAAGACTGGGGTGATATAATTGCAGTGTTCCAATATCTCAGGGGTTGCCACAAAGAAGAGGGAGTCAAGCTGTTCTCCAAAGCACCTAAAGGCAGGACAAGAAGCAACAAATGGAAACTAATCAAGGAGAGAAGCAACCTAGAACTAAGGAGAAACTTCCTGACAGTTCCTGCATTTGCACTTATGACTACCACATTTGCTTAATGATCAACTCAAAAAACATTGCAAAATCCATTTTATGACAGTCATGACTTAAGACCGTAATGGGGAGGCTCCATTACAGTTGTAACTCGAGGACTAAGAGTGCAAAGAAGAGCAACAAAGATGAACAGGGGGATGGAGGCTAAAACATATAAGGAACGGTTGCTGGAATTGGGTATGTCTAGTTTAATGAAGAGAAGGGTGAGGGGTGACATGATAGCAGTGTTCCAATATCTCAAGGGTTGCCACAAAGAAGAGGGAGTCAAGCTATTCTTCAAAGAACCTGAAGGCAGGACAAGAAGCAATGGATGGAAACTAAGCAAGGAGAGAAGCAACCTAGAACTAAGGAGAAACTTCCTGACAGTTAGAACAATTAATCAGTGGAACAACTTGCCACCAGAAGTGGTGGATGCTCCAACAGTGGAGGTTTTAAAGAAGAGATTGGACAACCATTTGTCTGAATGGTTTCCTACTTGTGCAGCAGGTTGGTCCCTTCCAACTCTGTTACAGTATTCTGTTATAACAGTGATATACAGCAAGAGGGTCAAGGTGGATACCCTGAAGAAGCTTAAAAGTCATTATCCAAGTTAAGGAGCAATGATCTGCCAATATCACCACCCAAAATTTAATTTCCAGATTCTTCTGGCTCCAATGAAGCAGGGAAGGGCACATACAGCCCCTTAAATCATGTTCAGTAAGCATCCATACATCCTAGACCTAGATAATATGGCCAATGGTTGGAAATTGTAGCTTAATGACACTTAGGAAACATGTGCTACATCATCCCGGCACTTGGGAAGCAGGGCAACTTCTAATTCAAAGCTTGGTCAACTGCTAGAGTTAAAAGTTCTATACTCATTGTATGATATGACTCATATAAGGAAGCTCTCTATGTATATTTAAAAGAAATGATGCACTTCTCCACCCACCTTGCTTTTGGAAATTTAAAAAAACCCCTAAGGGTTGATGTTCCATAGAAAACTGAATTCGGCACCTAATTTCATATCCTGTGCTTCTCAAGAGACGTTGTGGTGGCCAACTTCTCTAAACATAGGGCCTTTGTGATGCTGTTTGATGACATTATTCTTCATTTTGCCATTGCTTTCAGTATTTCCCACATTTTTAAAAAAATGAATGGCTTGGATTATAATTATCTTGACATATGACTGCTGTCATTAAGAGGGTCATCATGTGACCATGCCCAATGTTATTACCTTTTTTGCAGCAGTTGTTAAGTGAACATGGCAATCATTAAATGAGTTCCTAAATGGACTTTTTTTTGCTGGAAACCAGAAGTAAACACCAGAAACAGGTGAAACAAAGTCAAAAAACACAGTCGCATGATCATGGAACACTTTAAATGGCCATAAATTGGATTTAAAATTAAAAAGGGTATCTGCTTAACCAAATTCAGGCATACAGGTAGTCCTCAACTTAGGGCTGGTCAATTAATGACCGTTTGAAGTTATGATGGACTTCCAAAATGCTATTTACGACTCATCCTCAATGTTATGACTACCAATAACCTATTGGTGAGTGTCAAATCTCAACAATCTCAACATGGCCTGGGTCCGGGCTATTTGAGGGAACACCTGCTGCCGGCATCAAACGCCCTTCGCCCAGTGCGCTCCCACAGGGAGGGTCTGCTCAGGGTGCCGCCGGTGAGAGATTGCCGGCGGGTGACACCCAGGGATAGGGCCTTCTCGGTGGGAGCGCCTGCCCTCTGGAACCAGCTGCCGGTGGAGCTGAGGACTGCCCCCGACCTCCGATCATTCCGCCGGGGCCTGAAGACCTGGCTCTTTGAGCTCTCAGGCCCAGGCTGAGGAGAAATTTTTAATTGGGGTTTTAATGTATACAGGGTAATTTAATATTTTTAATTGGTTTTTTAACTTTTGTATGGTGGATTTTTAATTCCCTGTAAACCGCCCTGAGTCCTCAGGGAATAGGGCGGTATATAAATGTAACTATAAATAAATAAAATAAATAAAATCTTCGATTTCTTGTCATCATTCTCTCAATCTTCCAAGTGAATCAGCCCTATAGAAGAAACAGATGCCCTGTAGACCTAAAGCTAGTTTTGTTAGAACAGCTATAGTAATAGTATCTTACAATCACATCTCTATATAGATATACATATCCATATATACTGTATATATCAATACAGGTAGCCTCGACGTACGACCACAACTGAGCCCAAAATGTCTGTTGCTAAGTGAGACATTTGTTAAGTGTGTTTTGCCCCATTTTACAACCTTTCTTGCCCCAGTTGTTAAGTGAATCACTAAAGTTGATAAGTTAGTAAGCCAGTTTTTAAGTGAATCTGGCTTCCCCGTTGACTGTGCTTGTCAGAAGATTACAAAAAGTGGTCACATGGCCTCAAGACCCTGCAACCGTCATAAATATGAGTCGGTTGCCAAGCATCTAAATTTTGATCACGTGACCATGGAGATGTTCCAATGGTCGTAAGTGTGAAAAACGGTCATTAAGTCATCTTTTTCAGTGCCGTTGTAACTTTGAACAGTCACCATATGAACTGTGAATTGAGGACAGTAGCCAGTAGTACCCAGCACTTAATATTACTTAGTACTTAGTAGTACTTAGAAGCCAACAATGATTCCCCAGAAGGGAGTTTTGTATCTAAGGTGTCGCTATTAAAAGGCCCTTTTGTTGTCACCATTCTCATGCCAGTTATGTAGATAAGAACATGAGCTTGGTCAGTTTATTGCAGATTAGGTTTTACTGTAAGGAATGTTCTTCTGTGTTCCAGGGCCCTAAGCCTTTTAGGGACTTGCATTTTAATGTTAACAATTTGAAGAGGATCCAGTAATTCACAGTTGCCAGTGGAGCACCTTAAATATTGATATTGTGGGATTCCAATTAGCTGTCCAATTCAGCAATTGGATAGCTGTGTTCTTCATCAATAGCAGCGTGTGTCTCATCTTCTAGGATAATTCCAGGTGAAACAGACTGTAATGAATCTAGAGTGGGATGACAAATGCACTAAAATGATAGTTGTGTTGAAAGTCAGGTGAGGTTGTTCACCTGTCTTTATCATTACTCTCCTTTCTTTTCATGGCAGTTTTCATTCTCTGTTTCTTGTTCTCGGCTCCTGTTTTTGGATACCTTGGGGACCGATACAATCAGAAAATCATCCTCAGCATTGGAATATCCTTCTGGTCAACTGTTACCTTTTGTAGCTCCTTCATCCCTGCCTCGGTAAGAGAGATTATTTGCCTTGGTGTATTCCTCTCTGCTCCATTCTGGATCAACTCTTTGTCCTAGTGCCAATCTGTTTAAATATTTAGAGATTATAGAGTGCATGCATCAAGGTCAGCAATACGATGGCTGAAAACGTTTATCACGTTGCCAAGTTCTGTGTGTGCAGGAACATAGCATTTCATTGACGATTTCAAGGTATTCAGCCAAGATTTCCAAAATATTGTGGGGTGTGTTGATGATGGTGATAATCACTTGTTAAATTTCTATTCTGTCTTTCTTGCAGAAATCAAGATGCTGTATATAATGCTCTCCACCCCCCCCCAAAATTAATTAATAATGAATTAAAATGGGATTTGGACCATACTGTGGCTTTCTCAGAAGAAGCATTCAAGTAGCAAAAAAGCTAGCCAGTCCTCGCTTGTCCTTGTTTCTTGGCCCTGTCACTTTTGCATATATTTATCCATAAATCAATTTTATTTCCACACAAAGCCATTAATCAAATAATGGAAATGGGCATTTAAATAGTATCTAATGCTTCTTATAAAAAATGTTGGGTCTAAAAATATGCATTTCTAAGGATGTTTTCTTGCTTTGAATTTCCAAAAGTATAACCTGTCCATAATATTGCATTAGGCCATTGATTATAGCAGATATAACAGCTGGATTTTAAGTGCTGCTTTAAGTTTTCATAATATTTAGTGGTGCTAGGAATTGCTTGTGTATTTAAGAGCTAAAGCACTCTGATGTTAATTTGCTAATAATTTGCTATTTTTATTTTATATTGGATTTTTAAAATAGTGCATTTTATTTGTATTTATTTTATTTTAATTCCATTTATATCCCGCCCTTCTCCGAAGACTCAGGGCGGCTTACAAGCTTAGCAGTAGCCTTCATTCTATGTATATGCCTGCTTATTAGGGCTTTCACACCCCCCCCCAAGCGGCATTATTACAAAGTCAGCTTATTGCCCCCAACAATCTGGGTCCTCATTTTACCTACCTCGGAAGGATGGAAGGCTGAGTCAACCTTGAGCCTGGTGGGATGCGAACCTGCACTAATTGCAGGCAGCTGGTCAGAAGTACGAAGAAACTTATATATTTCTGACAAACAACAATTGCTTAAAGTCAGGTTAACAATCTGAGTTTCAGGTCAAAATATTAGGACAAGAAAGATTGCCTAATTTCAATCTCTTCTATTTCTTTCAACTTTTTAGAACTGGGCAACCTTTTTCAACCTGGGACATAATTTTTAAGGGAACGGTCAAAATTTTTGGCTCAATTTTCCAAGTTGAAAGCCACATTTTACCACTTAATCTCTCCCTTTTCTTTCGGGAAAAGCTAGTCTAATAGATGCAAAAAGTATATGGATTTTTGTGGAATCTTCCCCACACCTCTTATCCAAAGTTTAATATAGAAGCATGATTGAATAAAAGAATACACAGAAGATAGATATGGATCAGTATGCATTCATAATTTGGACCGCCATTGCATTTAAACTGCCCTGAGGTTGCTGGGAAGATCTACAATCTGTGAGTTAAGAAGGAGGAGGGTGGAGGAGGAAAGTAGAAACATATAGCTAAAAATCAAAAACATTCAGGGCAAGTGCATCTGAGATTCCTTTCATCTCAGAATGTCTCGCTTAGTTCAGTGCAACACTTGTTTTGCAGCTGTCTTTCGCAGTACTCTTTTCAAACTTGGAAACATTCCTATCTGTAAACAAATCACAAGACTACAAGGACAGATTATTTATCTAGGGCCTGTAATCTGTGCTCTTCAGGCAGAAATTAGGTGTCCAATTCAGCCCTTCTACTCTATTGAGCCTCCGCGCTGTCAGCCCCCTCTACCACAAAGATCCTGCAGGAGAAGGGCAGTGTGGAAGCTTTCGCTGTGTCCCTGCATAACAGATACAATGCCCTTGCTGACCTTAACAGGGACATTAAGGAGACAGGTCAAGGTAGTTGTGATGATAACTCAAATAAGCAGGGGATTGTGGTCCAAGATGAAGAACTTGTGTTTGACAGGGAGAAGTGTGAATCAGGTATTACACATCAGTCATGCAGGAAGAGAAAGGAATCCAAATAGAGAAGCCACCTTCTGGTTGGTGATTCAATTATAAGGGATGTAAATTTAGGAAAGGACACAGGGATTTCGAAAGGAGTCAGGTGTCTTCCAGGTGCTACTACCAGTAGGGACAAGAAGTGTATTTTTAAAATAGTCAAGAATGCCAGCAAGGACTGTGATGTGGAGGCTATTGTACATCTTGGCACTAACGATCTGTCCCAAAAAGATGTACTCTCTGTGTAGAATGATTTCCAGAGCTTGGGGCAGGAACTTAGCAGAATAGGCTGTAGGCTCACTTTTTCAGACGTCTTACCAGTGTATAAGGAGCAAAATGGAAAAGGCCAGCGTATAGCAGAATTCAATATGTGGCTAAAGGAGTGGCGTAAAGGGGAAGGCTTTGGTTATATTAGTCACAATATCTGTAGCTGGTCCAATGAAAAAATGTACAAAAGAGATGGTTTGCATCCATCCAAGAAATTCACAGATTTTCTGGAGGAATATTTAAACTAAAAAATGGGGACAGTGAGTTAACATTCCTGACCCCAGCAATCTAAAAATTATAGGGTTATCAGTGCATGTAACATAGATGTGTGTGTGGACAAGAATATCAAACTTGCTGTCAAGCAAAATCAAGCTTTTAATAGTGAGTGCCACACAAAGTGCACTAACCAAACAGGAGGTAAGAAAATAGGGGAACTCAGGCACTACACAGGTTATGTAGAAAGTAAACACAGGTTCAATCATAAAGGACTCAAATGTCTATACACCAATGCACAGAGTATGAACAGTAAACAGGGTGAACTAGAAATTAAGGTAAATGAGGGCAGATATGATATTGTTGCCATTACGGAAACATGGTGGGATGAAACCCACAAATGGAACACACAGCTAGAGGGATTTAAATTATTTAAAAGGAACAGACCAAACAAAAGAGGAGGAGGAGTTGCTGTATATACAAGAAATAACTACATCTCTACAGAAATAGAGCACAATAATAAAAACTGTCTTGAATGCATTTGGGTCAATATAAAAAGGGGGGAGATGACATTGCCATAGGTGTATACTATAGGCCACCCAATCAAACAGAGGAAATAGATGAATGTTTTGCTAGTCAGCTAACTAAGGTATGTAGGAAGCACATCACAATAGTAATGGGGGACTTTAACTACTCTGACATCAACTGGGAGACAAACTCTGCACCAAGTGGAAGATCAAACAGATTCCTGACAAACCTAGCAGACAACTTTGTCACCCAAAAAGTAGAGAAGGGAACTAGGGGATTAGCCATATTGAATCTACTCCTCACTAACAGAGATGAAATGATAGAAGGTGTTGAAGCCACAGAAACCTTGGGAAGAAGTGATCATGCAATATTGGAATTCAATATTATGGAAGCACAAGCAATAAAACACAGTCAAACTAGAGTCTTGGATTTGAAGAGAGCTAATTTCAATAAACTTAGAGAGAGCTTAGGAAAGATTCCACGGATGAGAATCCTTAAGGGGAAAACAACTCAAGAAGCTTGGGAAATTTTGAAAAGTGAGATAATAAAAGCCCAGTCTAGCACAATACCAACAAAGAGGAAAAATAACAGCTCTCAAAAGAAACCAGCATGGCTGCATAAAGAACTCTCTGATAAATAGAAAGATAAAAAGGACAAGTATAAAAAGTTGAAAGAGGGGCACATAACTAAGTCAGAATTTCAGCAAAGAGCCCGTGCCTGCAAAGATGAAGTGAGGAAAGCCAAGGCTCAAAATGAAGTAAGGCTTGCGACAAAAGTAAAAAATAACAAAAAAAGCTTCTTTCAACATGTAAAAAACAAGAAAAAAATTAAGGAAATGATTGGTCCATTAGTGGGGGAAAGTGCAAGAAAGTGACAAGCAACAGGGAGAAAGCAGAACTATTTAACTCATTTTTTGCATCTTTACATAAAGGGAAAAAACAGTCCAACCTATCAAAAACAATACCATAAAAACAGATTAGAAACACAAGTTAAGATAGGCAAGAAAATGGTAACTGAGCACCTGTCCAGCCTAGACAAGTTCAAATCACCAGGACCAGATGGATTACAACCCAAGATTCTGAAGGAGCTGGCAGATGTGATCTCAGAACCACTGAACTATATTTTTCAAAGATCATGGAGCACTAGGGAACTATCAGAGGACTGGAAAAGAGCTGGTATAGTTCCCATCTTCAAAAAAGGGAAAAAATAGATCTAGGAAACTACAGACCTATCAGCCTGACCTCAATACCTGGGAAGATTCTGGAAAAAAATAACCAAACAACGAATCAGTGAACAACTAGAGGCAAACAAAGTCATTACTAAAAGCCAACATGGG